>NC_059358.1:3075579-3421829 GCF_019703515.2 Myxocyprinus asiaticus | reverse complement strand
ATAAATAGAAATCAAATGAAAAAATAAGCATTCTGGTTGATTAAAAGTCATTGCAAAAATGTTGCCAAAAAGTGTAGTTGTGAGAAAAGCTTGAGCAGCATTTGAGCACAGATGACACTCGAATGCAATGACATTCATGCCTTTTTAGTTGCGACTCAAGTGTCCAAGTACTTTTTATGGCCACTGTCTGTTCAGAAGTGCATATATAGGTTCAATTTTAAGCACAAAGGCAGGTGAAGGGGTCTCTTCAACTTTTTATCTCGCTTCATATTCTTGTCATATTCGTGTAAGCATCCAGGTCAGCCAGTTAATCTCTGTGTACATGTGTACTCCAAATATAAGTAAACAAACAAACAAAACAAAAAAAAATCTAAAGGAAAGTGTATGAACTGTCATTGCAATTCTCGATGTGGGTATAAAGCATGTAAATGTTTATTTTGGGTGGAGTGTTTTGGATGTCTTTATTGTGATGGAGCGCTGTTGGTGTATGTTATGGGATGGTATCATATTCCCCTCATAATTCCCACTCAAGATTCAGATTCTGGTGAGGAGGAAGGAACGGGATTTAAGTGCACCTGTACTTGAGCAGGTTTGATTGGGCTGTTTTAAATGGTTTCTCTGTTTAGATATGGAGCTCGCAGCCAAGGGGAGATGGGATGAACTCGGAATGGTAGAATAACAAAGATACTGAAAAAAATAAATAAAATAAAAAATTATGCAAAAAGGTACACTGCAAAAATTGAGAATATATTCAGGGATATATATTGAATTAAGTTTATTTTTAGCATAAATCTAACAAAAATATATGCTTAAAATATTTGCCAATGGAAAGTAAAATTATATAAAATAAAATAAAATTTATAGAAAAATAAAATTACTTTAAGATGTATTCTCTGAAAACAAGTTGTAATATCTTATGCAATTTTGCTTCTCAAGTAAATTTACAGTATCATGTTGTTTAAGTACTTTGTTTAACTAAAATATAATATATTATAACAGGATTTTGCAAAAGAATTAAATTAAACTAAAACTATAAATGTGCAATATGAACAAAATGCTTTTATTTCAGAGAAAAGTTTCCATAATTTTAATAAATGTTAGGTCAATTAAGTGGCAGAAAGTCTTTGGATGTGAAAATGTCCTCAGATTCATCAAAACATCACAATCAGTAAATTTGGCATGTTTCTCACCTGCAGCTCACACCTGTAAATCTTAAATCAAAGTCAAAGTGCATGTGTCCCAGTTTAGATCCCATTTAAGGTGGACAAACAGTTTGAATCAACAGTAAAGTCCTGGGTCTTTATAGCTTGCATTCACCCAGTGGGCCACTAGATGGCGCTAACAAATCTCTCTGCAACATCTCTGCTTCTTTATCCCACTTTTGTTTGTACATGCTAATTGTTTGATTCCTATAAAAGAGTACATACATTTTTATACATAGCCTGAGTATCAGGGCTGCCAAGTTTTGAGTTTGGGTGGGGGGTGGGGGGACGTGTGGCATGAGAGCGTGAGAACAGTGTCAATTGCGTGAGAGTTGGCAGCCCTGCTGAGTATTATTAGTGTACAAAAGGCAATGAAAAGAACTTTTGATTGAGCTATTGTTCACCCAGTACATTTTCAAATTCTCTTCAGTTGCTTTTGGTATTGCATGTGTTTTTTCATAGCCTACATGCAACTAAAATATGTATGAGAGAATTCACTTTTGAAATGTCAGTGCCTACTGATACTGTGTATCTTGAGACAAAACATTGACAGTTTGCATGTAGAAATAGAAAATAGAATGGGGGAAAATGTTAGATAGTCGACCGTTGGTAGTCAAAACCATATAGCTTACAAAGAATATGAATTATAAGAAGGTTCAGAGCCTCATTATTGGTACTATGTATCAGCTATATCACAATATTATTTGTTGCCGAATATGGGAGATGCAGTGCAATACAAACAATTGAGTTACCTTGAAATGCCTGTGCCATAAAACTAGATGTGTTATTTAGGTAGTTACAGTAGCTATGAATTTGTTGACTTTAATTTTACTTGCTCAGCAAGATTCTATTCAACATGGTGCCTTGATCCAGCCGTAAAAGACTCCATATTGAAGAAATAAAAAGGCTAATTCTGACTTTATATCACACGATTATTACTATATCTCGCAACTGCGACTTTCTCGTAACTTTGACTTTATTTCTATCAATTGCGACTTTACATCTTGCAATTACTACGTTATATCTCACAATTGTGACTGTCGTCTTGACTTTAAACTGTATGTGACAATTGTAGCTTTATTTCTCGTAATTGTGACTATTTCTCATAACTGCAATTTTTAATCTCGCAAATGCTACATTATATCTCGCAACTGCAACTTTCTCGTAATTGTGAATTTATATGTAGCAACTGCGACTTTATTTCTCGTAAATTGCAACTTAATTTCTCGTATTGTGATGATTTCTCGTAATTGCGAATTTAGATCTAGCAAATGCTATATTATGTCTCGCAATTGCGACTTTATACGTGTCAACTGCAACTTTATTTCTCGTAACTGACTTTGTTGCTCGTAATTGTGACTTTAGATCTATCAGTTGCTATGTTATATTTTGCATTTGCAATTTTCTCGTAATTGTGACTTTATATGTAGCAACTGCGACTTTATTTCTCGTAATTGCAACTTTAAATCTAGAAATTGATACATTATATCTCGCAATTGCGACTTTCTCGTAATTGTGACTTTATATGTAGCAACTGCGAATTTATTTCTCGTAATTGCAATTTTATTTTGCGTAATTGCGACTTTAGATCTAGCAACTGATATGTTATATCTCGCAATTGCAACTTTTCTCATAATTGTGACTTTGTTTCTTGTAATTGCAACTTTAGATCTCGCAGTTGCTATGTTATGCAGAAATAAAGTAGTAATTGCTAGATATAAAATCACAATTACAAAAAAATAAAGTCGCAGTTTCAAGATGTAACGTCAGAATTAACTTTTTTTATTTTTTTCATCTGTGGTGGGATCAAGGCCTCGGCCTGAAGACTAGATTTATTATGCAACCGCTACTATAGCGTAAAATGCACTTGCATTGTGTTGTGAGTTACGCTCTGATACATTTGAGAACAATGCATGAAATCAAGCATTTGTGTTGTCATACTTTGTGCTTTGGGCCTTTTTGGGATGTTCACACAGGACACATACTTGCATTTTGTCTGCGTAATTTTCTAATTGTTAAAATTGTGTTTTTCAATGTTGTGTGCTCTGAGCATTGCGTTTTGAGGACAGCGTGCCAAGAAAAAAGTTTTTAAAAATCTCAAAACCCCTACATTTCTAAGTTCAGTTCTGTTGCTTTCCGTCTTTGTTTCTTTGAGCACAAGAACGTGTCCTGTGAGATCGAGTAGGCATTTTGGCTTGAAGTACATTTGATGATGCATGACAGCGTGATGCATGATTTTTAGTAGTAAAGTTGGTAGATAGTTAGATACATCAGTGGTTTGATGATAGATAGATAGATAGATAGATAGATAGATAGATAGATAGATAGATAGAGAAAGAAAGAAAGAATAGGGATAGTTCCATCAAAATCAGCGGGTGTGACCCACTGCGGTGAATTTCAATAATCATTTCGTTCCAAGTTGCGCAGAATGTCAACAATGCATGCTGTTTTTTCTCGTAAGGTAAAGTCTGCATTCTCAGTTATAGTGGTAAATACAGATGATTACCCAGCGACAGCTACAGCTTGTTTTTGAGAGTTTGTAAATCAGTTGTGCCCATCTTCCCATCACTGTACTGCGCAAAAATAAATAAATAAATAAAAAATAAAAATATCATGTACTTAATCTGAATGTTTTCTCTTGTTTTCAAGTAAAAATGTCTCTAAAATAAGATACATTTACTTGAAAAGCAAAATAGCATTAAATTAAGACCTTTTTTCAGAGATAGTATCTTGAATTAAGTTTATTTTTCTCACCCCATTGGCAATTTATTATTATTATTATTATTATTATTATTATTATTATTATTATTATTTGTTATTAAGCATAAATCTATCAAACTTTAGTGAGATTTATGTTTAAACAATTTCCCAATAAAAATTTACTTGATTCAAGATATATTTATGATATATTCTCTGAAACAAGTCTTTTTATTGTATACCATTTGAATATACCTTATATATTTTTACTGGAAAGCATGATTAATCAAAAAATGATTAATAACATGATGTTTTTGCAGTTTGCCTCTGTTTTGCCATTCCCTGTTATTCCCGGTCTCTTCTCCTTTCCAGCCAATCAGAATGCTTTTCCTCCATCCCCTGATCCGAGTGCCCCATCACGGTTATGTACCCCAGACCTCCACTTCAATATCTCTGTAATATAGCTGTGTGTGTGTGTGTGTGTGTGTGTGTGTGTGTGTGTGTGTGTGTGTGTGTGTGTGTATGTCGTTGTACATTCTCTGGCCTTCTTACGGCAGGCATGAATCTTCATGATTCTGTTTCAGACAAATGGATTTTATTCCCCGTAATTGTCGACTGTCTTCAAGAAATCAATGACGCAACTGAACAACAGCGGAAACTAACAGAACGTTGTCTTCCACAACGACACATTCTGTGCTGTGATGTAACGCTTCTTTGAAGTAATTTGTTTTACAGTTTTTCTGTCATTTATTTTTAGGTGTGTGTAAATTTTTTAATCCACAAAGAGGAGAAAAAAAGTAAAAAAAAACTTAATGTAAATGGAAGGAGAAAAATAAAACTGACTTTTGTTTTTAACATAACACTACTGGTTGCATGACTTTTCTTCTGACTCATTTCTATACTTTCTAGGAAGAAAAGCTTTTTAAAGACGTTTGTGCCTTTGATATACAGTATAGCTGCAGACACATCTATGGGCTGTTCACACAGGATGCATTCTTATGTTCCGCTGCACTATTTTGTTGGTCTATCTATGCCAACATGCACTAGAGGAACATCTTTGACCGTTGCAATGCATCTTGCTGTATTTTCAGTCAACTTTTAAAAATGCATCGCAAGACCTCTGCATTCTGTTTCATTCTGATGCTGAATTTGACAGACTGATCATTGTGAACTTGGCGACAGGAGGTTGAACGTTCTAATGCACAAATCGGTCTGTGCATACCGAAAAGTGAGTTGTATTTTTAGTAACGTAATGATGTAATACAGTCAACAGGAATGCACATTTTATTAACCATGTGCCCAAACCCAACCTTAAACCTGACCGCCAGTGGTGTAAAATGTTTATTTTAGAGCTAAAGTGCAACCTCCAAATCATACTCATCATTGTTTATGTGAACACGATTACTTTCTGGTTTCCATGGGACCAAAACCCGTGTCTCATCAGTAGCGCCAAAGGGTAAAGTGAACTTGTTTAAATTGGTGCAAAAATTTCTGATGGGGGATGCCGCTTGACAGCAATTCAGCAGAATGGGGTCGATTTCAGGGTACATGAACTTTCGGAAGACGCATGCTGAATTTTCTGTGTGATCATGTTGGTTTTAGAACACAATTACATGTCCTGTTAGAATTGCCATTTTTTAGCCAATTTTTTTTATTTTTATTTTTTTTTTAATTATTATTATTGCATTTTTTATTAAATTTTTTGGTAAGCTTCATTTACATAGTTGGTTGTGACTCAGAATCGGTGCGCACTAAGTTAACCAAGCCCCTACTCCCTCCTGAGCCCTGCCGACTCTCCAACAGCATCAAACTTGTTTTTGATGTTATCGTTCAGTAGCTGAAGTGGACTAGTGGCCTTGATCAGTGAGCTTCTTTCTACACTGAAGAACTGACAAGTCATCATCCTGCTCAGATCTGATCCAAACTCTTTCCTCAGAAAATGCAGAGCCACATATCGCAAATGCTAACACCAACGTCACGCTCAACATCACAGTAAGAAATAATGTCAGTAGTAAGGGCTTTGTGCTTGTTGAAAAACACAATATGGTCCAGTTTTAAAGGAATAGTCTGGCTTCAATACAAGTTAAGCTCAATCGACAGCATTTGTGGCATAATGTTGATTACCTCAGAAAATAATTAGCAAAAATAAAAGCAAAAATCTGGGTTACAGTTAGGCACTTACAATGGAAGGGAATGAGGCCAGTGTGTAAATGTAAAATACTTACTGTTTCAAAACATTGTAGTGTGATAAAATCACTTACTAACCTATTCTGTTTAAAGTTATATCCAATTATACAACTTTGTTGCCATGATGATGTAATGCCAGTAAACCATAAAATGACCTTAAAAACTATGGCAATTAACATTATGCCACAAATGCTGTTGATTGAGCTTAACTTGTTTTGTACACATTTACCCCAAGCATTAATATACTATTTGTAAGAACTGTTGTAATGTAATATTTCCACAAGTGGCTCTTCAAAGTAGAATTTTAGGTTCATTTCACTGTCCTTGTGTTTTTTACCTACTTTGGTCTTTTTCTCTTTAAATATAATTTTTTCTCTTTCTCTCCTTCAAAGTAGTGAGTTTTTTATTTTATTTTTTATTTTTTATGTACAAGCATATTTCTCAAATGTGCCTTCTACAGCTTCTGCTGTGTGCTTCCTGTGCTCTAATTTTTTCTCCCAAGAAGCTGCTGAGAATAATATTGCATGAGCATATAAATTGCCCGATTCTGTTCCCTTTAATGTTTATTAGATTACATTCAAAATATTTGTTCAAATACATTTTCTCATTTACTTAAAAATCTCTATAAAAAAAAATAATATTTCAAAGAAGCCTTTTGTTTACACTAGATGTATACAGGCCTCAAAGAGACACTTGGTAAGTACAGTTTTTTTTCTTCATTAGAAAAGGCTGTTTTATGTCACGGTCCTGTCACTCTGTCAGTTTGGGTTTTGGTCTGACAGGACCGTGGCATCATCGTCCCATGTCTGTGTTGTGTTTCACTGTCTGTCTTTGTGTGAGCGCGCAGTTTCGGTTGAATTCCCTACCGTGCGCTCTTCGGTCTGTCTTGTTTCATGTCTGGAGCATGTTGTCTGGATCCTGACTTCCTGTCTGGTTCGATTTCGGTCTGTGTCGGGATCCGGACACTCATGCTCCATGTTCTGTCTGTTATTGACGTGAGTACATCGCACTTATTTCATCTTGGTGGCATGCACTCGTGTCAATAGTTTATGTCTGTCTTTCACGAACACGGGTGCGCCTCGCGTTGCGCGATGTGCTGCACACCTGGGTCGCGAGCTGTCTTGTGTTTCATGTCCGGAGCATGGTGTCTGGATCCTGACTTCCCTGTCTGGTTCAGTTTCGGTCTGTGTCAGGATCTGGACACTCATGCTCCATGTTCTGTGTCTGTCTCTCATGACCGCAGACGCGCATTGCGCTCGCTTTGCGCTGCGCGCCCAGGTTGCGAGCTGTCTTCACGTTGTACTGAGGTTCGGTCACTTCGGTCTGAGATTTCGGGTTTGTGTGTGGCCGAACTCTCGCACAGATGTCCTGTCTTGTTTTTGTCGCCTGTTGCGTGCATCGTGTGGCGTTTGCCTCGCCTTGTTTAGTGTGAGAATGCATGGCATTACTTTTTTGGCATTGCTACGCATTCTCTCATCTTGTTTGTTGGTTGGCATGAGCGTATATTGCCTTATTATCTTGGCAATGTGCACTCATGCCATTCAGTGTTTTGTTGTCTTGTGAGAGCACGTGGTTTTGTTTCTGTATTGCATCATATCACATACATCATGCTTATTAGTTCATTTGCCTCACCTGTCCCCTGTTAACCTGTTTGATTGCAATTTCCTATTTTAGCCTCTTCGTGTGTGCTGTCCAGTGCCAGTTCGTCTTGTTTTCCAGTCAGTCTTGTGTGTTTGTTGGTTCCAGTTGATCCTGTTTGTCGATCCTCTTATTTGGTCCTGTTTCATCCCCAGCCTGGTCCGGTCAGTCCTGTGCCCTGTTTTCCCTACCCCAGCCTGGATACCCTTTTTCCCCTTCGGGGTAGTTTATGTTTATTTTATGTTTGGTTTGTCTTTGCCCTTTTGTTATATTAATAAATCCTTTGTTTTTTTATTCTGCATTTGGGTCCTGAGCCTCTCTGATCCTGACATTACGAACTGTTCGCCAGCGTACAGAGCACATCAAGAGGCTGTGCGGGGTAAGGCAGGAGGACAAGTCTGTGTGGGTATATGCCCTAGAGCTTTTGTCATTTTCCTCAGGTCTGGGATACAATCAGACCTGCCTTACTGATATTTTTTGGGCAGGTCTGAATGAACCTATTAGTTCTTGTGTCCCAGAACGGGGTGAGGATGAGTGCATTTCTTGAGGCATTCAGGCAAGCCCTTAAATGCCAGTGCCTCGGGAGACTTCCCATCCTCATCCCAACTCAAGGATGAGGGCACTCCCCACATGAAGGTGGATGCCTTAGCCATTTCCCCCACACCTCAAAGGAGGAAGCGAAGAAGGAAGCCCAGCCCATCGGCCGAGCCCATCACTTCTGACCACCAGGAGGCGGAGGTCGTTCCCGTTGCTGACCACCTGGAGGCCACAGAGGCTGTTCCCCTGCTGCTGCCAAAACCCACAGCCATGGAGGCCGTTCCCCTGCCACTGAAAATGGCCAAAGAGTTCGTTCACCTGCCGCTGACAATGGCCATGGAGTTCATTCCCCTGCCAGTGCCTTTGACCACGGAGGTCACTCCCCTGTCACTGCCTGTGCTCACAGCCTCAGAGGCTGTTGCCCTGACTGCAGACGTGCTTTGCGCTTGGTTTGTGCTGCACGCTCGTGTCATGAGCTGTCTTCATGTTTTGCTGAGGTTCGGTCACTTCAGTGGGGTCTGGTGGCCTGGGAGGAGACCTCAGGGCAAAGGTGGGATCTGGCAGTCTGGGGGGCAGGGGCAGAGGGGACAGAGTACTGGGCGGTGGCCATTGGACAGGGGTCAGAGGACTGGGCGACGGCTGCTGGACAGGGTTCAGGAAGGAACAGCTCAGGGGGCGGAGCCGTGGAAGGCTCGGGCACTGGCCGTGGCAGGGGAATGGCCTCAGTGGCTGTGAACACTGGCAAAGCCTGGGGAATGGTCTCCTTGGTCGTGAGCACTGGCAGGGACAGGGGAACAGTCTCAGTGGCTGTGAGCACAGGCGGTGAAAGGGGAACGACCTCCATGGTCACAGGCACTGGCAGTAACAGGGGAACAGCCTCCATGGCTGTGAGCGCTGGTAGCGACTGGGGAACGGTCTCCATGGCCAGGAGTGCTGGCAGTGACTGCAGAACAGCCTCCGTGGCCGAGAGTGCTGGCAGCGACTGGGGAACAGGAGCTCTTCTCCTCCTCCCCTTCTGGACGGCCAGGAGCACTGCTGTGGGAGTGGCCGTTATGACCGAGGACGCTGGCACTAGGACGGCTGAAGCTTCAGGAGCTGGTTCTGGGGCAGTCGAGGCTTCAAGCGCTGGCTCTGGGACAGATGAGGCTTCAGGAACTGGCTCGTTGACAGTGACAGGACTGTGAGAGATGGAGGATGCCGCGATTGGGCCCACAGTTTCGACTGGATCGACTGGAGTTGCATGGATTACTTTTATTCTGCCTAAATGTCAAACTTCAAACTTTAACGGATTAGTGTAGACATAGTCTAATAGAAAAGTTCATATGCACTGTAGCTGGGCTACTGGTGGTTCTATAATGAGCCTATATACTTTTAAGTTAACTGCAAAATTTTCTACATTTTAAAACTCATTGTTGCACTTGACAGTTTTATAAGTTTCTAGGTTTAAACTACATAAATGTTTAGACCATGCAAAGTTGTTGTGACACTACTAACTTAACCATTATTCATGTGACAGTAGTTCAGCTTGTCGAGTAACAAGCAACTTGGCGTGGCCTCACAAAAAGCTACCTTTGTCATATTGTATTGAACACTCAGCAAAGTGAGTCGAGAAAAAAAACATGCTCACTCACCTAAGCCATCCTCATAGCGTCCTCGTTATTTTTCGTGTAATTAATCTCACAAGATTTGTGATTTAAATCAACGATTTGGGGCTTTACTCAAGTCATTTTTATTTGTATAGCACTTTACACACAGTGTTTCAAAGCAGCTTTACATAAAATTATACATTAACAGAAAATGAAGCTGTAATATCTGTAGTGTCTTAGAGATATCATTGTGCAGTTTGATAAAAATATGATTGTAAATTGTCTGAAAATAAATCATTAAATAAATAAGTAAATAATAACTGTATTTAGAACCCCAGTAAGCAAGCTGAAGGTGACTGCCATCATGGTTGGCAGTGATTTGATGATGCTGACCATTACTTTTAATCAGAATTATTTATTCAGCTTTATAGAAAATCAGCTGTAATGTATATCATGTCTCAAAAACACGAATAACCAACACTCCTGGAAGTATTTGATGAAAAAAATCAGACTTTCTATAGCTTGAAATTATTTACAATTTCACAACTTAGTCCTGCTGTCCACATATGTGGACATACATTTTTAGGAAAAATATTTGCTCTAGAATTATTTATTTATTTATTTATTTATTTGCTGGTTTTGCTTGTTTCTAAGGATCTACTAGTTACAAATCAAAAAGGGAAATGGAAAATGCACACAGCAGTCACGTGGGGGTCTCAGGAGGTTCATGTAACTTGTCATCCTAAATGTTTCATGTCACCAGCAATAAGATCTTCTTAAGACTTGTATTTGTTCCACAAAATACTGCATTCTCATGTTTTTTTTTTTTTTATTATTTTTTTTTTTTTTACTTTACTATATTTTATTTTACCATATTCATAGCATTGGGAAGTCCTAATTACTTAAGCAAATCGGTTTGTTCAGACAGTTCGTATAAATGAACCTGTTATAGCATGCGTTTCATTGAGTCTCTTATATTTACCGTTGTGAAGTCCAATTCATTTTAGTGAATCAGTTTCATCTAGTTGAAATAAATAAATGATTCACTCGAGTCCCTGCTCATTCACTGAGTCTCTTCATTGTCTTTGTGCCAAATAATACTGTTCTAAATCACAATTTAAAATTAGGCCAGAGGCCAGAAACATCATGACCTGGCTTTGATGTAACAGTCAAAAGTAAAAAAAAAAACAAAACATTATATATCTTGTAAATATTTTGGTTTTGCCTAGATGGGGAAATAATATGGAAGGAGTAGCTGTGCAAACAAATCAGGACAAAAATAAAAATGGGTCATCGCATTAGGCACTTCCAGTCAGTGTACACAGCTTCATTGATGATAATGGGAGCAATGTGTCTTGCACTTTTTTTCTGACCAGCAAAAATTTACAATGGATAGACAGAGTACATTAAATGCATTTTGCACGAATAGAAATAGTGAACCTCAGTGGGTCCATTATCAAAAACAACTTTTTTGCTTTTAGTTCTTTAATTTGAACGTTAGAAACCGGGGATAAGACCACAAAATAATCTAATTTGACCCAAGAGGGGAAATGAAACCACAGCCATGCTCAACAGAAATACCAGCTTGTATTTTCCTGAATGACAAGACTGATGCTAATAGAAACTGATTACTAAATCAGAGTGACTCAGAAACCCACGAATGTTGGTTATGCAATAGAAATTTACCGTAAGATCTGTGACGCAGCTCATTTGCAATTGACATGATGCAGATTCAAGCATGGATTATGTCATATCCTGATATCACACTTTCTATTCAAAATAATTTTCATAATTAATGTCACTTTCCACTGACCTACCTATTAGGAAAAATAGACATAGACACTTCTGGGCTAGAGAAACATGCTTACAAATGGTCCACTCACATTTGTAGCATTGGGAACTCTGAATCATTTAGGTGAATCAATAAATAATACGGTCTTCGGTAGGTGTGACCTGGAGCTTCATCTACTTTGAGGCCAATAGCTAATTCCTGTTCAGTCATTTAAGATCAGTCAACATAAATACACCAGCATGCAGAGTTATTAGTGAGCTGGTACAAACGTAACTGCATCTGTTCACATAGAGACATTTTCGAAGATCATGTCATGCGATTTTATGTTTGTTTGTTTAATTAGTCTACAAAATTAATCAAATCTACTCAAATACTCTTAAATGCCCATTCACTCTGTTGTTTTATGTGCTGCTTGACTCATATACTGTCTGTAGCCGAAAGCCATTCACACATCTGCATTAGCACCTTGAATGCAGAATGTAAACATTACACAATACACATTATCTACTGCATATACAGTACATCCTGAAAGTATTCACAGCGCTTCACTTTTTCCACATTTTGTTATGTTACAGCCTTATTCCAAAATGGATTAAATTCATTATTTTCCTCCAAATTCTACAAACAATACCCCATAATGACACCGTGAAAAAAGTTTGTTTTGAAATCTTTGCAATTTTATAAAAAAAAAAAAAAACGAAAAAAAAAAAAACATGTACATAAGTATTCACAGCCTTTGCTCAGTACTTTGTTGAAGCACCTTTGGCACCAATTACAGCCTCAAGTCTTTTGAGTATGATGCTACAAGCTTGGCACACCTATTTTTGGGCAGTTTCTCCCATTCTTCTTTGCAGGACCTCTCAAGCTCCATCGGGTTGGATGGGGAGTGTCGGTGCACAGCCATTTTCAGATCTCTCCAGAGATGTTCAATTGGGTTCAAGTCTGGGCTCTGGCTGGGCCATTCAAGGACATTCACAGAGTTGTCCCGGAGCCACTCCTTTGTTATCTTGGCTGTGTGCTCAGGGTCGTTGTCCTGTTGGAAGATGAACCTTCGCCCCAGTCTGAGGTCCAGAGCGCTCTGGAGCAGGTTTTCATCAAGGATGTCGCTGTACATTGCTGCATTCATCTTTCCCCAATCCTGACTAGTCTCCCAGTTCCTGCTGCTGAAAAACATCCCCACAGCATGATGCTGCCACCACCATGCTTCACTGTAGGGATGGTATTGGCCAGGTGATGAGCGGT
Organism: Myxocyprinus asiaticus; assembly: GCF_019703515.2. Taxonomy (NCBI): domain Eukaryota; kingdom Metazoa; phylum Chordata; class Actinopteri; order Cypriniformes; family Catostomidae; genus Myxocyprinus; species Myxocyprinus asiaticus. The sequence continues at coordinate 3,408,948 of NC_059358.1, read as the reverse complement.
GCCTGGTTTCCTCCAGACATGACGCTTGCCATTCAGGCCAAAGAGTTCAATCTTTGTTTCTCATGGTCTGAGAGTCCTTCAGGTGCCTTTTGGCAAACTCCAGGCGGGCTGTCATGTGCCTTTTACTGAGGATTGGCTTCCGTCTGGCCACTCTACCATACAGGCCTGATTGGTGGAGTGCTGCAGAGATGGTTGTTCTTCTGGAAGGTTCTCCTCTCTCCACAGAGAAATGCTGGAGCTCTGTAAGAGTGACCATCGGGTTCTTGGTCACCTCCCTGACTAAGGCCCTTCTCTCCCGATCGCTCAGTTTGGCCGGGCGGCCAGCTCTAGGAAGAGTCCTGGTGGTTCCAAACTTCTTCCATTTACGGATGATGGAGGCCACTGTGCTCATTGGGACCTTCAGTGCTGCAGAAATTGTTTTGTACCCTTCCCCAGATCTGTGCCTCAATACAATCCTGTCTCGGAGGTCTACAGACAATTCCTTGGACTTCATGGCTTGGCTTGTGCTCTGACATGCACTGTTAACTGTGGGACCTTATATAGACAGGTGTGTGCCTTTCCAAATCATGTCCAATCAACTGAATTTACCACAGGTGGACTCCAATCAAGTTGTAGAAACATCTCAAGGATGATCAGTGGAAACAGGATGCACCTGAGCTCAATTTTGAGTGTCATGGCAAAGGCTGTGAATACTTACGTACATGTGATTTGTTTCGTTTTTTATTTTTAATAAATTTGCAAAGATTTCAAACAAACTTCCTTCACATTGTCATTATGGGGTATTGTTTGTAGAATTTTGAGGAAAATAATGAATTTAATCCATTTTGGAATAAGGCTGTAACATAACAAAATGTGGAAAAAGTGAAATGCTGTGAATACTTTCCGGATGCACTGTATATTACTTTCAATCATCATTGATTAGTTAATACAGCATCTTTTGCTGATCTTGTGTAAGTTGCACTCATAGAATGAGGCATGAATTAATTGATAACAGATTTTAATGTCATAGTGTTTAATGTTTTACATGTAGTCTTGAGTGTTCTCAAAGACTACATGTAAAACATTAAAAAGGGGCAGTGGTGGCTCAGCAGTTAAGGCACTGGGTTCCTGATTAGAAGGTCAGGGGTTCAAGCCCCAGCAATACCAAGATGCCACTGTTGGGCCCTTGAGCAAGGCCCTTGACCCTATCTGCTCCAGGGGTGCTGTATCATGGCTGACCTTGCACTCTAACCCCAGCTTAGCTGGGATATGTGGAAAAAAGAATTTCACTGTATATGTGCAAATGTGTGATAAATAAATTTAATTAATTTAAAAAAAATTGTTTAATTTAAATGACCCTATAAACACCTCCCACAGCTTTGGCCTGAATGTTCACAAATACAGTACTATAGCGTAGCTCATTATAGTCCATCTAACTAGCTTAATAAGATGATATTTAACTCTGTAGTCAGAACTTCTTTAAAGTTTCAAATTGAAAACTATTTCCTTCCTTAAATAGTTTCCATGTAGAATAGCTAACTGTTTCAAAAGAGTAGCTTGACTAAGTCTTAGTTCAGCTACTTTAATTTATGAGCCAGCGGGGTAACGGGGGTTAACACAAGCTATCACAGTGACTCATATCATTCCAACCCCCAACTACTTCCCTGTTCTCTCCAACGGGCTCATCTAATCCAAAGACTGGTGAGTGGAACCTGTTGTGTGTCATGAGCTTTTATCTTGCAGACATCAGACACAGCTTGACTCAAACATAGAGTTCTTAGACATTGCTCATTTCTTATTGAGGTATGTCAGTGAACAGCATATTCCAGATACACACACTAGGGTCAGTAAAAACATCGGCATCACTGCCTCAGTGAAAGAGAAAGCCATAGTCAGGAAATGCATTTAGATAGCCGTTTATTGTGATGGAATCACAAAACAATCTGAAATGTGCCACTCAAACTGTTCAAACTGATCAAACTGAAAGGATCAAGGATTTTGTTAAAAAATAAACTTAAGCTGCTTGTCACTAATGTTCTAATTCTTCAGAAGGATATGCATATGATTCATCTTTCTAGCTCCTGGCAAACCTTCACTCTTTAATTTTTTAGAAGCAATTCCCAATGATGTGTTTGGCTGCCTGAATATTCTCAAAGCTGGAGTCATATCAGGGCTGAGGTTTTTATGTACTACTACAAATGGGCCAAACTGCAATGATAATACGTGTGCTAACAGTCGTTTTAAGAAAATGCGAATCATATGAAATAGTGGTTAGATACTGACATAAAGCTGACAGTGTTAAGACTTTTTTGTAATGTTGAAATAATAAGAATTTTACATCTGTCTTGAACTGTATACTCACACTGGTGCATCCACAGTTTTCCTGAGCAACCACTGGGTGGCGCAATGATGATTCTAATTGCCTGTTTTTAGTTTCTGGTCTTGAGACGCAATGTAAAAACTAACAAACGAGCAATCCAGACGGAAAACAACAACCAGTGCTGTGCAGATTACTTCAGGTACTGATTACAAATTACATGACAGAAATTGCAATCAGTACTGTAATCTTGCAGATTACATTTTTGGGGTAATTTAATCCAATTACTTTTGGATTACTTCCAACACAACTCTTTTATTTGATGTTACTTGCATTTCTTATGGAAGTTTCTAGAAATATGGACAAGTTCCCGGGGCATGTTACACGAACGTGGTCATGCAATTTCGCCATTTTACAAACGGCATCCATGTGTGGTAAGAGATCAGACCAGTTATATTTGGGAATCAACGTCACAAAAACAACCTCAAAGTTATCGCTAAAGCAAAAGTGCATTTTGAAGCCAAGTACAAAAGCAATTCACGAAACTAAAACTATTTTTACGCTGCTAATGCAATTGAATTACTTTGTGAATATGAAATGATGTGTATTTGGGCATTTTGATAGTCAAAACCCTTCCAAACACTCAGTGACACATGGTTAAATTACACACAGAGTGATAATTCAAATAATACCTAAAATGTGTTTGTCAGGAATTGAGTTAAGAAAGTTTAGAAAACATGCAAACATATCTTTGAATGCTTCTTTGACATTGAATCCTTGGCAGCTGACAGGATATTAAACTTTGGAAGGCAGACTTTATGTTGCACATTGATGTTTTTTTCCGTGTCGCCTTAAAAGTGAAATTATCTCGGTACATCCATTGGTCAAACGCTGATTTAGACCACTCCATCTTCACCTGGCTAATGACAAGTATCAGGTCTGTATGTAAATTGACAACCCTCCCCCTCTCCCTCTCTTCCGAAAACACTCGAATAGTTACTGAACATATTGTTTAACGTAGTCAGACTGAGTGGAAAAATGTAAAAGATTTAAATAAAAGAGAAAAAATTCCATGTAATAACAATTTACTGCAGTTACCTAATAAACATGTAATCATGTAATCCATAAGAAAGTAACTGAAGTAAGATTAATTTTAAAATGTAATTTAATCCAATTACAAGTACTTGATTTTCATAATCTGATTATGTAATCCAGATTACATGTAATCAGTTACTACCCAGCACTGACAACAACCATTAAAGTTTTTTGGAGTAAAAATTAATTTCCGGCTCAACTTGTGCAGTTGTTGGCAGTCATAACAACTCAAAGTTGTCATCTTGGATTTACAGTGACACCTGGTGGTGTGGATGCAGCTTCATTCAAAATCAATCGTTTTTAATTACAGATGCCATTTTAGAAATTCTCTTTTCATTATCAGACATGATTAATCTAATCCAAGAGTAAAAGTGTCCAATAACAAGACGGTTACTGAGATTAAGCGAGTAGTATTCAGCTGGACGTGTGATTCTAAAATGGCAGCCCCCATGAGGGCGCCCCTGCCCCATGTAGAATAAAACAGCTTTTATAAGGTTATTGATATGACTAGAGTCCTTGTCTCATGTGAGTGCTCATGATTTTATATATATGTTTCAAAATTACAATTCCTTTTTTTGGGAGTAAAACTTTTGAGTAAAATGACTGAGTGCACCTTTAAACATTACATTACCCACTAAGAATACACCGATGTGAGTAAAAACACTGAAGACCAGAAATTGAAAACAGTCCTATCGTGTAAGACTTCCGCATTCAGGAAAAAGGTGGATAGAGAAGAACAAAAGGCATGGCAAGTTCCATTAAGTCAGACATACACACATAGAAAAATGTTGTTTGTCTTTGAAATGAAGTGTTTAAAACTTGGTGCATCATTAATCACCATCATGTTCTAAACCCGTAGGGCTTTCTTTCTTCTGTGGAACACAAAAAGAGGCTGCTTTATTTTGCTTAGTCTAATTTCATGGGTAGGCCTGGCATGATTATAAATAATCGTCTGACCGCAGTTATTTGATCTACCACAATTATTGTGCACTTCAAATTCCAATCACATTGTAATGCCCAAATAAGGAAATTTTAACAAATAAACGCCATGAACAGTGCATTTGTGTTCATTCAGTTGAACTCCGAGAGTCACTGAGCCGCACCGTGGATGTCAACCAGAGCAGCTCCTGTCCGAAACAGCATGTGAAGAACTGCAGAGGTTTGCATCAAACAAATATACATTTTGATAGTGAACGCAAAGTTTTCCGGCCTCACTTTAAACTATATTTGTAAAGCCAGATATACCTAGTCATAGTAGGTATATACACACAGACAGTGTTAATGCACACTTCCTCTATTTCTGTGGAGTGATAAAATTATAAAAGGAATTCTCAAAGTTTTTGCTTCTTTAGAAATAAGGGCTTATGGGTTTAATCAAAGAGCATTAAAATAACATGTAAAAGTAAATAACTTAGGACAGGAATATTTTACTATTGCATAATATAATATACATATAGAATATTTTTTTATAATTATATATATAGTTATAGTTATATATAGTTATATAGTTATATATATATATATATATATATATATATATATATTCAGTGTATATATACAGGTGCATCTCAATAAATTAGAATGTCGTGGAAAAGTTCATTTATTTCAGTAATTCAACTCAAATTGTGAAACTCGTGTATTAAATAAATTCAGTGCACACAGACTGAAGCAGTTTAAGTCTTTGGTTCTTTTAATTGTGATGATTTTGGCTCACATTTAACAAAAACCCACCAATTCACTATCTCAAAAAATTAGAATATGGTGACATGCCAATCAGCTAATCAACTCAAAACACCTGCAAAGGTTTCCTGAGCCTTCAAAATGGTCTCTCAGTTTGGTTCACTAGGCTACACAATCATGGGGAAGACTGCTGATCTGACAGTTGTCCAGAAGACAATCATTGACACCCTTCACAAGGAGGGTAAGCCACAAACATTCATTGCCAAAGAAGCTGGCTGTTCACAGAGTGCTGTATCCAAGCATGTTAACAGAAAGTTGAGTGGAATGAAAATTGTGGAAGAAAAAGATGCACAACCAACCGAGAGAACCGCAGCCTTATGAGGATTGTCAAGCAAAATCGATTCAAGAATTTGGGTGAACTTCACAAGGAATGGACTGAGGCTGGGGTCAAGGCATCAAGAGCCACCACACACAGACGTGTCATGGAATTTGGCTACAGCTGTCGTATTCCTCTTGTTAAGCCACTCCTGAACCACAGATAACGTCAGAGGCGTCTTACCTGGGCTAAGGAGAAGAAGAACTGGACTGTTGCCCAGTGGTCCAAAGTCCTCTTTTCAGATGAGAGCAAGTTTTGTATTTCATTTGGAAACCAAGGTCCTAGAGTCTGGAGGAAGGGTGGAGAAGCTCATAGCCCAAGTTGCTTGAAGTCCACTGTTAAGTTTCCACAGTCTGTGATGATTTGGGGTGCAATGTCATCTGCTGGTGTTGGTCCATTGTGTTTTTTGAAAACCAAAGTCACTGCACCCATTTACCAAGAAATTTTGGAGCACTTCATGCTTCCTTCTGCTGACCAGCTTTTTAAAGATGCTGATTTCATTTTCCAGAAGGATTTGGCACATGCCCACACTACCAAAAGCACCAAAAGTTGGTTAAATGACCATGGTGTTGGTGTGCTTGACTGGCCAGCAAACTCACCAGACCTGAACCCCATAGAGAATCTATGGGGTATTGTCAAGAGGAAAATGAGAAACGAGAGACCAAAAAATGCAGATGAGCTGAAGGCCACTGTCAAAGAAACCTGGGCTTCCATACCACCTCAGCAGTGCCACAAACTGATCACCTCCATCCCACGCCGAATTGAGGCAGTAATTAAAGCAAAAGGAGCCCCTACCAAGTATTAAGTACATATACAGTACATGAACATACTTTCCAGAAGGCCAACAATTCACTAAAAATGTTTTTTTTATTGGTCTTATGATGTATTCTAATTTGTTGAGATAGTGAATTGGTGGGTTTTTGTTAAATGTGAGCCAAAATCATCACAATTAAAAGAACCAAAGACTTAAACTACTTCAGTCTGTGTGCATTGAATTTATTTAATACACGAGTTTCACAATTTGAGTTGAATTACTGAAATAAATGAACTTTTCTACGACATTCTAATTTATTGAGATGCACCTGTATATATATATATATATATATATATATATATATATATATATATATATATATATATATATAAAATTTAAAACAAAAGTGTAAATGTAAAAACTGACATTTAACATGTCATTCATAAGTTTTTAAAGCCTTAAAAGGAAATCATATATTCCTATTTTATTATTTGATTTACATATTTGAGGTTAAATATGTAAAAATGACTTCTTAAGGTGTATGAAGGAAGTACACATGCACCTAAAGAAATATTACAATTAATCATGAAAGCCCTAAAAGAGACAGTTAATTGTTATAATCACAATTATTTGTTTGACAATTAATCATCAGGCAAATCGTGATAATCGTGACAGCATTTATCCTAAATAAGCATGCTCTTCACTTACATTGTTGTCTCCTTGATAAACAAGAACACTAACTATTGAAAGAAAAAAAAAAAACTGGTGGCAAAAGTTTTTGATTGTGATGGAAATAATGACATATGTGATGGATTAATAATGAAAAAAAATAATTTAAAAAAAAGGCAAAAGATCGATTTCACAGTAAATATTGAAATGTTTGTAAACTGAAATGTATTGAAAATGTTTGTTTATTTGTTTAGATTATCGTCATTTTAAAAATGTAACATTTTTATGATGGATTTTCACATTTTAAGATGGAAATCAGGGTCTGGGAAAAGGGTAAAAAAAAAAAAAAAAAGTTAACATGGAACATTAAAATAGCATTATAGTTGAAGAAACACCCAAAACCCAAATCTGACCACTTCTGTTTATGTGATCATGAGTCAAACTTCCTTCCACCGTAGTCTTTATGATAACAGGATTGGTCCTCAAACTGTTGCAATAACCCTTTATATCAACAAGTTTCCTGAACGATGTACTATAAGGAATGAATCCAAACATCTTATCTACACGTGCACGTTGATGTATATCCTGTTCATACACACCTTCCTGGCTAAGTTGTTAAAAACAATAACCCTTTGTAAATATTTGTCAGGTTTATAACATAGAGACAGTTAATAGTTATAATGAACGTGGAGGAAATATGCTATAAACCTTTTATGACATAATCCAGGAATAAGAAAGACACCATAATGATACAAATAACAAACCTATTGTACTGTCCTCTATCATTATTATATTATACACTACATGTTATATAATGACACTTACGGTATCTTATAAATCTTTGAAAAACATGGTTTTCATCAATGTTCAGTAATAATGCATATTCATTTACATTTTATTTACACATTCATACAAATAATGCATTTAAAAGTGAAGCCGAACAAATACTGTAGTCCAAATACTCCGTCTGCCTTAGGTCTCAAACTCACCATTGGTTTAGCCAATGTTGCTATGTTTGCACTTTTCATGGGAACCTACGAATGGCTTACTAATACAATAGGTGTCTCTGCAAATTATGCTTTGATAGGAGAAAGCCTTTTAACCAAAAAAGTTGCACACAAATCTGACCTAATTGTACAGAGCTCTTTGTCTTTTTTTCGACATTATTTCCATCATCGTCAATGTCTGTGGTGTACTGATGTTTCATCACTTCCTTTACTCTGAAAATGAAGAAATAATATATTTTGATCTTGCAGTCTTACATGTGCTGTACACAAACCGAAAGGCAACCACACTGTCAATTCCCGGCCAACTATTTATCTCAGATTTGAAAACCATATGGTGCTTCTGTTGACCCTTATAGTGCAGTTGAATGTGGCTCCTTTACTGTCACCCAGTGATCGAAGCCCTCATACTCCCCTCTGTTTGTATTGAGCGATGGGTACAAGTTTGTTATTTAGAATCTGCATGCAATGAGCTCTGACTTCGGTTTTAATTCGGGCTGATGAGCACTCCACGTTCAAAAGCAATCAAACGAAGTTTATCCTCTGTTTGCCGACACCCAATACAGTCTCTGTATGTACACACAAGTTTCGCTGCAATGTTTTCCTTTTCGTACTAAGATAATACTTGCCACGTGAGTTGTGTTGTTTTGACATTCCATGCCCTCTTCTTCATCTCTGCATGAAGTATAACAATGTTTATTTAGCTGCAATAAATCATGCATTTGTGTAAAAATACAACACCTTGCAGTGACGTGCACAGACAGCAGGGGCAGGGGCAAATGGACATGGACAGAGTGTGAGGAGAAATCTGCCATCAATAGTTGTTGAGTGTGGGGGGTGGGGGGTTGTGCTGTAGTAAAGACACCTACGCTTAAATCTCCGCACTCTTAAAGGCACCTCCGCTTAAAAGGGCACCTTGCACCCCTGTAGCCCCCGTTCTGTGCATTTCAGTGCCTCTTAGCATTGTTTGTCAAAGGGCGTTTGTCTCTTGTGGTTTTGGAAGGCTGCTTTTCTCTGTTTCAGGAGGTTCCTTTTTAAAACTCCAGTGGCACCAACATCTGCTCCAAATGCCCCTTGCCATTGTGCCCAGGGCATTCCTCACCGCTGCTGAAGTGAAGTAAAAAATAAGCGGGTCCAAGCAGGCATTGAACGTGCTGAGAAGCAGGGCTTTGTCCCTCCACCTTGGGCTTTGCTTGGTAACGAAGCCAACCACATGGGAGACATTATAGGGTCCAAAACAAAGTGCAAACACCAAAAGTGTGCCCAAAGCCAGACCAATTGCCCTCAACCTCCTCCGCCGGCCAATATTTGGCAGCCTCAAGAGTATGCGAATGAAGTTTATGTAGCAGAAGCTGCAAATAAGAAAAGGAACGCAGAAGAGAACCACACATAGCTCCAGACGTACAGGTAGGAGTATCTCAAGCTGAGCATCGGAGAATTCATCATAGCAGATGTTCCGTTGTACAGGTGCCATTCCAGATGGGTTGTAGTAGGGCATGATGTACACGATGCTCAGGTGGAGAACCGAAAACATCCAAATGAAGATGCTGGCCAGCACGGCGTAAATTGGTCTTCTCCTCAAGGAGTGTTGGATGGGGAAGGCCACTCCAAGGTAGCGCTCCACGCTTACCGCAGTCAGGAAGAAGGTGCTGTTGTAGATAGTCATGTAGAACACAAAGCCAGACAGTGGACACAGGTCGTATGTTATACTCCAGATCATATTATTGGCCACTTCTTGCATCTTAAAGGGTAAGAAGATGAGGAAGAGCAGGTCTGAGATGGTGAGGTTGAGGAGGAGGATGTCGATGGGGGTCGGCTTCTTCCAAACCTTGCGGCTGAATGTGTAGAAGGCCAGGATGTTGGCTGGGAAGCCGGTGATGAAGGTGATGATGTAGACAGAAAGACACAAGTGAAAATCACACTTCTGCATGGTTGTGCCGTTCCATACAGTCATCGGGATAAAGAAGCCTGGCAAGAGTCGTTTCAGTTCTGAAAATCACATTCACAAAAGTGATTAAATTTAGGCATTTACAGTGCATTCAAGTTATACATTTTATCAATACGGTTGCTCCCTGGGAATCGAACCAAAGACCTTGGCATTAGCATAGCAAAATAAATCAGTTTTCAAATGAAAGCTTATTAGTGTGGACATGGCCTAAGGCCACATTCACACATTTTCGTTTGAAAACTGCATTTTACGTTTGCTAACACCATCTTTTCCCAAAGTATGCAGTAATGGAGAAATGGAAGAAAACGCAGTTCAGTGTGGATGATAAGTGTTAACGTAACTAAATTAATACGTTTTGAAACAAAAATGTATTAGTGTGGACGTGGCCTAAAAGAATATACATAACTTAATAACTAACTTGCTACATTTTTCAGTAGCATAACAGTAACAAGATGTTTTTCCAACAAGTGCATCGTTATAAAATACTACATTGTTGTTTTTGTTACATTGTTAACTCATGCAGCTGATCGAACCGCTTTTTGTAGTAAAATAAAGCTAAAAGAAAAAGTTCAACTGGAAAAGATATTACAGAAAGAAACATATTTCCCCTTCAATATCCTTAAATAAGTATTTTTCCTATTAATTTTTTCCATAGGGATTTCATAAAGTACTTCTTAAAAGAGTTTTAATCCATGAACCAAACCAACCAGCTCCGAGGTGAATTACTACATCACAAACTTTGATTTGAAGCAAAAGAGTATTTGAAAATCAGACAAAAAGACAAAGGAACAAGACAGTGTACTTAACATCTTCAATCCCATTAAGCATTGTGAATGACAATCAAGTTAAACACGATGGAAAAAATATAAAATTTTAAAATATTCAGATATACACAAGTAGGAGTGTTGGGAGAGTGTGTTATGGGAGTGGGCGGTCGCTGCAGAGTTCTTTTGCCGCACTTTGTTTGCCGCAGTTTTCTGATTGGTGGATTTGCCCCCTCAGGATCATGGGTAGTGTAGTTCTCCACCAGGAATTACGCTATTAACATTTTTGTTTTTTAATGATGGCTTCAAGAGAAGTATACACCATCGATTAACAACCTTGGAGCTCACGGTAGGTGTGTCAATCTGTATTATTTAAAAATCAATTCCCCTGAGGCCTGGGTAGCTCAGTGGTAAAGACGCTGGCTACCACCCCTGGAGTTTGTTAGTTCGCTAGTTTGAATCCCAGGGCGTGCTGAGTGACTCCAGCCAGGTCTCCTAAGCATCCAAATTGGCCCGGTTGCTAGGGAGGGTAGAGTCACATGGGGTAACCTCCTCATGATTGCCATAATGTGGTTCGTTCTCGGTGGGGCGCGTGTTGAGCGTGGTTGCTGTGATGGATGGCGTGAAGCCTCCACATGCACTATGTTTCTGTGGCAACGCACTCAACAAGACATGTGATAAGATGCGCAGGTTGGTGGTCTCAGACTTAAAGGCAACTGGGATTTGTCCTCTGCCACCTGGACTGAGGCGAATCACTATGTGACCACGAGGACTTAAAAGCACATTGGAAATTGGGCATTCCAAATTGGGAAAAAAGAAAATGAAAATTGAAAAAAATGAACAATTCCCCTTTGGAAAAAATGAATGGTATTTTTACTTCCGAAACCAGACTGGTGCGCTCTTTAATGGTTCTACATATCCCCTACTCCTTACATAAATATTTTGGTTACTTTTATGATGTTTTATGATGCTACCAATAAGTGGAGAACTATCAGCTTTGTTAAACAAATTTTACCCAGTTTTAATCCATGGCATCCCACAGAATTCTGCAGACTGTCACACAAAATCAGAACAGAATACAAAAGAATAAAATTCCATCTGGGGCTGGTGATGGTAGACTGAAACCCAGAAATAACAGTTATTACTGGATACAGTATACAGAAAGTCGGGTTGTATGGTAGTCACTTTTTATGTCTATGATTAGAACAGTGAAGAAAGAAGAAAAAAAGTTACACAAACATCAAAAAGTGAATATTGGAACTCTTTTACCACTGCCATCTGGAGTACACTTAAAAGTAGCTCTACTGTAATCTATTCAAACGACAAAGAGGCAACTTACCGCAATGCAAAGTAGACCACTCTGATGTGATGTTGTGTTGATTCACTCTCTTTTCAATAGCCACTGGGGTCTGTCCACTGACAACTTCCGCAACAACTGTTTACTTTTCATTTTCAATATTGTGCACTGATAAGGGAAAATTATTAAATGAGCACTCGATCCATCCGTCTGACCCCTGCACACAGTGTCTCGATATGACACCTTACCAGACATTAGGGAGCTTTATGTGTACAGTTCTGTGTATGTGAGAAAGTCAAACTTTGTAGACGGTAACAATCTTATCTGGATTTACACTTCTTAAGCGTGTGTGGGAGATGTGTTTATAGTTGATGGGTGTGCGTTTGCATAAGCGGAAGAGACAGAGAGTGTGATGAATCAGTCTAGCCCAAAGATTTTCCTTCACTTTATTAAAGCTCTAACTGTTCAAAGATATCCAAATGAGATGACAGCATTCCCCATCCCTATACATCCCTCTTTCGTGCTGATAAAGCTGTGAATGAGTCCCTATTTTTCACCATTGACAAAACCTAGAGGTCTATTCTTCATTCAGAAAACCATGAAAAAAACCCAGTGTTACAGAATTGAATTCCCATACATGGAAAGTTGGGAACTCAGCCCTTTCACAATAATGACGTACGATTCGCTCTACTCCTCCACACATACAGTAACAACACTGAGTAACTCCCCAAAGAAATAGTGCAGGCCAAAAAGGAAAATTATTCATTATTTACTCACCCTCTTGTCAGTGCTTTTTTCCCTGCGGAAAACAGGAAAGAAGAATTTTTGAAAAATATTCATGCAGCTCTTGTCCAGATAACAACTTTGTGTCAAAATTGAAATGGTTATTTACTGGTAATCTACAGGACCCATTTCACAAGTCTCATTCGTGGTCACATTTTTGAAACGTGCCACATCTCAATTAACTATTTGACCAATGATGAAAACCATTGGCGTTTGCCATTAATCATTTCAGAAATAGTAAAGGAGCCTTGTGGAAGTTTAGTACTATTTATTTATTTAGCTATTGTTTTAAGTTTTACAGATGAGACTAGGGTAGATTACATATGTTGTGTACTTGAGTTGTTGAGTATATTATGGGTAAAACAAAGCACATACTATTTGTTAATGTCACGAAGAATTAAAAAAATACACTTCTGTTCTGTGATTTCAGACACAGAATAGGATAATCTTTAGAGGACACACATACTTTCTTTCACTCTGTATTATATGTGTATTTCAAAAATTAATTGGGAATATATTGATCTCAGCCAAAAGTCAAATTTTTTTTTGAATAGGGCTTTTTACAATGCACACTGTTTCAGAGCAGCTTCATAGAAAATTATGCTGTATTGTCTGTAATGTCTTAAAGTTCTCATTGTGTGGTTTAAATGAATAACGTGATTGAAAATCATGCCTCATAATTAGGCTATTTATCTTTAGGCCCACAGTAAGCAAGTCAAATGTGACTGTGGTAAGGAAACCAAAACTCCATAAGATGTAAGGTAATGGAGAAAAATAAACCCAAATCAGCCTGGTCTCATGAACATTACGTGAGGGTGGCAACATTTTTGCTAAATGTTCTGGATCAGATTCTTTTGACCACAAACGAATATGAACGCATGCGCGACGCATTTTCAACGCATGCGCACAACTCTTTTTTAGTACAGTCAACAACAGGCGCTTGCGCTGACAATGTGCACATACAAGGACTGGCACCGTGTTGAGAAAATCTGGGCTGTGCGCGGACAGTCCGTGCAGACTGTGCTGATGACAAAATTTGCATCATGCATACTGAACCAATTAGCAACACAGACAACCAAGTACACTTTGGCCTTTACACATTTGGCTGCAGTTTCCCCAGTGAAATATCCAGCAGGGGGCGCCAAACGTGAAATGGTGTCGCAATCAGACGAGGTTTTTAAGGTGAATATTAGATGGAGGTTTAAATGTGTAAAACATACCTCTCTAACCTAAAACTTGAAACTAAACCTAACCAATAGAGTTTTAAAATCAAATGAGAGGTGAACAAAACAGACATCCTTACTCTAAAACAACACCTAAACCAAACATAGTCCAAAGTCCATCTCTCTCTCAGGTGAGCTATCGAAGAAGGTAATCACATTGGAATAAGTGTGTAAATGTAGGTGGGTCTGTAATACAAGCATTAAAATGTATCATTTTCAAATGATGCGTGATAGTAAAAGTGTTTATATTTCATAACAAAATATGAGTAAATGTGTGAGTAAAAGTGTTAAAACATACGTGTTTATAAAGTCATATATCAGCCGTTGATGGCATGATTTGTGTGAAAGTGAATAAAACGCACAGTTGTTGTAGCGCCTCTAGTGTTCATGTCACCTTGATTTGGTGACGAAATGTAAAATGTGGCAGGTTCAAGTCAGTTTGCAAAAATTTTGTTATAGTATTCTATGAGACTAGGTTGACCTAAATGGAGGTCTGCAGTTTTGCTCTGTGAAGTATTGATTGATATCATTTAACTTTGACATAATCTGCACACAGACTTTGTTGGAAGAAACTTTATTTCTTTTTCCACAGAAATACAGTATGATTTTTCTGTAAAGCTGCTTTTAAATGATGTGTATTGTGAAAAGTGCTATACAAATAAAAATGACATGACTTGAATTAAGTTAAAGAAGGCATAAAAATTCCAGTGTTGTTCTTTGCTCAGACTTCTAATGTCTGATGCGAATGCTAAAACAATAGCTAAGTCATGTTATTACATGGCTCTCTGGAATACTCTATTTCAGGGGTGTCAAACTCGGTTCCTGGAGGGCCACAGTCCAGCAGAGTTTAGCTCCAACCTTAATTAAACACACCTGAAGCAGCTAATCAAGGTCTTCAGGAGTGCTTGAAGATTACAACGAGGCATTTTAGAGCAGGGCTGGAACTAAACTCTGCAGGGCTGCAGCCCTCCAGGAACTGAGCTTGACACCGCTGCTCTATTCTAATTGGTCAATGGTGCCATCCAGCGGTCAGATATTACTCTGTAACAACCGTGCATCCAGGGATTAAGACGTATCAGACCGCTCATCCGGGTTCTGCGAGCCCTCTCTCCTGCTTCTCGGATCACTGTGCAATCTCTACAAGAAAGCTAATAAAACGGTTTGAACTCAAATCAATGTTTCATGTGCATTTATTTATTTGGCATGTAGTCTTGTAATAGGCTGAATATTGAGGAGTCAGACGGTCATTTTTACAAAGTAAACACCAACAGAACTCTGATGCAAATCAGAGGTTGATTTCAGCTCTTCAGCAATTTCTTCTCAAATTACATATTTTCAACGCAAATAAATATTTTATGTCCATGAATTTCTTTACTTGGTTAGTAGCCGTGTAATAAGCAGGATAATGTGCAGTCAGCCAGTAGTTATTGCAAAATAAACCCCTTCAGGGTGATACAAGAGTCTCCGCTTCGTGTCGGGGTCCTGATCACCCTGTCAGGGTTTATTGTGCGATAACAACCGGCTGACTGTACATTATCCCTTACTTATTAAACCTTTTAATGCTGAAAAAATATTCTATTTTTAAATGGTTTTAGATGGCTTGGTTAAAGGTGCTGTAGGTGTTTTTAAATTTTTTTTACATGTACATCCTGACTGATATCAACAAATACTGTTGGTGTCCTATTAGAGTATAGGGAGGGAATTTATTTTCGGAACTAGTTTTGCGTTCCCTCACAATTCGTTTTTAGTTCCCTTACAATATGTTTTGTTTTCCCTCACAATTATTTTACATTTCCTTGCAGTTCTTTATCGATCACCTAAGAAAATCAACCACTGTTTTACTACTTTAACTATAGTTCAACTATGGTATTTGTAGTAAAACCATAACCACAAAATTACCATGGTTTTACTACGGTAACCATATTTCAACCATTATATTTTTAATTATTTTCTTCAATAGTAGAATAACCAAAGGAATGAATCATGCACACTGCTGTTGCTTGCAGTCTGTGTATACATTTATTAATGTAACGTTTCGGTCATGTGACCTTCATCAGGCATTGTTTACATGAAGGTCGCATGACCGAAATGTTGCATTAATACATTTATACACAGAGAGCAAGCAACATCAGTGTGCGGGATTCATTCCTTTGGTTATTCTCTAATTCAATTTTTCCTTTGCACCTGCTAACGGGATTTATCAGGTGTTACGGTGGCGCTTCGTTTTTTGACTGGTAAATCAATAGTAAAAATACAGGAAAACCAAAATATTGGTAATAAAAAGCATAATCATTCTGCCAACAAAAAACATATTCGTTTTACTATAGTAACAGTATGGTTAATTTGTGTTATATCTACCATACCATGGATAAAGCTATTTTGAGGGAACACAAACCATTGCGGAGAAATGCAAAACTTTCTGTGAGCGAACGCAAAACTATTGAGAGGGAAAAGTGTCTATTTGCACTATGCACTATGTGTAAATAGCATCTGCCACACAGGGCAGTTATTTGCACCTCAACAGTCTGGTGGAACCACAGAAATATAGGACAAACTAACCAATTGTTGTTGCTGCAGTGGCATGGTGTGTAAAGACGGTGTGTGACTGTGTACTGTTGTCCTAGCGACCGTGGTTCGGATCCGCGTTTTGTCCCACTCTTTTTCCCATACAATTTCCTGTTTCCACTCTTAATATTTCCTTTAATACTACTTAAATAATAGATATAAATGTTGATTTCATTGCAGTGATATGGTCACGGTGAATTTCAAGAATGCACAGAATGCACAGATCCCGTGTGAAACCATGGTTACTGTACTAAAACCAAGGTTTTTTTTTTTTTTTTCCTATGTTAAGGTTAGGTTTAGGGGTAGGGGTTAATATAGTTTGTTTGTGGGATTCTAAATAAACACAATAAACACTCTGGAGTGATGCCAATACTGTATGTTAGTATTTAAATATGGTTGCAAATAGTATCTGATACTATCTGCACCAGGGTTGGGGTGCAAATAATATCTGCCACAGTTTGCACTGGGGTGTAAATAGCATATACCATTATTTGCACCAGGGTGCAAATAGCATCTGCCATAAATTAATTCACTCTCTGTCCTCTAAAGGGGCTCCGTATTTCAAATGACTGACGCACAATCTGTCTGTCAGTCATTTTGAACACTTGGGTTTGCTAACATTGTTGCTTTGTTCAGAATAGTTCAATATTAGTACTATTTCTGAAATACTGTATATATAGATATGGCAGAAATAGTAATAGGACGGTAGTGTGCTACTCCAAATCAAGCCCAGGTTGGGACCTTCCTTTGCTGGAGGGTGTTACTTTCGAGAGAAGTTATCAGTCTAATTGTGTGGCATGGCTAGAGGAAGTTAGCAAAACGGCTAACATTGCTTACAGCACATTTACTGCACCCACCAAGGCAAATGCAAGAAAAGAAAAAAATTATAATGTACAATTTCACAAATGAAGCAAGCTTTTGATTTTTTATTAACAAGTCATGTTCTAACCAGCATGTCTCCTGCATGAGCAATGCATTTCAACCTGAGTGGAGCGTGTGTGCTAATCGCTAAGCTACAGCTTCAGCTAAGCTTATCTATTCTTGCAGAAAATTAGTGTGCATATTTACGTGTGAAATTACATTTACTGGTATAAACTAGTATATGAAAAATATATAATTTCTTTAAAAACAATACAAACTTGAATCTTAATACACAAAAATGGCGAAAGAAAATAAATGTACCTCATTAAATGTCCAAATCATTCAAAGCACCAAAACATTTTTACAAAAATTCAACAATAAATTGTAAAGTGCAATGTTTATACTTGACATTCAGTGTGAAAATAAAACTAATCATTCAAACTTTTACCCTTTGGTTGGTCCAGCCATTAGCCAAAGATGTCCAGTCACAAAGCACAGGAGACCTACATCTCTCTTTATAAATATATTAAATTACAATCATGCCCACTCAAACTTACACAAACGAAATATGTCAAAAGAATAGTCATGCAGATGTGACAATGGTGAAATGTGTCATTTCTGAACCACTAGTGCAGCCAACTGGAATTGCAATCTGCAGGGTAAACAATTGCAGATGGCGGAGTGTTTCGAAAACCTGTTCAAAAACAATTATTTTTGCAGTTCTGTTTGGTGCCATAGTGCCGCAGAAATTACACACTTTCCCTCTGACTCCCAGTTGACACTTTTCAATTTGTTCAATCTAAATTGGTAGCAGGTTTCTTTAATTCCTGTTGTACCATCGCTATGTTACTTCAGAATTTGGTTTAATGGCACCTGAATTTACTCTATAGCCATTTGAATGCATAGGGTTGTTACCACCAGAGCAATGCAAGAGTGCACCATTAGTCTGTTCAACTGAACTACACACTTGCAATGCATTGGTCAAGCATTTGCATACTTGCATTAAGTAAGTTAATGGCCAAAGGGGACGCTATCAGTAGAACTCTGAGTTCTTTCCTCTGTATTCACACAGTTCAATAGGGGGCATTTGAGAGCAGAGCGACAGCAGGGAAGGGTCAGCCGCCTGACCAGCTCTCGCAAGACATTCTTGAAAGTCCCTCTGAGTGCTGAGGAAGAGAAGTAGAATATGAATGGGTCAAGACATGCATTAAACGTGCTGGTGAGCAGCGCATACACTCGCCAATCAGGGCTGTAGTTGCCTACATATCCCACAACATGCGATACATTGTAGGGCAAGAAACAGATAATGAAGACCAGAAGCGTGCCCAATGCCATCCCAATTGCCCTGAACCGCTTCTTGGAGTTTATGTTGGGCAGATTGGAGAGGATGTGGATGAACTTGATGTAGCAGAAGCAACAGATGAGGAAAGGTGCGCAGAACAGCACAGCAAAAAGTTCCATGCGCACCGGCAGGAGGATTTTGAGCTGTTCGGGACTGAATTCTTCATAACAAGTGTTCCGTTTGGATGGATCGGTGATGTTGGGGTTGGAATGGTTGTGGTATTGCATGATATAGACGATACTGCAGTGCGCCATGGATACCACCCAGAATATACCACTGGCTATCACTGCATTTCGGGGATTGCGTTTTAGCTTGTATTTTATGGGAAAGGCCACACCCAGGTAGCGTTCCACGCTGATGGCTGTCAGATGGAAAGTGCTGTTGTAGATTGTGGAGTAGAAGATGAAACCCGACAGCGGGCAGAGGAAGTACGGCAGTGTCCATTGCATGTTTGCTGCCTCCACCATACGAAACGGCAGGAAGAAGAGGAAGATCAGGTCCGAAATAGTTAAACTGAGTAACAGGACATCTATTGGGGTGGACCGCTGGCGAACTTTCTGGAAGAAGGTGTAGAAAGCCAGGATGTTAGCTGGGAGGCCAGTGATCAGAGTGAATCCATACACCGCTAACACCAGGTTACGGAGGCTCTCTGTCCACACCATTGTCACCGTTTATGACAAGTATACAACCCTGTAAAAGGAGACAGAGATCTTAGTTAAAGACAAGAATTTAAATGTTAAGTTTTACATCTTTCAAACCTGTTAAAAAAAAACAAAAATGACCAGCATTTGTTGTGTTTTGAATGTTGGTCTCCACCAGCATGGTAAACTGGTGAGCTTCTTAACTAACTTGACCAGCAAGCTCAACCAGGTTCACCAGGTCCGTGCAGGTCCACCAGTTTCACCAGCTAATGTTTGCAGTTCAACATCTTGGCTTTTGTCCTCAGCTAGACAAGCACCAAACCAGCATAAACTACTGGAGTGTGGACAAATATGAAATCCATGCTGGTTTAGGGTGCTTTCACACTTGGTTTGATTGCTTAGTCCGAACCTGAATTCGATTCATCCTCCCTCCCCCTGCTCCTACTGGTCTATGTTCATATTATATTATTTGGGTCAGAACTGCTGTACAACTGCATCATTAACACAAGAACTCACAGCAGCTGTTTACTACTCTACACTGAATTTACATGATTTAATCATGTACATTGGTTCCACATGAATCAATTAAGTTACATTTTTATCTTTGTTTAGTTCATTAATTCTTTGTCAGAACACATAACTTGTTCACGTAATTTCAACATAATGAAATGAAGTTGAATTTAAATTAAGTATCCTCAAAATTATTTTATATGTGTCCTTAACATGATTCATTTCTTCAGTAGTACAGCATATTTTGTGTCACATAACTAATTTATGTTACAAGGTTATGCTATTTAGCTAACTTTTAGCTAGCAATATTTAGCTAACTTTTAGCTAGCAATAGTATACATTTGCATGCTAAATGCCAAGTAGTAATTGCTCCTTGGGTAAACCAACATAAAACATGTTGTTTGTGTACCCATCCTCAAAATAAGCACATTGGTAACCCAGTATAACAGAAGTGCTTCTAAATTCCAAAATAACAACAATAAACACTATAAAGTCACATTTTTACTCTCTGCATCAAGTCCCATGCAAAGCATGCTGAGAACTACAAATCAGGGACTAAAAACAAAATGTTTTTAATATAGCGTGGTTCTGAGCAAAAACAGTATTTTTTGTTCCGGTTCAGAAGTTCCGCAGCCTCCTTTCCCTGGGAAACATGAAGTGGTGTAGTTCCAAAAATATATTGTGAGAAACCCTTTGGTCTTTAGTTTCATGAAAAAATTATCGGAACAAAATTAACCGGTTATAGCCGGTTACCGGCAGCATTTAAAAATAACTTTTTCACTCCGGAGCGATTGAAAATCACTTTGTTCCAGTTTTCGGTTACATTCTGCTAAAAATCTCATTCGTTTTCGTTTTCATTCCTTTAACTGTTTTAGTCCCTGCTACAAATACCCTGTCCTGTTTATTTACATGAACCAAAAAAATTCATGTAGTCCCGACACAAATGGATTAAGTAAACTTCCATTTAAACCATTTAAAGGGATAGTTCACCCAAAAATGAAAATTCTCTCATCATTTACTCACCCTCATGCATCCCGGATGTGTATGACTTTCTTTCATCTGCAGAACATAAATTAAGATTTTTAGAAGAATATTTCAGCTCTGAAGGTCCATACAATGCAAGTGAATGGGTGCCAACATTTTTAAACTCCAAAATCCACATAAAGGCAGCATAAAAGTAATCCATAAGATTCCAGTGGTTAAATCCATGTGTTCAGACATGATATGATAGGTGTGGGTACGAAACAGATCAATATTTAAGTCAGTTTTTACCATAAATTCTCCTCCCTACCCATTACGGGGCTATATGCATGAAGAATGTGAATCACCAAAACAGGAGAAGGAGAAAGTGAAAGTAAAGTGTAAATTGACTGGGCAGGGAGGAGAATTTATAGTAAAAAAGGACTTAAATATTTATCTGTTTCTCACCCACAGATATCATATCGCTTCAGAATATATGGATTAAACCACCAGTTGTCTGGAGTACTTTTATTTTGCCGCTTCAACATTTTGGCACCCATTCACTAACATTGCATGGACCTACAGAGCTGCGAAATACTTCTAAAAATCTTTGATTGTGTTCAGCAGAAGAAAGAAAGTCATACACATAAGGGATGGCATGCGGGTGAGTAAATGATGAGAGAATTTTGGGTGAACTGTCCCTTTAAGTAGATTGAATGCATTGAAATTAAATTGTGACAAAATGTTCAAGAATTGTGTTGCATTACATGTAGCTCATTTTAATTAAGTAATACAGCAAAAGTAATTTGGTGCTCTTATTGAACATACGTGATTGGTTCACATTCCCCCTTCATAATGTATTCTAGTAGAGTGCACATTTTAGAGAATTACATGAATAAAAAGCAATGAAAACAAGTTAAGAAGAGAAATACAATTTTGTTGTGTAGATCACAAATAATATTATGCAGTAAATCAGACAGCCTGCATTATTGAAATATTTGTCCCTTTGGATGTACCACCAAAACTTTACATGAACATAGTGATACATGCATTTGTCTGTAGCGGATGCGTTAAATGTGCAAAGATATGAAGAATATTAGCATTTGTCTGTATGCACTGCAAGAGATGTGAAGGGTGTGAGCTGCTCTCTGATGGTGATTTATTGCGAGACAAGCTGGTTTAAGGAATGCATTACACCATAGTAATTGCGACCAGGAGCATGCAAAAATGCAAATTATACATCACCAATGCGGTTTACTTTCGTGAAATAGGATGGATTGTGTTCATCAGTAGCAAACCGTACCGGAGTTCACATGGACTGTACCCCAGACCACCTTTTCAAGCAGACTCGAGTGCAGGTTGCGGGTGTGCACTTGAATTTGGAAAACAGCATTCACATCAAGCATACAGCTCGAACTTTGATGTCTAACGAACCCATGTGTCCACCAAAAGTGCTAGTGTGAAAGCATCCTTAATCTTTTTTTTTTTTTAAGCAAGGAACTTAACCCCACTCCAATAAATGCAGGAGATAAGTACACAGCTACACTAACTACTCATACCAATACTTAAAAACACTTGAAATGCCACTAATATAGTACAAAATGTTTCTGTTTGCTCACAGCCGCTGAGCTAAGAGATGCTGCTCAAATAACATCCAATTTGAATGGCCCTCAAGCTACAGCAACACATGCTCTTGTGAATGCAAAGAGGCTTACTGTTCTATAATTATGAAGAGTTTAATGAGATTCTTATTACAGATTATTATTTATTTTGTATTTTTTTTAAATGCCAATGCGGAAAATGAAAGGAACAAATAAGCTACTTCTGGAACCAAGGCTGCTGGTCTGGCTCATCAATTTTCCAATTAAATCGTGACCTTCATTTAAACAACCCCGATATTGATTCTTAAAATCACAAGATCAATCTTTTACTCAGTGCTAGGAGTGCTCATTATGTCTTTTGACTGACCAACTGACAAGTGCCCGGAACCCCTTCTCAGACCAGTAAACAGACCAGACTGACCAGCCAAGACCAGCAAACCATCTTGTTGGTTTTTTGTGAGCTTTTATTTATTTATTTATTTATTTATTTATTTATTTATTTGTCAGTAGGGTTACTTCTCAGGGGTACTTCAGAGTAAATAATTTAGATCATATGGTGTCAGCTGACAAAAAATGGATTCCCATTGTATCCATATTTATTTCCTAAAATGGTAAGAAAAAAAATCATTGGTAAACTAATCTTTGAGAAGTAAACAGTTCACTTTTTGAGGTTTTAAATGGATGATATAACATTTGTGACAGAGCTTATGTCATCACCACCAGTGGGAAAAGCAATGGTCAAGAAATTTGAGCCAAATATTTTTAAGGTGATAAAGTAAATGTTGACTCAATGTTTGCAAATGTTACTTATGATGACTTATGATATGAAAGTGTATTAAAAAAATGTAAAAAATAATTTGTAGATATTTTCTATAGAATAATTTTTCCTCTGTCCCAATTTACCAACACTGCCTACTGCAATCTGGGATGTGGTCAAAAGAGGGTCTCCAAAGGTTCTTCTTCCCAGTATTGAGTATTTCTTGTTGCTTTTGACCAAGGTAGGAGACAACCTAAGCTTTCTATAAAGGTATAATGTCAGGTTCCCTATCTGTCACTCACTCGATGTTGGTGTCGATGTAGTGACACTAGGGGTCACTCTTGGGAGCCCGAGACACCTCTGGTCTTTGATAAAAGGCCAATGAAAATTGGCGAGTGGTATTTGCATGCCACTCCCCCGAACATACGGGTATAAAAGGAGCTGGTTGCAACCACTCATTCAGATTTTCTCTTCGGAGCCGAACGGTCATGCTCATTGAGCTGAATACTACGGTTCATTCACCTCTGCTGGATCTGACGGCGCATTTCAGCGGCTTCTCCCTCCTCTGCACTGGTGCACTGCAGAGAATGCCCCTGGGCGCTTCGGCAGAAAAACTAGAGAGTATATTTTCTGAAAGAGCATTTTTTCCCTCTAAAAGAGTATATATTTCTCTAAAAGAGCGCACACACGGAACGTCTTTTTAAAGACGCGTCTTTTTAAAGATGCTTTTCCGATTGTGTGTTATTCCTGGTTGTGCTCGTTATCTCTCGCCTTCTAACGGTCACGATCACTGTCTTTCGTGTCTGGGCACTGCTCACGCGGAGACAGCGTTCGTGGATGGTCACATTCTCATTGCGAGAATGTGTCCATGGCAACGTTGCGGTCGCGGCTCGCCTTCGTAAGGAAGCGAGCCACCCCAGAGGCTCCCGCCTCGGTCCTTTTACCCACAGGTTTGAGGCCAGCGTGGCTAGCACTGGGGGCGATTTGGGGACCCCAATGGGACCGCCTCCGCCGGGTATCCCCCCGCGGACCTCCCATTCCCCAGCACGCTCGTCTGCCCCGATCGGGCTTCCGGGTGAGTCCGCCGGCTCGTCTCACGGCGAGTTCGACCTCTTATTCGGAGCCCGCGAAAGTGATGAGCTCTCGAGCGCAGCATCGGAGAGCGGGCTCGTCCAGTCGGAAGCCTCGGCTGGGCTCCTCCCTACGGGGTCGATCGCCCAGTCACAGGCTGACGCGGAGATGACGACATGCTTTCCCGGACAGCCGCGAGCGTCGGTTAGAGTGGATTTCACCGCTCTTCCCTGAACCCTCGCGGCTCTGTGATTGGTTCCTGGGCTCGCGGCGCCGCTCAAAGCCACGCCCCGCCCCGTTCCTTTCTTCCCGGAAGTGCATGAAGAGCTGACAAGGTCGCGGGAGGCACCTTTTACTGCCCGGTCCCGATCTTTTCAGCTTCCCCGCTCTCACTACCCTCGATGGTGGGGCAGCCAAGGGTTATTCGGCAATCCCCCGGTGGATAAAGGCGCTCGCAGTGCACCTATGCCCGCAGAGCGCCGCCACCTGGCGTGGGTGCCCAAAGCCCCCGTCCAAGGCCTGTAGGTTTACGTCGTCTCTGACGGTCAAAGCCTACGGCGCTGCTGGACAAGCCGCCTCCGCCCTGCACGCCATGGCTCTCCTGCAAGTCCGCCAAGGCGCTAAAGGAACTGCACGAGGGTAGTTCCGCCCCGGGATTGATGCAGGAACTGCGCTCGGCGACCGACCTCGCTCTCCGAGCGACGGAGGTCACGGCGCGGTCTCCCGGGTGGACGATGGCCACACTAGTGGTCCAGGAGCGCCACCTTTGGCTCAACCTGGTCAAGATGGGTGAGGCCGACAGGATACGATTCCTTGCTGCCCCCATTTTCCAGGCGGGCCTATTCGGCGACACCGAGGACTTTGCCCAGCAGTTCTCGATGGTAGAGCAGTAGATGGATGCTAGCCGGCTTGTCCTGCCCCGGCGTGGCTCAAGATCCCCCCATCTACTCATCGCCGAGGGCGTCCCCCTGCGGTGACTGCACCAGCTCCGCCGCAGCCCGCCCCTCCGGCCTGGCCCCGGCGTGGAGTCCACCGCAGGAAGCCGACGCCACCCGTCTCACAGCCGGCACCGAAGAACCCACGGAGGTCTTCGAAGTGCCCCTGAGACGGGCGACCCAGGGACAACGAAACCCGCTGCTCTGGAGCTGGTAAGCAGATCTTCTCTTTGTTACCTTTTGCATTTAATTGCGCTGCATGCCCAAGTGGCTGCAGTACTCAAGAGCTCCGCAAGAGTGGTTTCCTTGTTCCCTGGGTCACATATTCGGTGTGTACGGCTGGCATCACGACCACCGTCCACCACTCCATTTGGCAGGTTGGCGCTCCAGTGGCGGTCTCCCGCCCTGAGCGCCCAGCTGTGGCACAAATCCGCCCCCGATGTGACAGTCTCCACGGGTCATGAGGACAGGCCTCTTCCTCCCCCGTCCCAGGCTGTTCCGGGGGTGGTCACAAGGAGCCAGGTAAGTGCTTCGATGTCCTCGGACTCGGCACGGCCACGATGTGGTGTGGCACCTCAAGCTCTGCCCCGCCGCGAGGCCCCACTGGCCCGCCCAGACGTGGTGCTCGGACCTCACGCTCCTCGTGACAGCTCCCCCCGGGCAAATTCCCCTGAGAAAGGCCCTTCTTTCTCAGGGAAGGGGCACCATCCAGCACCCGCGCCCAGACCTCTGGAATCTCCATGTCTGGCCCCTGGACGGGACGCGGAAGACCTAAGCTGTCTCCCACCTGCGGTGGTAGACACGTTCACTCGGGCTAGGGCTCCCTCTACGAGGCGCCTGTATGCCTTTAAGTGGTGTCTGTTCGCTAAGTGGTGTTCTTCCCATCAGGAAGACCCCCAGAGGTGCGCAGTCAGATCAGTGCTTTCCTTCCTGCAAGAGAGGTTGGAAGGGAGGCTGTCCCCTTCCACCTTGAAGGTGTACATTGCTGCCATAGCAGCACACCATGACGCAGTCGACGGTAAGTCCTTAGGGAAGCATGATCTGATCATCAGGTTCCTAAGAGGCGCCAGGAGGCTGAATCCCTCCAAGCCACGCCTTGTTCCCTCATCGGACCTCTGTAGTTTTTCAGGGTCTACAGAGAGCCCCCTTTGAGTTTTGCAGTCAGCCGGGCTTAAGGCACTCTCCTTGAAGACTGCCCTCCTGACTGCGCTCACTTCCATCAAGAGGGTAGGTGACCTGCAAGCGTTCTCTGTCAGCAAAACGTGCCTAGAGTTCGGTCCGGGTTATTCTCACGTGATCCTGAGACCCCGACCGGGCTATGTGCCCAAGGTTCCCACCACTCCTTTTAGGGACCAGGTGGTGAACCTGCAAGCGCTGCCCCAGGAGGAGGCAGACCCAGCCCTGGCGTTGCTGTGTCCGGTGCGCGCTTTGCGCATCTATTTGGATCGCACGCAGAGCTTTAGACTCTCTGAGCAGCTCTTTGTCTGCTTCGGTGCACAGCGGAAAGGAAGCGCTGTCTCCAAGCAGAGGATCGCCCACTGGCTCATTGACGCCATAACTATGGCATGTCTCGCCCAAAACATGCCGCCCCGGTAGGGCTACGAGCCCATTCTACCCGTGGTGTAGCGGCTTCTTGGGCTCTGGCCAGAGGTGCCTCTCTAACAGACATTGCAGAGCAGCGGGCTGGGCAACACCCAACACCTTTGCAAGGTTCTACAACCTCCGGGTGGAACCGGTTTCGTCCCAGGTAGTGGCACACAACACAAGCGGATAAGCCTGGAATAGCCGGCCGGGTGTATCGCTTGCACATAGCGCCTTCCACCTCCTTTTGAGCTGAAGACGTGCGCTGTTAATTCCCAGTAGTGTTCACAAAAGTTGTTCCCTGGTTGACTTCCTCCGAGCCCTGTGGCAGTCGAGTTTTCGGAGAGACTCGCTGCCGGCCCAGTACACGCGCTAACTAAGAGCCCGGTTCTGGGGTAGGTGCTCCGCATGTGGCGGTTCCCTGTAAGGCTAACCCCATGCGATCTATATCTTCCGCTAGTTCGTTTCCCTACTGGCAAACTGCGTCTTCCTTGGGCAGAGCCCCTCAGTCTCCATGTTGTAGTAACTCCTCCCCCATTGGGTAGGATCTACCTTGAAGGCTCTCCACATGGTTGGAAAGACCATGTGATGTATTCTTCCACTTAAATATCCCCCCTCTCTTGGGGCGAGGTGTGGTCTCCGCGGTGTCCTCCCCTTGGGAGGGACACCCCCCGACTAGACCTGGCGGCCCAGTCGGATAATCCCCCTTCTTTTTTAGGGAGTGGAAAAAGAGAAGGGGAAAGAGGCCACGACTGGGTTAAGCCTGTCTCTATCTCTGGGTAGTCGACTTGTCCCCAAAAAGGGCCGTTCGACACTCATAACTGTGTTGGGGGAGGTTACGTGTCGACCTGGTGTGCTGGCTATGAGGCACACAGCAAGTCTGCCCACCACACACCGCCAGTTCACGTAACACAGTTCAGCCTTGTGGCATTTTGTATAGGGACCCCTAGTGTCACTACATCGACACCAACGTCGAGTGAGTGACAGATAGGGAACGTCATGGTTACTGGTGTAACCTCCGTTCCCTGATGGAGGGAACGAGACGTTGGTCCCTCCTGCCACAACGCTGAACTACCCGCTGAAATGGCCGGACCTTATATCGGCTCCTCAGCGTAAAACCTGAATGAGTGGTTGCATACCAGCTCCTTTTATACCCGTATGTTCGGGGGAGTGGCATGCAAATACCACTCGCCAATTTTCATTGGCCTTTTATCAAAGACCAGAGGTGTCTCGGGCTCCCAAGAGTGACCCCTAGTGTCACTACATCGACACCAACGTCTCGTTCCCTCCATCAGGGAACAGAGGTTACACCAGTAACCATGACGTTATGTGGCATTTGAATTATAATTAAAAGTGTCCCAGTTTGCCCATATTCACCCTGTGTATCAAAAATAAAATGAATTCAAGATTATTTTTTGTATTTTGTAAGTATTTTGGTTTAGTTTTTATTTTTATTTCAGTTAACAAAAAAGTTTTAGTTTTACTAAAACTTTGCTCACAAAAAAAATGGCTGGGTAAAGAAATCGATTTTCCAATTAATCACGATCTTCATTTGAATGATCCCGATATCGATTCTTAAAATTACAAGGTTGATCTTTTACTTTTGCGATTAACTATTAGATCACAAAATAATCACTTGTTGAGGTTTAAGCCAGTAAAATATTACTTATTAATAATAAAATAAAGCAGTGTAAAACATATAGGGCTGACTAAACCAAACACCTGTGTGTTAAATATATGGTGGTTTAAGGGGTCAAATACTTAGTAGATAATACAGCACAGGAAATGCATCATGGAATCTCTAGCGATATACTGTATGAGGTTGTTGCACAGAAGTTTTGTTGCAATAGAGTTTCTATTGGTCTTGTGAATTTGAGTCAGTGTAAGTTTATGAGTTAAGTACCTGCTGAACAGGATTCCCAAATAAATTGTCAAACAGATGTTTAGTGAATATGTTGTCTTTCCAACCCTGCTTAACAGAAAAACAGCTTAACAGCACCCTAAGTTGGTTTGCTGGTCTCCCAGCCTGGTTATGTTGGTTTGTTGGCTGGTTTTAGAGTGGCTTCTGGAAACTTTTAAGCTGCTCAGGCTGGGAAATCAAATATTAAAGTCTGCAAAAATCAATATTGACCCTATTTATCTTATTAATGCATGTAACTGGTCTTATTGTAATTGATACGTCCATGCATATTTGGATTAACCCATTTTAAAGTGGTTCATTTTGCCGGTGTTCAACTCACGCATTTTAAGAGGGGAAATCCACAACACACTGGATTATTGGATTAGAGGACTATCTAACATGATCTTCTATTAACAGATGTTTCTCTAGATGTTTCTTCTTCTATTTATACTGTATCTTGCACTGTTAATATCTTGCAGCATTATTTTTATATGCTTTAATAAAATGTATTCATTATCGTTATGATGCATCTTTTTCTTCTCGTATTCGTTATCGTTGACGAAATAAAAAAAAAAACTTTGTTAACTAACGTTTTCATAAATGATTTCTTTGACAAGATTAACACTCAATGGGATTTTGTCAATTAGTGGATAAATTCATGGATCGCTAAATCTAAATCTAGCTAGAATGACTAAATGGTCTAATGGTGAAGTCTTTGCCTCTAGTACAAGGAGTTTCAGGTTCTAATCTGACCTAATATATAAGTTAATAAGCAAAGATTGTATATGAATGTCAGTGGATGTATATCACACATCTGTTTGCATTCAAATGGAAAGGAGCGTGAGCTGCAGAACAGCAGAAAGAATATCACCGTCCGCTGTCACTCAACGCCACTGATAACAGCTGCAATGAGCACTTATAATAACATTTGAAACAAAAATGCCACTTATTATAACACACCTGAATGGGAACTGGATGTTGTTTTTGCATTGGACACTTACCTGAAAAAAGCAATTTCAAAAAGTGGTAGGGTCAAAATTGGCAAAGCAAAAAGTGGTAGGGACATGCCCCACCCGCACCTCCCCTCCCCTCCCCTAAATGATGCATATGGATAGCAAAGCTATTTAGATGAATGTGAATGCTAACAGACTGCTCTCCCAAGTGTATTAGACATCTTCAGAATTAACATACCTTTGAACTATTTATTAAAATAGTCTCAGAATTGTTATTCCTCCAACAATAAAAACAGTACATGAGCTATTAACCAACAGTAGTAGTGAAAAAACAGCTCTCATAAACTAATACTCATTTAAAAAAACAATGTTAGAAACTTTCCATAAATCATGTTACTTCTGTAGCCTATTCAACATTGAATATTGATGTAATTTTCCAAGTCTAAAACTTTCATTTTTAGACAATAACTGTTGTAATTGTTTACCTGGTGAAAAAAAAAAAAAATTATCCTCACAAGTTAAACTGAAGAAAATAGAAGAGGAATCAATAAATATTTTGTACCTTAAAAGGTCAGTCCAGTAGAGTAGACCCTGTATCAATGACACTTTCACTCTCGTATAATTCTTCTTATAATGAGGTCATGGTGACACATTTCTATGATGACAAAACAGGAAAGAAGCAAAACTTTCTTCCTGTTTTACGCCTAAACACAATGTCAGAAAATGGTATAACAATTTTGGTTGGCATATATATATATATATATATATATATATATATATATATACACACTGGTGGCCAAAAGTTTGGAATAATGTACAGATTTTGCTGTTTCAGAAGGAAATTAGTACTTTAATTCACCAAAGTGGCATTCAACTGATCACAAAGTATAGTCAGGACATTACTGATGTAAAAAACAGCACCATCACTATTTGAAAAAAGTCATTTTTGATCAAATCTAGACAGCAGCCATCACTCCAACACCTTATCCTTGAGGAATCATGCTAAATATTAATTTGGTACTAGAAAATCACTTGCCATTATATCAAACACAGCTGAACGCTATTTGGTTCATTAAATGAAGTTTAACATTGTCTTTGTGTTTGTTTTTGAGTTGCCACAGTATGCAATAGACTGGCATGTCTTAAGGTCAATATTAGGTCAAAAATGGCAAAAAAGAAACAGCTTTCTCTAGAAACTCATCAGTCAATCATTGTTTTGAGGAATGAAGGCTATACAATGCTTGAAATTGCCAAATAACACTGAAGATTTCATACAAAGATGTACACTACAGTCTTCAAAGACAAAGGACAACTGTCTCTAACAAGGACAGAAAGAGATGTGGAAGGCCAGATGTACAACTAAACAAGAGGATAAGTACATCAGAGTCTCTAGTTTGAGAAATAGATGCCTCACATGTCCTCAGCTGACAGCTTCATTGAATTCTACCCGCTCAACACCAGTTTCATGTACAACAGTAAAGAGAAGACTCAGGGGTGCAGGCCTTATGGGAAGAACTGCAAAGAAAAAGCCACTTTTAAAACAGAAAAACAAAAAGAAAAGGTTAGAGTGGGTAAAGAAACACAGACATTGGACAACAGATAATTGGAAAAGAGTGTTATGGATCTTAACCCCATTGAGCTTTTGTGGGATCAGCTAGACTGTAAGGTGCGTGAGAAGTGCCCGACAAGACAGCCACATCTATGGCAAGTGCTACAGGAAGCGTGGGGTGAAATGTCACCTGAGTATCTGGACAAACTGACAGCTAGAATAACAAGGATCTGCAAAGCTGTCATTGCTGCACGTGGAGGATTTTTTGATGAGAACTCTTTGCAGTAGTTTAAGAAGTTCTGAATTTTTTTTATTCAAATTGTAATAGTAATTTTTCACATTATTAATGTTCTGACTATACACTGTGATCAGTTGAATGCCACTTTGGTGAATAAAAGTACCAATTTCTTTCCATAAGAGCAAAATCTGTACATTATTCCAAACTTTTGGCTGCCAGTGTATATGTCTATGTGTGTGTGTGTGTGTGTGTGTGTGTGTGTGTGTGTGTTTGGTTTTTGTTTTTTGTTTTGTCTTATTTCAAGTTTAAATAGAATTTTCCATAGCATTTTATATAGTTAGAAACTGACAGTTATTTCACAGGAATTTATCTAGCTAGATGGGTTGTTGTTAACAACTAATATTGGCATTATATTCATGCTGGCTTTCCCAGCTGAGCCTGGTTTCTCCGAAGGTTTTTTTCTCTCCATTAACTAACATCTTATGGAGTTTTGGGTTCCTTGCCACAGTCACTTTTGGCTTGCTCACTAGGGGCCTAAA
This sequence comes from Myxocyprinus asiaticus, assembly GCF_019703515.2. NCBI lineage: Eukaryota > Metazoa > Chordata > Actinopteri > Cypriniformes > Catostomidae > Myxocyprinus > Myxocyprinus asiaticus. The sequence goes on along the minus strand of NC_059358.1, from coordinate 3,377,056 downwards.
GACAAATCATTTTTAAGGTATGATTTTCAATCACGTTATTTATTTAAACTATACAAAGAGAACTTTAAGACATTACAGACATTATAACATCTTTTTCTGTTACACAACATATTTTTCTGTAAAGCTGCTTTGAAATGATGTGTGTTGTTAAAAGCTCTTTACAAATGAATGAATGAATGAATGAATGAATGTTACATTTATATAGCACTTTTCTGACACTGCACTCAAAGCGCTTTACACAGTGAACAGGGGACTCTCCTCAACCACCACCAGTGTGCAGCATCCACCTGGATGATGCGACGGCAGCCATAGTGTGCCAGTATGCTCACCACACACCAGCTATTGGTGGTGAGTAGAGAGTAGAGTGATAGAGCCAATTCATGAATGGGGATTATTAGGAAGCCATGATTGAGAAGGGCCAATGGGGGGAATTTGGTCAGGACACCGGGGTTACACCCCTACTCTTTACAAGAAGTTTTTTTTGACCACAAAGAGTCAGGATGGTGCCTTTTTACAGTATAATGTCCCCGTCACTATACTGCGGCATTAGGACCCACACAGACCACAGGGTGAGCACCCCCTGCTGGCCTCCCTAATACCTCTAAAATAAAATAAATAAATAAAAATGACTTAAATGCCACAGTGGCAAAACTGTTCTCATGTATGTTGTTATTCAGTGGCTATTACAGTATATTCTGGGTTGTTGCTAAGGCGTTGCTAAGTGGTTGCTACGCAGTTGCTTACTGGCCCCTATAAAAAGAGCCCATCACCAAGTGTATGATATTTTGTTTACACACATTTTTAGGTTATAAAAATATAACCTAAAAATAACCTATAATATAATAAAAACCCATTATATTGTCTTCCAGGTGAAAATCATAAGTCTGGTTGCTTTGAAAAGTAACAGAACACCTCTCAACAATTAAGGTATCATTTATGTCTGCAGCACAACACTGCAGGATGAGTTATGTGACTACCTTTAAAACTAAAATGTGCTGTTAAGCGATTTGAACCATTCTGGAATTTCCAGCAGACTAGCTGTTGAATTAGCCATGCCCCCTCTTTCCAAAACATGCACTCCAAAGACACTAGAGGCCGTTGTGTTGGTGCAGATGGAGGACAATGGGTCCCTCTGAGCTTTTCGCCATCCAACACTGAGTGTTTCACGGGAGCAGGACACCGTAACTGCACTTATTTGAGCATATATGGGCTGCCCTGTGAACCTGCACAATGACTGACGGCAGAATTTCTTCTGACTATCAGACCGTGGCTCGCAGACATCTTTTCACCCGCTGTTTACCCAGCCTAGAGCTGTTACAGAGACAGGTGTGATATTTTATGGCACCTATTTCCATAATATCTGACAGGTACTGTAAAAGAGCCATTTTTTGCATGTCAATTAATTTAAAAAAAAAAAATTACTTACAGCACCTTTAAGGTCATGGTTTGTTTAAATATATTCTAAATCTCAACATATTTGGCCCCCCTAATAAACACTGGTAACACTTCGCAATAAGGTTCTGTTTGTTAACATTAGTAAATACATTAAGTATAATGATGTATTTGTATATGTAAAAAATTAACATTAACCAAGGTTAGCAAGTGATGTAAAAGTATTGTTCATTGTAAATTAATGTTAACTAATGTAGTAAAAGGAATATTCCGTGTTCATATTCTTAATGCTTAAACAACAGCCTTTGTATCATAATATTGATTACCACAAAAATAATTTTGAATTGCCCCTCCTTTTCTTTAATAAAAGCAAAAGTCTGGCTTACAGTGAGGCACTTACAATGGAAGTGAATGGGGGCCAATTTTTGAACGCTAAAATATTCACTGTTTCAAAAGCATAGCCACAAGACAGTTCTCCGATGCAACTCGCAAACAGTGCTGCTGCTGACTTCAGTGTTTTTAGAAGTGTTGGGACACTCCATTGCCTCACACTTCCTCTTTTGCACAACTCAAGTTTGTACAACTGAAGGCAATTCTGGATTGTACAAAATGGTACAATGCAATGTTTCACACATTATACAATCCCACTTGTTGCACTTTCTTCCAAAAATATTTTATGTTCCTGAAATGAGGAAATGTGTTTATAATTGACAGAGCACATGTCTACAATTACTACAAAGCACCATAAAAGTATCATAAAAGTACTACTGCTGCTCTCATGTCTTTGTACGTGCCCTCATTCAAACTTGGCATGTTATGATGCGGCGTCATTCTGCCCAACATCTCAACTGAAGAAAGAGTCATACGGGTTTGGAATAACATGAGGTTGAGTAACTGATTACAGATTTTTTTTAATTTTGGTTAAACTTTTCCTTTTGACACCCAACACACCACTTCATGCCAGACTGACTAGAAAAAGGCCTCTGGGAGCCTCTTCATACATGAAGGTGAAGGTGAGCAGAAGGCACAGGTGACAGGTTTATCAATATCTGTTTAATCAGAGACTGTGGCAATCAGCCCCACCTCCCCTGACTTTTCATCACATACATTCTGTTCCGTGTGCTGAATGATGAATCTAAGTGATAATTAGACTGCCCTGTTCTCTATCTCACCCTGTATTTACCGTACCTTTAAATGTGCTGTCTGTGAATGCTGTGAATGAGCAAGGAAATGTTTATCAAACAGATGTGACTTGCATTTTCTTGCACACTGCTAAAACTACTGATTGATCCATTGACTGTGCATCAGCAAAGCTTATTCGAGAATAGTCTCATTCCTCCATCACCAATACTGTGCAAAGCCCTTCAGTCTTGCATCATGTCGATATTTTTAGTGTTGTTTGCTAAGTCTATACTATTGCTCATTACTTTCGTTTAGGAATTTGGTTGCACCATAGCAACCATGTAAAACGCCCTAGTACCTACCAAGTATACCATGACAACCCCACAATATATAGTCAGAACGGCTTAGCAACAAGCTAGCAATGCCCTAGAAATCACCCAAACTTTGTGGTGGCGAGTTTTGCATGGACAAGCACCACTCACATTTTCATCTAGATGTGTTTCTGGGCTGGGTTTTTTTTTTTTTTTTTTTTCTTGTAAAAAAGTAAATAAATAAATAACTCAAATCCTTGCTTTTTGAGCCATTTGAAAAGGCTGAAATTTGATTTAGATTTTATATGTAGGCCTACAAAGTTATTTTTTGATGGTATGCTCAACTTGATGTTCTCTCCTTTGAAGCGAAGTAATTTTTTCACTATGACTTATATCTGGCTCCATCTTGTGGCCTATATAATTATCTGTTTGTCTATATACTGTCTAAATACTGTAGAAAATACTGTGATCTATAGATAGATGTATAGGTAGAACATATGTAGAATCAGCATACAACAAGAGAGTTTTCTTTATAAAAAAAAAAAAAAAAAAAAAAAACTTTGTTGCACCAAAATACAGCTGAAAACAACACTCTGGTCATTTCAAGTTCAGCTATTGTGTTGTCCTCAAGTGTTGTAATTCACATCTCTCTGTCCCTTTACAGTGAGAAATCAGTTGTGCGGCAAGCATGCGCACATCTCTTCCCTGCTTTTAGGGAACCGAGGTAACAGTCATAACCTGAGCATTCCCTTTCAAGCCGGTCACTTCAAAGCTGCGTCAGTTGCTAATGCTATAGGGAATTCTATACCATTGCGCCGTGCTACTGGATGCACACATGCATTGCGCTACTAGCCAAGAAGGTAGAAAAGCGCAAATACAATCTCCTCTTTGTATTGAACAATAGGATGGAAGGAGAGCCAAAAAGTCCCCTCGACGTGGTAGAAGTTAACAATGACACTAGCCATTGGATAGTGAAATATTGCATTCTATCACATACATATATGTGTAAATACTGTCTGCTTCCACACTGTAGTAGGGAAAAGCATAGAACAGTCACAGACCAAAAATGCATAATAAATGCCACTAGCCACCTTGGTAGTAGGACATAAGGTCAGATCAATTCAATTCTGTTAATTCTCACTAAAGTTCAAAAACACTCACGAGTAGGGGAGCGTCAAGTCATAATAAGGATACTTTGGAAAAACTTCAAGCTACGTATTCTCCTGGGCTCCTTTGTTCCGTTTTACTGCCCCCGGGGGTGGGGGGGAATTATGGTGAGCACCTCACCTGAGCGAGTAATGTCTCACTAATGAAGCCCAGCGACAAGATATACCTGACGTGATCACCACAGGAAAATGCAACAACCGCAGTGCACCGGTGCGAACCACCATGAGTGCATTTCTGAAGAGGCGAGGACACTGGAGATAGAGGAAAGGTGCAAGCTCAAGCCGGCAACAAATCATCCTCAAATTCAATATGCTCTCTATCCTATCCTTGCTAGATAGCAAAATTCTTTGAGTGTCATGTGCTTGCTATCAAGGGCGTAACCCCTAATATTCTGGGTTACTAATATTCCCTGGCTATGCCACTGCTTGCAATAAACCTCAACGAGCATTGTGTGTCTGTCAGACAGAGGGATATATTGCTCGTTTTTTCATATGCTTTTGCGAAACATTTGCAAAGTGCCATCTACTGTATATAAAGATGCCATTAGCAAAAGGCTCTTTTTGTTTCTTTTCACTGGAAGAAACACACAAAACAATGCACAGTATCATAGCAAACATGATGTAATTACTTAGATGTAAAATCAAAGGGTGCTCCCAAAACAAGATGTAGAGCATACTGAAAAACAACAAAAATCAAGAAAATTGATTCCTTGTTCCTTCTTTAACTACTACTTAAGAAGCACACCAATCATTGGTTTATTTATATCAAAACATAATTTGTTTCACCTTCAACATGAAGACTCCACAGTCCACACCACCAATCTGTTGGGGGACATCCTAAAAAAAAAAGAAGCATGAGGTTAAGTGTAAGGGTTTGACACTTGTCCCAACTTCAGCAGACTTCTTTATAACCAACCTTGTTTTTCAGTAGCATCCATGTGCCAGGAGCAAATTTGGCTGTCATCTTACTGCAACAAAAATACACAAATAAAAAAAACAGATTTCTTAATATGCAAAGTTGCACTGTGCGGCACAAACACTTTGAAGCTCTAAATCCATGCACAATATATTAAATCCATAAAATATTATGCTATAATATATTGTGACTACATATATTAAACAAATAACTCAAGATATTCATACCTCATGGACAACTGACTTGTTGAAGTGGCTTTGATGATGACTTTTTAATTTGACCAGTTTGGCTGGCTTAAACACGCTGGCTGAGCAAAAAGGGCAGTGGTAATTTCTGCAACACTTGTTGCAGCTGAGGTAATGTGTCACCTCTCTGCATCGTTATACGTCTCTGCAAGAGATTAAAAAAAAAGCACCACACAATTATCTCAACTTTGACAAATGCGATTAAAAAAACTCAATGGTAAGGTAACATTAACTCACAAACAATGCATATAACAGAAGAAAGTAGAACAAATATTCATAAATAATAAAATGTCTTCAAAATTTCATCGCAAGGCCCATTTACAACACGCGATCCGAAAAGTAACCGAACAGTCCGCAGAAAAAAAAATTCTGTACAATAAAGCATGACAACTAATTCAAGCTTCAATAAGATGATAAAGCCATGCACAGATTCAGTATTTAGCAAATAAGCACTTTACTTAATATATCCGATAATTATTCACCACATTGATCATCATGATGGCGCCGCAGATGGCTGCCTTGGTGTGGAGCTCTTCAGTTCTTTTGTTGTTTTTGTTTGTTTGTCCTGTGTTTAGTAATCTTTTTCCAGTCAGTTTTAACAGAGACAAACTGCTGAACATTCGACAGCGTGTACCAGACAATGTTTTCCCAGTTTTTGAATATTCAGATGTTTTGCTGGACATTTTAGTTGGAGGTGCTGCTTTATTGTTCAGGAGATGCAGACGAGGAAGACAAGTCGGTGTGCTGGTCAAACTCCGTCGGCACGGATTTCGAACAGTGCTGCCGGGTATTCACTTAGCGAATCTCTGCTCTCTTCCAAACAAAACGGACGAACTACATCTCATCTGCCAGGCTTCCAGCTGTTCAGAGCGGATCGTATCACGGAGTTAACGGGGAAAACAAGAGGCGGTGGAACATGCTTTTATATCAATGAAAGTTGGTGTACAGATGTAACAACGTTAAAGAAGATGTGTTGTCCTAATTTGGAAGCGCTCTTTATTAACTGTAAGCCTTTCTTCTCGCCACGGGAGTTTTCCTTGTTTATTCTGATGAGTGTGTATATCGCGCCAAACACGTGTTTGAACACAGCGCTGCAACAGCTGGCTGACCAGATCACAAACATGGAACAACAATACCCGGACTCTGTTAAAATCCCTAAGAATAATAATAACTAAGCAAATCTCACACGTGAACTGCCCAAATACAAACAGCACATCACATGCCCCACCAGAGACAGGAACATACTGGATGCATATCGCTCTGTCCCTAGAGCAGCTTTGGGACTCTCTGATCACTGTCTGGTTCATCTTCTTCCAACCTACAGGCAGAAATTAAAATCAACCAAGCCAGTAGTAAGGACTGTAAAGAGATGGACCAATGAAGCAGAGCGGGAACTACAAGCCTGCTTCGATTGCACTGATTGGAGTGTTTTTGAGGCTGCAGCCACAGACTTGGATGAGCTCACAGATACTGTTACATCATATATCAGTTTCTGTGAGGATATGTGCATTCATACTAGGACTTATTTAAAGTTCAACAATAACAAACAAACTTTGGCTAAAAGGAGATACTCTGAGAAGCTGAAAAACAAGTTTTCAGCTAACGACCCTGCATCAGTGTGGAGTGGCATGAAACAACTTCTACCCCCAACCCTGTAGGGAACAAACAACTGGCTGACGACCTGAATGTGTTCTAGTGTAGATTTGAAAGGCCCAATCTCACACCCCACACCCACTCTGACCTTCAATTCACACAAACACCAACACCTCCTGCAACCCTCTTCCTCCCCCCTCCTGCTACTCAACCTGCACATAAGATCTGTGAAGATGATGTGAGCCACGTCTTTCGGAAACAAAAGACGAGGAAGTCTTCAGGCCCAGATGGCGTCTCACCAGCGTGTCTTCGATCCTGTGCTAACCAGCTGGCCCCCATCTTCACACAGATCTTCAATAGATCACTGGAGCAGTGTGAAGTCCCATGCTGCTTCAAACGCTCAATCGTTATTCCTATCCCAAAGAAACCAAAAATCACAGGACTTAATGACTACAGACCTGTCACCCTGATGTCTGTGGTCATGAAATAATTTGAGAGACTGGTGTTGGCCCACCTGAAGAACATCACTGGACCCTTTCTAGATCCTCTTCAATTTGCTTATCGAGCAAACAGGTCTGTGGAGGATGCAGTCAACATGGCATGGCATCATATCCTGCAACATCTGGACAGACCAGGGACATATGCAAGGATCCTTTTTGTGGACTTCAGTTCAGCTTTCAACACCATCATCCCAGCTATACTCCAGAATAAATTACACCAATTCTCTGTTCCCATGTCTATCTGTCAGTGGATTACCAGCTTTCTGACGGACAGGCAGCAGCTTGTGAGACAGAGGAAACTCACTTCTAGCACCTATACAATCAGCACTGGTGCCCCCCAGGGATGTGTGCTCTCCCCACTACTCTTCTCCCTCTACACCAATGACTGTATCGCCAAGGACCCCTCTGTCAAGCTCCTGAAGTTTGCAGATAACACCACTGTCATCGGCCTCATCCGAGATGATGATGAGTCTGCATCCAGAAGGGAGGTTGAACAGCTGGCTGTCTGGTGCAGTCAAAACATCCTTGAGCTGAACACGCTCAAAACGGTGGAGATCATTGTGGGCTTGAGGAGAAACACCCCAACACTGACCCCCCTCACCATTCTAAACAGCACTGTGGCAGCAGTGGAGTCATTCAGGTACCTGGGCACTACCATCTCACAGGATCTGAAGTGGGAGACCCACATTGACTCCACTGTGAAAAAGGCCCAGCAGAGGTTGTACTTCCTTCACCAGCTGAGGAAATTCAACCTGCCACAGGCGCTGCTGATACAGTTCTACTCAGCAGTCATTGAGTCTGTCCTCTGCACTTCAATAACTGTCTGGTTTGGTTCAGCTACGAACTCAGACATCAGAAGACTACAAAGGACAGTTCGGACTGCTGAGAGGATTATTGGTAGCCCCCTGCCCCCCCTTCAAGAACTATACACTTCCAGAGTGAGGACAAAGGCTGGAAAAATCACTCTGGACCCCACTCACCCTGCCCACTATATTTTTGAACTGTTGCCTTCTGGCCGACGCTTCAGACCACTGAGTACCAGAACCGTCAGGCACAGGAACAGTTTTTTCCCTCAGGTTATCCATCTTATGAACAGTTAAATTGCCCCATTGAGCAATAACTATGTGCAATACACAGTTTAGTCTTTTTTATATTTATCCAACACATCCAACCTCTTCTGCCATTTCATTTCTCTGAGAGAAAAAAAAAAAAACAGTACATAACAGATTGTATTAGATTTGCACTACCCATGTGTATGTGTGTTTCTGTACGTATGAGTATAATTAGTTTTATTTTTTATTATTATTTATGTCTTGCTGCTGTTTTTGTATTGTTGTACACTGGAAGCTCCTGTCACCAAGACAAATTCCTTGTATGTGTAAGCATACTTGGCAATAAAGCTCATTCTGATTCTGATAATGGCAAAAACATTACAAACAACTCACCGTACTCTCCGCCATGCTTATCTCGTTGTCAATAACTCCGCCCCTCACTTCCGTTCTGTGGCTGCGGTTCTGAAACTGCTGGTGCTTTGGGTCTGCAGCTGGATACTATTGGATGATGCACGCATCATGGGTGGAGCATCAAGCACCATATGCCAGTAGACTGCCATGATTGCAACAGGCTTCAGAGATCACTAAGATCACAATTTTATTCAAATTTTCCATTAATATTTATGTTGCAACATGGAATTCTTGAGGACTTTAGGGATCCTAGATAAACTTGGTGAATCTTCTACTGAAGAAAAAATACATTCACAGAATGCTGCAGTGAGGTACAGTAGGCCTATTTGATGGAGAACAATGTCTGACATCAGTAAAGTGCATTTTATGTAATGTAGAAATTAGGATTTGCATCCAAAATGCATTATGATGATCAAATAAACATTATAAATATATGGATAAATCAGGGTTTAAAATGTAAAAAACAAAACAAGAAAGCATGCGTTTGCTTTTATTTTACTTTACCCACTATATTATCAGATACTCGCAAGTGATTTCTCCTTCATAGAAATTAGCACGCTCACACAGTTTAAAAGTGCACGGTCATACCACTGTAGTGACTCATTGATTCACTTTGGCATCTGTTTGAAAACATAGGTTAGTAAGTGTAACTGAGAAGTTTTTGTTTATTAACTAAAATGGGGAGAAGTTATATTGGACAGCTCAGTGGTAAGAAATGAATCTAAATTTAGCCAAGTTAACTGCGTTTTTGAAAAAAAAAAAATTGGCTAGGTGCACAAGATGGTGCCTGTGAGCTTTTGCCATATGATGTGCATGCTTACTTCCTCTTGTATGAGCACTCATTTAAACTGAGTGAGATCACATGTGTGAGCTGGGCTTTATTGATGCTGTGAGGGGAGTTTTCCATGGGAGACTTGTTAGAGACTTGGCAGAAAGCAGAATGAATGTGTTTACAAGAAATGAAAGAGAGAAGAGTGGTCTGTCAGTGACAGGAGATTTACATTGTTGCGTTCTTCAAAAAGCAACGATGAGCTATATCTACATATGAAGTAAAGGTTCTATTCGTGTACATAAGTAAATGCAATATAAATTACAGCTGCAAGCAGCAATGATCGGGGTCAAGCCCTAAAGCCATTCACCAAGCACAATGCAAAGAGCTCCAGCACAACGTTTAAACCAGCTGAGCCATTCAGTTGACACAGCTCAAAAGTGCAAAAGAGACACTCCAAGCTGAGAGCAGCAGGTTTTGAATCAAAAGATGAATAAATAAGTAAACTTAGAAATGTTTTTGTTGAAATTGAAACCGCCTCAAGGTTTGACATGTTGTACATTCTGATATGCTATTCTGCTCACCACAACTGAACAGAGGGGTTATCTGAGTTACCATAGCCTTTCTGTCAGTTTGAACCAGTCTGGCAATTCTCCGTTGACCTCTGTCATCAACCAGTTTTTTCCGTCAGCAGAACTGCTGCTTACTGGATGTTTTTTGTTTTTGGCACCATTCTGAGTAAACTCTTGAGACTGTTGTGCGTGAAAATCCCAGGAGATCAGCAGTTACAGAAATACTCAAACCAGCCCATCTGGCACCAACAATCATGCCACGGTCGAAATCACTGTGATCACATTTTTCCCCATTCTGATGGTTGATGTGAACTTTAACTGAAGCTCCTGGACTGAATCTGCATGTTTTTATGCATTGCACTGCTGCCACATGATTGGCTGATTAGATAATCGCATGAATAAGTAGGTTTACAGGTGTACCTAATAAAGTGGTCACAGAGTGTAGCTGCAAGCAGCAATTATGTGGCCAAGCTCACCAATGGCAAATATTTAGATTGAGTGTAGAATTCTGGTTATGATTTTAAGCAGAGTGGTGAAAAAAGACATTTGTTTTATTACTTATAGTGTTATACAAATGCTTATAACTTTTGACCAATATGTGGCGCTGTCACCAAATTAATATGATATTGTAAGTGCTTGGTCACATTGGTGTTTTGAAATGAAACGTCATATATGGCAAAGCGTTCAAGAGATGCAGCCTCAGATCCTTATTGGCATCTTGCCATTACATTCTGTTTGATTGATCAAAAAGCTTTTCATCACTTTTTGTCAAGAGTGTCTCTAGATGATACATGGAAATTTTTGTGATAATACATACATTCTAGGAGCAGTTTGTAAAAGTAGGTTTTCAATTAAATGAAAAATGGTGGACAGTAAGTATGGCCGATGATGGCAAAACAACTTACTCTGCAAGACCCAAGGAATCTAATGACCAAGTCTCATGACAAAAGGCCAAACTGATCAAAAGTTAGAAGCATTTCTTTGTATCTTTTGACCACAAGGTGGCGCTGTCCCAAAACTTTGAGTACCTTCAGAGTATGGCCCCAATGACACATACCAAATTTCATAATGATATGGAAATGCATTTGTTATATGCAGCAGTTTAAGACAAAAATTCAAAATCACTGATGCAATTCATTTTTTTAATTTTTTTTATTATTATTATTATTATTATTTATTCAACTATGTATGCCCTTAGGAATCGAAAGAGACCAGTCTCATGATTTTAGGCCAAACTTTTCAGAAGTTATAAGCAAAAATCAAAAGATTTCAAATCTCCTGACCGATAGGTTGCAGTAGCACTGTGCCAAAACACTGCAGGTCCCCTCAGGTCATGCTTGTGATGATATGTAGTAAGTTTTGTGTCAATATGCTTAAGCATTGTGCAGTTATAGCCTCACATCCACATAGTTGTTCTCGCAGTCAAATTTTTGAAGTGTTATTCACGAACAGTGTGGTCTATCAAAAAGCTGAAATATATAATTAATATATAATAAAGAGCGGAAAAACCATGCAATATTTCTTTATGCGGCATGACCCAAGAAATAGGAGAAAAAAAATAATTTTGTTTCTACTGGATTTATGGTTCAAAAGTTATAGGCCAAAATGTAAGTGAAAATCTGAACTGTTGGTGGCGCTAGAGGGTTTGAGTGAGACCCCAAATATGGGTCAATTATATTTGAGAGTGTCCTCTATCAGTGTGCCAAATTTCAGAAATTTCCTATGTACGGTTCTATGGGCTTCCATAGACTTTCGGCAGAAGAAGAATAATGATAAGAACACTAACAGATACATTAGGGGCTTCACACCTTCGGTGCTTGACCCCCTAATAACAACGAATAATACTTTTACAGCATTTATTAATCTTGATTAATGTTCTACAGTATATCTTAAATAATTTCTACAGTTGAAGTCAGAAGTTTACATACACTTAAGCCAAATACATTTAAGCTCAGTTTTTCACAACTCCTGACATTTAATCGTAGAAAGCATTCCCTGTCTTAAGTCAGTTAGAATCACTACTTCATTTTAATAATAATAATAATAATAATACGTTTTATTTATATAGCACCTTTCCACAAGCTCAAGGACACTTTACACTCCATACACATTTAACAGGACAGAGTACATTAATATACATTTCAACAGAAGTTACAATCTCAATTACAAAAGGGGAAATAAAACATCAATCAGTAATAGACAAATAATGCGCTGAGAAAAGATGTGTTTTAAGCTGAGATTTAAAGACAGAAATAGAGGAGATGTCACGTAGGCTCTGAGGTAGAGAGTTCCACAGTTTAGGTGCAACTACACTGAAGGATCTCCCACCAAATGTGGATTGACGAAATCTAGGGACAGACAACAATTTGGAATCAGAAGAACTGGTGTGTGCTGGCGTGTATGGATGCAGCAGATCACATATATAACGAGGTGCCAGACCATTGAGACCTTTGTATGTCAGGAGAAGAATTTTAAACTTAATACGGCATGAGAGAGGCAGCCAGTAAAGACTAAACATGATGGGAGTAATGTGTGCAGAACACTTGGTGTTAGTGAGAACTCTAGCTGCAGAGTTTTGGATGTATTGTAATCGGGCAATAGTTTTAGCTGGTAGGCCAGTAAAGAGTGAGTTACAGTAGTCGAGACGTGATGATATGAAAGCACGAACTAATGATTCCGCATCCTTCAAACTGAGAATGGGGTGAAGTCGTGCAATGTGACGTAGATGGAAGAAAGCAGTTTTAGTGATGGTTCTAATTTGGACTTCAAAAGTAAGAGATAGATCGAAAGTGATTCCCAGATTCTTAATGGTTTTAGAGGGTTTGGTCAGATTTCCACCAATACTGACACAAATGTCAATATTTCTTATAAGTGTTTGTGGCCCAGAAATCATGATCTCAGTTTTGTCAGCATTGAATTTGAGGAAATTACTGTTTAAACAAATTGTTACATCATTGATACAGGCAGTTAAAGAGCTGATGGCATGTGATTCATCAAAACGTGCAAATGTATAAATCTGGGTGTCATCAGCATAGCAGTGATAACTGAGACCATGACGACAGATGATCTGACCTAGTGGGAGAATGTAAATTATGAACAGTAGTGGACCTAGTACAGAACCATGGGGGATACCCTGAGTGAGAGAAGCAGTAGGGGATTTGTTTTTCTTAATAGAGATGAAATATTGTCTGTTAGTTAGGTAGGAAGAAAACCAGGATAGAGCAGTGCCAGCAGTACCGATATCTGAAAGTCGGGAAAGGAGTGTTTTGTGGCATACAGTGTCAAAAGCAGAGCTCAGGTCAAGCAAGATCAGAATACTGAGAAATCCAGAGTCAGCAGAGAGGAGGAGATCATTAATAACCTACAAAAGAGCAGTTTCAGTGCTGTGGAATAGGCAAAAACCAGATTGTAAAGGGTTATAGAGATTATTAGCTGCAAGATGTGATTGTAACTGGGAGGCTACAAATTTTCCAGAAGTTTAGATATAAAAGGCAGGTTTGAAATAGGACGATAGTTGCAGAGGGAAGATGGATCTAAGTTGGGACCTTTAAGGACTGGTGTAACAGCGGCAATTTTAAGATCAGTTGGAACAATGGCAGATGCAAGAGATGTGTTTATCATATGCGAAATAGGTGCTGAAATGACTGACTCACGGTGTTTAAGAAGGGAGGTTGAGGCAGGGTCCAACTGACAGGATGATGAGTTAGAATGTAAAATTAAATCACTGACTGATGATGGGCAAGTGGGAGTGAAGGTGGAGAAAGGGTGGACAGGGTGTTCAGACAGAAATTCGTGCAGAGGATCTTCAGAAATGTTTGACGTGAATGTTTGGTAAATGGAAACAATTTTATCTTGAAAGAAGTGCAGAAATGAGTCACAAAGTTCATCAGAGCTGTGTTAGTCCTGAGCCGGCAGGTGAATTAGCTTGTTCACCATAGCAAAGAGGGCTCTAGGTCTACAACTTGCTTGTTGGATAATAGAGGAAAATTATATTGAACGTGCAGTGTTGAGTGCTGCTCGGTACTACAGCTGATGTTCTGTAAGAGATAATGAATGAACAGTGAGACCTGTTGTTCTACAGAGTCGTTCAAGACGACGACCCACTCTCTTCATTGCCCACAGTTCAGGAGTAAACCAAGGCGATGAGCGAGAAGAGGGCACCAGCTTTGTCTTGATGGGGGCATGCTCCTCGAGCAGCTGAGATAGCTAAATTATAATTTGAGAGGATGTTTGAAGGACAAGACAGTTTTAAATAGTCAGAAAGTAAGGGTGCACAGACAGAGGTGGAGAATGATGAGGGGTCAGCTGCTTTTAGGTTGCGATAAGATACCACAGTTTTCTTGTATGACTTACAGCGAGGAAAATTAAATGAAAATTCTATAAGTTTATGATCTGAGATGCCAATTTGTGTACCAGTTGTAGAAACATTATTAAGAGCTGATGTACAAACTAAGTTAAGTATATGTCCATGGGTATGGGTAGAAAAATTCACATGCTGTGTTAAATTGAAGCATTCAAGAACATTCATAAGTTCAGTTGTATTTGAACAGTCAGTATCAACATGAATATTGAAATCACCAAGCAGTATAACATGGGGAAACATAGCACAGGCAAGAGTTAGTATTTCACTAAGTTCAGAGAAAAAATGAGGCTGATTCTTTTCAGAATGTGAAATGTCAATCATAGTAGAGAGAATTATATATTTCAGGTTTTATTTCTTTCATCGCATTCCCAGTGGGTCAGAAGTTTAAATACACTTTGTTAGTATTTGGTAGCATTGCCTTTAAATTGTTTAACTTGGGGTCAACATTTTGGGGAGCCTTCCACAAGCTTCTCACAATAAGTTGCTGGAATTTTGTCCCATTCCTCCAGACAGAACTGGTGTAACTGAGTCAGGTTTGCAGGCCTCCTTGCTCGCACACGCTTTTTCAGTTCTGCCCACAAATTTTCAATCAGATTGAGATAAGGGCTTTGTGATGGCCGCTCCAATACCTTGACTTTGTTGTCCTTAAGCCATTTTGCCACAACTTTGGAGGTATGCTTGTTGTCATTGTCTATTTGGAAGACCCATTTGCGACTGAGCTTTAACTTCCTGGCTGATGTCTTGAGATGTTGCTTCAATATATCTACATAATTTTCCTGCCTCTTGATGCCATCTATTTTGTGAAGTGCACCAGTCCCTCCTGCAGCAAAGCACCCCCACAACATGATGCTGCCACCCCCATGCTTCACGGTTGGGATGGTGTTCTTCGGCTTGCAAGCCTCACCCTTTTTCCTCCAAACATAACGATGGTCATTATGGCCAAACAATTCAATTTTTGTTTCATCAGACCAGAGCACATTTCTCCAAAAAGTAAGATCTTTGTCCCCATGTGCACTTGCAAACTGTAGTCTGGCTTTTTTATGGCGATTTTGGAGCAGTGGCTTCTTCCTTGCTGAGCAACCTTTCAGGTTATGTCGATATAGGACTTGTTTTACTGTGGATATAGATACTTGTCTACCTGTTTCCTCCAGCATCTTCACAAGGCCCTTTGCTGTTATTCTGGACTGATTTGCAGTTTTCATACCAAACTACGTTCATCTCTGGGAGACAGAATGCGTCTCCTTTCTGAGCAGTATGATGGCTGCGTGGTCCTATGGTGTTTATACTTGCGTACTATTGTTTGTACAGATGAACGTGGTACCTTAAGGCATATGGAAATTGCTCCCAAGAATGAACCAGACTTGTGGAGGTCCACAATTATTTTCTGAGGTCTTGGCTGATTTCTTTTGATTTCCCATGATGTCAAGCAAAGAGGCGCTGAGTTTGAAGGTAGGCCTTAAAATACATCCACAGGTACACCTCCAATTCAGTACACCTCCTATCAGAAGCTAATTGTCTAAAGGCTTGACATCATTTTCTGGAATTTTCCAAGCTGCTTAAAGGCACAGTTAACTTAGTGTATGTAAACTTCTGACTCACTGGAATTGTGATACAGTCAATTAAAAGTGAAACAATCTGTCTGTAAACAATTGTTGGAAAAATTACTTGTGTCATGCACAAAGTAGGTGTCCTTAACGACTTGCCAAAACTATAGTTTGCTAATATCAAATCTGTGGAATGGTAAAAAAATGAGTTTTAATGACTTCAACCTAAGTGTATGTAAACTTCTGACTTCAACTGTATGTACTGTATACTTATAATAATATATTTTCAAATTGTATACATCAACATGAGGCAATTTAATATGAACAAATAGTAATTAACAATGAACAATAATATATTTAAATGAAACATTAACTTAGATTAATGCTGTAAAAAAAAAAAAAAAACATTGTTAGTTCATTATACCCAATACATTAACCAATGTCCAACAACAGCCTTAAATAAACACTGCTTATGAGATCAGCTTCATTTGACCTCATTGCAAGGTCTCTTGAAGTGGCTATGCTCACACTCACTAAACCAGAAATTAAACTTGCCGTCTTATGTAACTAACCAACTGAATAATTTACTGTCTGTAATTTTCTGGGAACGTTGCATATGATAAACATTTATTACCAATTTGCACCAATTATTATCAAAGTACCACAGTATTACCATGTGATACCATCACTGTACCATGGTACTGCCACAAATGGTATAATGCTGTATTTCTTCTTAAAAGTACTTACTTGATTACAGGATACAGTATGTTCCTCTTTAAAAATGTACAATACAGGATATGGGGCCTAGGCATGATATCAAGAATAGCTTCTTTTATTTAAGACCTGCCAATGTGCTAGTGCTAGAAACAACAACTGAGTGGGTAATATGAGTCAGCTGCTATTCAACAATGAGAAATGAAATGTGTAAAACAAATGCACCTAACTTTAGGTACTGAAAGTAAAATAATAATAATAATAATATATGAATACACTGCCGTTCAAAAGTTTGGGGTCACTTGCCTGAAATGTTTCTCATGATCTTAAAAATCTTTTGATCTGAAGGCGTATGCTTAAATGTTTGAAAGTAATTTTGTAGACAAAAATATAATTGTGCCACCATGTTAATTTATTTCATTATAAAACTAAAATTTTATTTAAAAAAAAAAGTTTTTGAAATGGATGACTTGGACCGAATAATTAAGAAAAGCAGCCACTAAGTGCCCAGCATATAGATGGGAACTCCTTCAATACTGTTTAAAAAGCATCCCAGGGTGATACCTCAAGAAGTTGGTTGAGAAAATGTCAAGAGTACATGTCTGCAAAATCTAGGCACAGTGTGGCCACTTTGAAGATGCTAAAATATAACATAGTTTTGATTTATTTTGGATTTTTTTAGTCACAACATAATTCCCATAGTTCCGTTTATGTTATTCCATAGTTGTGATGACTTTACTATTATTCTAAAATGTGAAAAAAAAATTAAAAAATAAAGAATGAGTAAGTGACCCTAAACTTTTGAATGGTAGTGTGTGTGTGTGTATATATATATATATATATATATATATATATATATATATATATATATATATATATATATATATATATATATATATTTTATTTTTTTATTTTTTTCTCCATATTCCTAAGCTATAAAGAAAAAAGAAAATGCTATGTTTGGTGTGACAATTAAAACATAAGTAATGTAACAATGATATATAAAAGGGGAAAGACTGAATTTAAGAAAGCTTAAATATGATCACATACTTCTGTAGATATCCAGATACATAAAACTATTTAAATGCCTGTTGGAAAACAAAAATGTATCCAAAGCATACTATTAGAGTGAAAAGCAAATCTGTTTAAAAAAAAGTTTGTTTGGTCAAAGACCATCCAACATTCCAACCCACTAAGATCACCAAGAAATATAAAGTGCTGTCTCCTATTTGTAGTCCCCTCAACTTTAGGAGATAGAGCCTTGTTCATAAGCGCAAAAGTTTGCAGGGAAAATCCTACATTATTTCCTTTTCTAGGAGGTAATGTGGGGAATTAGCCAGAAATCACACAAAAAAGCAAGCTCTGGAGTGGGAAAACATCTGGGAAATAACTCAATGTACTGTATACAGGCATGTTGCAATAGAACATACAAGAAAAGAAATGCCCTGCAGAAGAACTAATGCAACCAATGTCAATGCAACAAACATCAGAAATTAAGCTATTTTGCCAGAGCATACAAAACTTTAGGCTTGTGGAACTCACACTGCATATCACAAAATAAGAACAGTGTGTATTGTTTCAGATTGTATACCTGCAGAAAATAATAGATGAGCTGTTTATAGATTCTGTCACTAATGAGCATGCAATCACTAAAAGAGAACCAAACTTTGCTGAAGTGAAAGTAGGGACTAATAGATACAAAGCCATATTTAAGGTTGAGAATGGTGAACAGCATAATGCAACAGTATACTGTATGAAATCAGGGCCACTATAGTAAACCCTCAGGGTATAATGGCAATGCATTTAATATCAAAGGATCATGATACATCATGATGGCACCCCGGATGGCCGTCTCGGTGTGGAGGGCTCCTATTCTTTTGTTGTTTTTGTTTGTTTGTCCTGTGTTTAGTAATCTTTTTCCAGTCAGTTTTACCAGGGACGAACTGCTGAACATTCGGCAGCATATACCAGACAATCTTTTCTCAAATTTTGAATATTTGGACATTTTAGTTGGAGGTGCAGCTTTGCTGTTCAAGAGACCCAGGCGAGGGAGATGAGCAGGCACACTGGTCAGGCTCTGTCGGCGCGGCTTTTGAACAGTGCTGCCGAGCATTCATCTAGCGAATCTTCGCTCCCGTACAAACAAGGACTTTTCAAACTCTGCTGCCTTGTGCTTCACAGAAACCTGTCTGAGTGAAGCCATTCCGGACAGCGCGTTACATCTGCCGGGCTTCCAGCTGTTCAGAGAGGATCGCATTGCAGAGTTAATGGGGAAAGCGAGAGGCGGTGGAACATGCTTTTACATCAGTAAAAGTTGGTGTACAGATGTAACAACATAAAAGAAGATGTGCTGTCCTAATTTGGAAGCGCTCTTTATTAACTGTAAGCCTTTCTACTCGCCGTGGGAGTTTTCCTTGTTTATTCTGGTGAGTGTGTATATCGCGCCAAACACGTGTTTGAATGCCCTGCTGCAACAGCTGGCTGAGATCACAGACACAGAACAACAATACCCGGACTCAGTTATTACTATTCTTGGGGATTTTAACAAAGCAAATCTCACACGTGAACTGCCCAAATACAAACAGCACATCACATACCCCACCAGAGACAGGAATATACTGGATCATTGCTACACAACAACAAAGGATGCATATCGCTCTGTCCCTAGAGCAGCTTTGGGACTCTCTGATCACTGTCTGGTTCATCTTCTTCCAACCTACAGACAGAAATTAAAATCAGCCAAGCCTGTATTAAGGACTGTAAAGAGATGGACCAACGAAGCAGAGCTGGAACTACAAGCCTGCTTCGATTGCACGGATTGGAGTGTTTTTGAGGCTGCAGCCACAGACCTGGACGAGCTTACAGACACTGTTACATCATATATCAGTTTCTGTGAGGATATGTGCATTCCTACTAGGACTTATTTAACGTTCAACAAGACAAACCGTGGTTTACAGCAGAACTCAGGCAGCTTTGTCAGGCCAAAGAGGATGCTTACAGGTATGGGGATAAAGTCTTGTACAGTCAGGCCAGGAACACACTGAATAAGGAAATCAGAGTGGCTAAAAGAAGATACTCTGAGAAGCTGAAAAACAAGTTTTCAGCTAATGACCCTGCATCAGTGTGGAGTGGCATAAAACAACTCACAAATTACAGGACTCCTACCCCCAACCCTGTGGTGGACCAACAACTGGCTGACGACCTGAATGTGTTCTACTGAAGATGTGAAAGGTCCAATCTCACACCCCACACCCACTCTGACTTTCAATTCACACAAACACCAACACCTCCTGCAACCCTCTTCCTCCCCCCTCCTGATACTCAACCTGCACTTAAGATCTGTGAAGAAGAGGTGTGCCATGTCTTTCAGAAACAAAAGACTAGGAAAGCTTCAGGCCCAGATGTTGTTTCACCCACGTGTCTTAGATCATGTGCTAACCAGCTGGCCCCCATCTTCACACAGATCTTCAATAGATCACTGGAGCAGTGTGAAGTCCTATGATGCTTCAAATGCTCAATCATCATTCCTGTCCCAAAGAAACCAAAATCACAGGACTTAATGACTACAGACCTGTCGCCCTGATGTCTGTGGTCATGAAGTCATTTGAGAGACTGGTGTTGGCCCACCTGAAGAACATCACTGGACCCATTCTAGCTCCCCTTCAATTTGCTTATCGAGCAAACAGGTCTGTGGAGGATGCAGGCAACATGGGATTGCATCATATCCTGCAACATCTGTACAGACCAGGGACATATGCAAGGATCCTTTTTGTGGACTTCAGTTCGGCTTTCAACACCATCATCCCAGCTATTCTCCAGACTAAATTACACCAACTCTATGTTCCCACGTCTATCTTTCAGTGGATTACCAACTTTCTGACGGACAGGCAGCAGGTTGTGAGACTGGGGAAATTCACTTCCAGCACCTGTACAATCAGCACTGGTGCCCCCCAGGGATGTGTGCTCTCCCCACTACTCTTCTCCCTCTACACCAATGACTGCATATATATATATATATATATATATATATATATATATATATATATATATATATATATATATACACACATATATCAACATGGCACCTCATGGCAAAGAACTCTCTGAGGATCTGAAAAAAAGAATTGTTGCTCTACATAAAGATGGCCTAGGCTATAAGAAGATTGCCAAGACCCTGAAACTGAGCTGCAGCACAGTGGCCAAGACCATACAGTGGTTTAACAGGACAGGTTCCACTCAGAACAGGCCTCGCCATGGTCGACCAAAGAAGTTGAGTGCACGTGCTCAGCGTCATATCCAGAGGTTGTCTTTGGGAAATAGACGTATGAGTGCTGCCAGCATTGCTGCAGAGGTTGAAGGGGTGGGGGATCAGCCTGTCAGTGCTCAGACCATACGCCGCACACTGCATCAAATTGGTCTGCATGGCTGTCGTCCCAGAAGGAAGCCTCTTCTAAAGATGATGCACAAGAAAGCCCACAAACAGTTTGCTGAAGACAAGCAGACTAAGGACATGGATTACTGGAACCATGTCCTATGGTCTGATGAGACCAAGATAAACTTATTTGGTTCAGATGGTGTAAAGCGTGTGTGGCGGCAACCAGGTGAGGAGCACAAAGACAAGTGTGTCTTGCCTGCAGTCAAGCATGGTGGTGGGAGTGTCATGGTCTGGGGATGCATGAGTGCTGCCGGCAATGGGGAGCTACATTTCATTAAGGGAACCATGAATGCCAACATGTACTGTGACATACTGAAGCAGAGCATGATCCCCACCCTTCGGAGACTGGGCCGCAGGGCAGAATTCCAACATGATAACGACCCCAAACACACCTCCAAGATGACAACTGTCTTGCTAAAGAAGCTGAGGGTAAAGGTGATGGATTGGCCAAGCATGTCTCCAGACCTAAACCCTATTGAGCATCTGTGGGGCATCCTCAAACGGAAGGTGGAGGAGCGCAAGGTCTCCACCAGCTCCGTGATGTCATCATGGAGGAGTGGAAGAGGACTCCAGTGGCAACCTGTGAAGCTCTGGTGAACTCCATGCCCAAGAGGGTTAAGGCAGTGCTGGAAAATAATGGTGGCCACACAAAATATTGACACTTTGGGCCCAATTTGGACATTTTCACTTAGGGGTGTACTCACTTTTGTTGCCAGCGGTTTAGACATTAATGGCTGTGTGTTGAGTTATTTTGAGGGGACAGCAAATTTACACTGTTATACAAGCTGTACACTCACTACATTACATTGTAGCAAAGTGTCATTTCTTCAGTGTTGTCACATGAAAAGATATAATAAAATATTTACTAAAATGTGAGGGGTGTACTCACTTCTGTGAGATCCTGTATACATATATATATATACTTTATTTTTTATTCAATTTTTTATTATTGTTGCTGTTTTGTATTGTTGTGCACTGGAAGCTTCTGTCACCAAGACAAATTCCTTGTATGTGTAAGCAAACTTGGCAATAAAGCTGATTCTGATTCTGAAACTCACATGCAGGTTCAAGTGTGTTGTAGTTGGAAGAATGGAATGCTACGACAGATTGTCATTCAGCAGATGCTTTTATCCAAAGCAAACACAGTAAATTTACTCTGTAGAATAACATTTTCCTTAGAGCAACCTCTGGTTAAAGGGTGTTTCTCTGCAGCAGGGTGTTTCTAAGGTGATTAGTGATATCAAAGTCAAATTCTTAAAAAAAGAATTGTTGTCATGAGTAGTGCTGAATAATATTTCATAAATTATTCTTTATAAAATAAGCAGCGAAAAAATTGTTTCAAAATATAATTTAAAATGTAAATACCTTTGTCCACTAAATCAAAGTCATGTGGTGTAAGCAACATCGTGTTGTTTATATTTGTAAATAAATAAATAAAATAGAGGACTCCTTTAGAACGTTGTTTAAAAAAAAAGAAAATCCAATATTTCGACATTTCAATGAAAAGTCATTTTGTTCAGGTCATGTGGTGTAACACTATTCTTGATATTCTTGACTCACAAATTCATGATATTTGAGAAAAAAATTACCTTGAACAATGTGTTTGAATTTGTTTTTATTAAGGATCAAGTTGTGTTCTCTTATGTGTCCAAGGTGCGAGGACATTTTTTTAATACCCTTTACTTGATGGCTATACCACATAACAAATTTAAAGTCATTAAATATTTATGTTTTTAGAAAATGCTATAAATGTTTTAAAAAATGTATGAAACCAAAATGGACACAGATTACAGACTCTATTTTCCGTAATCTATTTTTGTGAGTGTGCTAGACTTGCCATGTGTGAGTGAAACGTGCAATGACCTAAGCTAATTAAAATTTTAGTGAGAGCGCAAAGTGTTAGTAGGTGTAGGTGGGAGTGTTTTGCTATTTGTGGTTGTGATAAAGTTAATGTCTAAACTCTGAAAATATGGTGGAACATCAAATTATGTCTGTAGCTGTCTTGTGAAACAAAACAGAAAACTGTGAGATTTGCTAAACTATCTGTTTTATTTTTCAGTTATTATGTTTATATTTACAATTGTTTTTATGATCTAATTTGTATTGGTATCTTTCCACCTGTTGTCATAGACTGATCTTTAGTCACTGCAAAAGATGCCGGTGAAAGAAGTTGGAGAGGGTAAAATGTTTGGATTTGGTAAACTATTTTTTTGACCATTTCTTTATTTTAATTATATTTTCATTTCGTTTAAAGTGTCATTTGAATTTAGAAATGTTTAAAAAATAAAATTGTTTCAATAATCACATATAATTGTTCTAAATCGAAATCTAGAGGTAGAAGTGCATTCCGATACAATCACAATGATTGTAGTCATGATTTGTGTGTCAGTAGATGAAAATAATTAATAATACTTACATATTTACTTACATTACCCTATAATTTAACGTGCGTACATCCAAATCCTGATGAGAATAAAATTTTCATAGCATATAAAAAGAGCATGTCCGTATTTAGCCCTAGCATTCTTAAAATAGGGCCCTATTCTACAAAAGATTTCTCCTTTTTTTATAACCTCGGAAAACCTTATTAGTCAATGACCCAAAAATGTATTTAGCATAATATTTACTCAATTTCAGATACAACTTTAACTTTGTAAAAGTAGCAAACAAATTATGGCGCTTCAATATGGGACAATAGGCATCCTGTTCGGAACTTCTTAATTTCATCCAAAATATGGGAAGTCCTGTGAACTGCATGCTTTGAGTGTCATGGACTGATCGTCATGCAACATTCGTAATTCAAGTCAGTCGTGAGGTGCACGTTTAATCCAGACTAATATTATGCACGTTTCACAGAAATGCACACTTCACTGAAAGAAAACTATGGATTTGCGCAAGTTTTATGAGGTTTGTGAATTAAATCTTTGAGATAATGTATATTCAATTAGCTGATGCAGATCATTTAAAAATAACAAATATCGGCCAACAGCCTCTAATTCTAAGCCATGTGAATCATGGTACTGTATTTCCTAGTTGACAACTACTGGCCACACTAGCAGACAAGAAGCAACAGTACGCCTCGAGAAGACCAGTGAACTTTAAACCAATCACTCTCTGAGGAGAGGTCCTTGCCTGAGGTCTGGCTGCTGGTTCACCAAGAATCTGTGGTTGATCAGCACCAGAGTAAAATATACCTGGGAAGTACATCCTGGGTGCTGAGTTACTTTTGCTGGGAAATGAGGATGTTAGAGCCTTGTTGTATACTTACTTCAGGCTTACTGTAAGCATAGGTTAAAGTCATCTAGAGCACAACTCTCTACTAGGGACTGCTTCTCCATCATGGAGAAGATCTGCTTCTTGGCCTCCAGCTCGAAATGTACCACACGTAGCTCAAACATGCCCCCAACTGCAATAGACACAAATTCAGTGCATCCAGAAAGTATTCACAGCGCTTCACTTTTTCCACATTTTGTTATGTTACAGCCTTATTCCAAAATGGATTAAAATCATTATTTTCCTCAATTCTACAAACAATACCCCATAATGACAACGCGAAAGAAGTTTGTTTGAAATCTTTGCAAATTTATAAAAAAAAAAAAAAAACACACGTACATAAGTATTCACATCCTTTGCTCAATACTTTGTTAAAGCACCTTTGGCACCAATTACAGCCTCAAGTCTTTTTGAGTATGATGCTACAAGCTTGGCACACCTATTTTTGGGCAGTTTCTCCAATTCTTCTTTGCAGGACCTCTCAAGCTCCATCAGGTTGGATGGGGAGCGTCGGTGCACAGCCATTTTCAGATCTCTCCAGAGATGTTCAATCGGGTTCAAGTCTGGGCTCTGGCTGGGCCACTCAAGGACATTCACAGAGTTGTCCCGGAGCCACTCCTTTGTTATCTTGGCTGTGTGCTTAGGGTCGTTGTCCTGTTGGAAAATGAACCTTCGTCCCAGTCTGAGGTCCAGAGCGCTCTGGAGCAGGTTTTCATCAAGGATGTCTCTGTACATTGCTGCATTCATCTTTCCCACGATCCTGACTAGTCTCCCAGTTCCTGCCGCTGAAAAACATCCCCACAGCATGATGCTGCCACCACCATGCTTCACTGTAGGGATGGTATTGGCCAGGTGATGAGCGGTGCCTGGTTTCCTCCTGGCATGACGCTTGCCATTCAGGCCAAAGAGTTCAATCTTTGTTTCTCATGGTATGAGAGTCCTTCAGGTGCCTTTTGGCAAACTCCAGGCAGGCTGTCATGTGCCTTTTACCGAGGAGTGGCTTCCGTCTGGCCACTCTACCATACAGGCCTGATTGGTGGAGTGCTGCAGAGATGGTTGTTCTTCTGGAAGTTTCTCCTCTCTCCACAGAGAAACACTGGAGCTCTGTCAGAGTGACCATCGGGTTCTTGGTCACCTCCCTGACTAAGGCCCTTCTCCCCCGATTGCTCAGTTTGGCCGGGCGGCCAGCTCTAGGAAGAGTCCTGGTGGTTCCAAACTTCTTCCATTTACAGATGATGGAGGCCACTGTGCTCATTGGGATCTTCAATGCTGCAGAAATGTTTCTGTACCCTTCCCCAGATCTGTGCCTCCTGTCTCGGAGGTCTACAGTCAATTCCTTGGACTTCATGGCTTGGTTTGTGCTCTGACATGCACTGTTAACTGTGGGACCTTATATAGACAGGTGTGTGCCTTTCCAAATCATGTCCAATCAACTGAATTTACCACAGGTGGACTCCAATCAAGTTGTAGAAACATCTCAAGGATGATCAATGGAAACAGGATGCACCTGAGCTCAATTTTGAGTGTCATGGCAAAGGCTGTGAATACTTATGTACATGTGATGTTTTTTTTTTTCGTTTTTTTTTTTTTTAATACATTTGCAAAGATTTCAAACAAACTTCTTTCATGTTGTCATTATGGGGTATTGTTTGTAGAATATTGAGGAAAATAATGATTTTAATCCATTTTGGAATAAGGCTGTAACATAACAAAATGTGGAAAAAGTGAAGCGCTGTGAATACTTTCCGGATGCACTGTACATGGATAAACACATCGCCATTTAATCATGTGAATAATGAAACTTTGACATAACCAAACTGATATTAAACAACATGGAGATATAAATAACATAAAAAAGCAGCTGTTCAAAATCTGCGATAAAGCACTAAAGATACCAAATTCCCAAATTATCAGTAATATTATATCGGATTAATTATCAGTCATGATAGGGAGCAGGTGAAATAAACAGAAAAAGATAAAGGAAATGATTAAAAATCAAACTTGTTCAAGATTATAATGGCATCACTTGGCACACAGCGACAGAGTGATGTTTTGTGATTGGTCTTCTGAAATGTTTGATCCAACACATGTTGAGTAGAACTTCATGTGCAATGTGTAACTGGTTCAGTATGGTGAAATAAAGAATGGATGCATATTTAGAGATTAGAATGAATTTCCTTTATTGAATAATTGATTGATTGATTCTTTATTGGTCTCTGTGGAGAAATTTGCCATGGGCATCAAAGTTGCTATTACATATAAAAGCACAATAAAATACTCAGCATATATTCTCATAATCTCTGTTACATATGGACACACAATAGCATAAACAACATATACCTTCAATATCCTTACCACATAAAACATTATAAAAAAAATAAAAAAAGATCAATATACAGTTGTGCTCAAAAGTTTGCATACCCTGGCAGAAATTGTGAAATTTTGGCATTGATTTTGAAAATATGACTGATCATGCAAATAAACTGTCTTTTATTTAAGGTTAGTGATCATATGAAGCCATTTATTATCACATAGTTGTTTGGCTCCTTTTTAAATAATAATGATAACAGAAATCACCCAAATGGCCCTGATCAAAAGTTTACATACCCTTGAATGTTTGTTCTTGTTACAGACACACAAGGTGACACACACAGGTTTAAATGGCAATTAAAGGTTAACTTCCCACACCTGTGGCTTTTAAAATTGCAGTTAGTGTCTGTGTATAAATAGTCAATGAGTTTGTTAGCTCTCACGAGGATGCACTGAGCAGGCTAGATACCTGGCCATGGGGAGCAGAAAAGAACTGTCAAAAGACCTGCGTAACAAGGTAATGGAACTTTATAAAGATGGAAAAGGATATAAAAAGATATCCAAAGCTTTGAAAATGCCAGTCAGTACTGTTCAATCACTTATTAAGAAGTGGAAAATTCAGGGATCTTTTGATACCAAGCCAAGGGGTAGACCAAGAAAGATTTCAGCCACAACTGCCAGAAGAATTGTTCAGGATACAAAGAAAAACCTACAGGTAACCTCAGGAGAAATACAGGCTGCTCTGGAAAAAGACGGTGTGGTTGTTTCAAGGAGCACAATACGACGATACTTGAATGAAAATGAGCAGCATGGTAGATCTGCATTGCCACAAAAAAGCCCAGTTACAATATGCCCGACAACACTTGACATGCCTCAAAGCTTCTGGCACACTGTTATTTGGAGTGACGAGACCAAACAGAACTTTATGGCCACAATCATAAGCGCTATGTTTGGAGAGGGGTCAACAAGGCCTATAGTGAAAAGAATACCATCCCTACTGTGAAGCATGGTGGTGGCTCACTGATGTTTTGGGGGTGTGTGAGCTCTAAAGGCACGGGGAATCTTGTGAAAATTGATGGCAACATGAATGCAGCATGTTATCAGAAAATACTGGCAGACAATTTGCATTCTTCTGCACGAAAGCTGCACATGGGACGCTCTTGGACTTTCCAGCATGACAATGACCCTAAGCACAAGGCCAAGTTGACCCTCCAGTGGTTACAGCAGAAAAAGGTGAAGGTTCTGGAGTGGCCATCACAGTCTCCTGACCTTAATATCATCGAGCCACTCTGGGGAGATCTTAAACGTGTAGTTCATGCAAGACGACCAAAGACTTTGCATGACCTGGAGGCATTTTGCCAAGACAAATGGGCAGCTATACCATCTGCAATAATTACAAAAGACTGCACGCTGTCATTGATGCTAAAAGGGGCAATACACAGTATTAAGAACTAAGGGTATGCAGACCTTTGAACAGGGGTTATTTCATTTTTTTCTTTGTTGCCATGTTTTGTTTTATGATTGTGCCATTCTGTTATAACCTACAGTTGAATATGAATCCCATAAGAAATAATAGAAATGTGTTTTGCCTGCTCACTCATGTTTTCTTTAAAATGGTACATATATTACCAATTCTCCAAGGGCATGCAAACTTTTGAGCACAACTGTATACCCTCAGAACCTCAATCCTTTCAGGACTACCATTCTTTATTAAACAGCTTTTTCCATAATGGTACCATGGAGAACTTGTACCTGTTTGTCTTACACTGTGGTAGCTGATATAGAATAAGAAGCAAAAGTAATAAGGAAATGTTACAAAATGTTGTGCCAAAATATTAGTTTTACTGATTGTATTTACAGTATTCCATTGCTGTTAGAGAGTGTAGAGAAGTTTAAATGAGCTATACCGTTAAAGAAGATAAACTGGTCAACCTGAATTCAACTCACTCTTCAATTGTGTGTGAAATTTGTGCTGCTGAGTATTAGGTGGAATTGTTTTGCACTCAAGATGTGCTTGCTTGATTGTCTTGGTCTTGAGACTTCTGGACTGGGTTACACTACACTTTTAAAATCTGAACAGGTTCTTAAAAAACTAGGTATCCCACACATACAGACCATGTAAATGGCTAAAAATGAAAACTGGACATCACACAACAAACCACTGAGGATAATACACTAACTGACTGTGAAGTCAATCCATCCATTCTAGGAGACACATTGAAGTGTAAACAAACATGGATATATGGGAGCCATCCCTACTAAGAAATCCAGCTTAACCAGCATGCAATTCCCATGTTGGTCTAAGCTGGTTAATACTGGTTAGTGCTGGTCTAGCTGGTGGACCAGCATAGACTTTATTCACGCTAGTGCCATCTTTGATTTTTAATAGGAATGACAATGAGGCTGTGAGGGAGAGACTTACAGTCTCTTCAATGGGCTTTATTGCAGTTTAAAGTGTTTTTGGATCGTTCTGCGGACAAAACATTGCTAAAATATCTGTCCAAGAACATTCAGTATACAAAGAACTCCAGACAACATAAGTTGTGGAAAATCAGATGTGATCTAGGAGCTTTAAACAACTTTATACAGTTCGTGCCATTGAAGAGATCAGTAAGTCTATCCCTCACAGCCTTCTTGTCATTCCCATTAAAAATCAAAGATGGCGCTAGCATGAATAAGGTCTATAGCCAAGCTTTTCACCAGCAAAACCCAGCTGTTGAAGTTGGTTGACCAGTATTGTCTTTCAGGTGAAGCTGGTTTAGCTGGTTTAGCATGCCGTGCTGGGGGACCAGCACATAAAACACAAAATAAGCTGGTTATTTTTTTTTTTTTTTTGCAGGGATTGGTGTTGCTGCTATTCTGTGTGCAAAGTTGTGTAAGACGTCTTGGGTGGGAAGATGCGGTCATTATGGCGTCTAGAGACTGAAATACAAGTTGGAAGTGAGTGGCGCTAAAAGTTAAGTTAACTAGTTAGTGCTTGTTCGTCGTCTCCATTTCTTAAGCTTTCCATTGGCTGCTCACTATATGATTTACATTTTAAGTCTTGGAGCTTTATACACAACGAGAATTACTCTATAGGAATTTAGATGCACTCTTCCTGCGAAAATGGATGGGGGAAAAGGGGTGGCGGACGCCACGAGCTGGGCCCCATGGGAGTTGTGGGCCCCTGGGCTTCATCTGTCAAAAAGTTGCCTACCTACAATTTTAAAACAGTCTAATATAGTCAACAAAAGGCTTTATCCACAATTTGATGATGAATTACAGTGACCTGCTGACCTAAAGATGTTTTCTTCAAAGATCATTCAGGTATGTTCATGGTTTTTATAGGGATATAGTTGGGTTATTGGTCTGTTAGGTCGGATTGCATTCTCACTACAAGCAAACCACTTCGTTTGCATTTGGATTATTATGGAGCAGATCCAAGTGCGATTGCCTTGTTCATATATGCCTAAATGAACCGAACAAGGGAGAAAACGCACCAGATTCCAAAACAAATGCTCCAAACGAGCCAGGTGTGAAAACACACAGTATCATTTCAGGACTGTGTCTAGAAGGTAACAAGTCTCGCAAGAGACTCATTTGCTGTTACTTATAGTTAACTAACAGTGCTGAGAAATCTGGGCCATGATGGTATGTAATTGTACCGTACCAAACTGTGCTGAAACGGGGTCGTGTCTAGAAGGTAAGCAACCAAAAATCCTATAGTCTTGCGAGACCTGCATGCGACGTTCCCACACTGTGTTTATTGTGTTTGTTTGGAGTCTTACAGAAACCCTACACCTAACCCATAGCCCTATACCTAACCTTTACCCTACCAATAAATGTAACCCTATCCTTAACTTAATCAGGACAGAGAACCGTGCTGGTGGAACAACTTTAGTGACATGGTGACTCACGACTGGTAATTTGCTGAGTCAGTCCATTCTATTTTTGATTTCGCAGCACCAAAGTTTACAGTAAAAAGAAGATGTAACTGTGCCCACAAGCCCGGATCGGTATGGAACGGCACAGTTCCACAACAAGAACAGTTCGTGTGCCTGCTTGATTTTTCTTTGGGACCATTTTTAGCTGCTCTTCAGCGGTCCAATCATAAAACGCTTAGCATTGGTCAGTGGAATATCAGAATGATATCAACTGGATTTGTATTAGCTTTGGCACTGGCAATGCTTGACTCAGGAACGAAAAAAGCAGAAAAAAAGACAATGGTACTCAGCAGGTCAGTCTATGCAAAATTGGCTAGATATGTTAGTGGGACCAGTCATCAGAGCACTGTGATTTCTCCTCTGTTTTTTCACAGCTCAATGGGGGGCAGTAGAGAGCTGTGCTACTGCAGAGTAGGGTTAGCCGCATGACCAGCTTGCTCAAGATGTTATTGAAAATCTCTCTGAGGGCTGAGGAAGAGAAGTAGAAAATGAATGGGTCGAGAGAGGCGTTCAATGTGCTGACAAGTAGAGCATGTTCTCGCCACTCAGGGCTGTAGCCACCCACAAATCCCACCACATGTGATATGTTAAAGGGCATGAAACAGATAGTGAAGACCAGAAGAGTGGCCAATGCCATCCCAATGGCCCTGATCCGCTTCTTAGAGTTGACGTTGGGTAGATTGGAGAGTATGCAGATACACTTAATGTAGCAGAAGCAGCTGATGAGGAAAGGCACACAGAAGAGCACAGTAAAGAGTTCCAGACGGACCGGAAGGAGGATTTTAAGCTGTTCGTCGCTGAAGTCTTCATAACAAGTGTTCCGTTTGGATGGATCGGTGACATTGGGGTTGAAATGGTTGTGGTATTGCATAATATAGACGATACTGCAGTGCGCCATGGATACCACCCAGAATACAATGCTGGCTATCACTGCATTTCGGGGATTGCGGTTTAGCTTGTATTTTATGGGAAAGGTCACACCCAGGTAGCGGTCCACACTGATGGCCATCAGGTGTAAGGTGCTGTTGTGGATGGTGCTGTAGAAGATGAAACCATATAGCGGGCAGAGGAAGTACGGCAGTGTCCATTTCATGTTGGCCGCCTCTAACATGTGAAATGGGAGGACAAACAGGAAGATCAGGTCAGAGATATTTAAGCTGAGTAGTAGGACATCTATGGGTGTGGACTGCTGGCGAATCTTCTTGAAAAAGGTGTAGAAGGACAGGATGTTGGTAGGAAGACCAGTGATCAAAGTGAATCCACACACCACCAACACCAGGTTACTGCGGCTCAATGTCCACACCATTGTCACCTTTTATGCCAAGTATAGAGCCCTGTAAAGGAGAAAGACACGTTGTTTTAAATTTAAATATCTCATTTTAAGATTAAAGGTGTTGTAGGCAGTTTCAGCCAATTTGCCAACTTCAGCACCTCTCTCAAAATTGCTCACAGGCAGAACGCTTTTCTGACATCTGTTTCAGTAGGGATGGAAATCTTTATGATATAAAAATTTCCAATACAGGGTCCTCTTAACAATTCTTACTTTTGAGGAAGAAGTATTTGGAGATAACAAACATAATTTGTATTGCATGTACTGCCATCAGCAGTCTATTGCCAAATGATCAGATCATTTGATTTTTCATCACTTTTTAATAGCTTTTCAAATACTTTTTAAAGGCATAAATGCAATCCAATTAGTGATCCTAATCATACAGTATGCTTTATTAAAGAAAATACTTTTTTTTTAAATAAAATTTCACTGATTACAACAGAACTCTTAATGTGTAGGACAATCTTTAACTACAAAATTGTCATATTGTCATATGAACCACCAGTCAGTAACTACAGTGGCAAACCCTTTGGAATTACCTGCATTTATGTACTGTATAAATTTGTCTTAAAATCTGGTTTGATCTTCATCTAAATTACAATAATGAACAAACACAATCTGTTTTAACTAATAACTCACAGATTATTATATTGTTCTTTTACATATTGAATACATCACTCAAAAATTCACAGTGTAGTTTGGAAAAAGTATGTGAACCCCTAGGCTAATGACATCAAGAAAAGCTAATTAGATTCAGGTGTTGGAAAACCTGACATTCAATTAATGAAACGAGATTGGAGGTGTGGGTTAGAGCTACTTTGACTTATAAAAAGCACTCAAACTTTTTGAGTATGCTATTCCCAAGAAGCATCTGCTGACGTGGATCATGCCTCGCAAAAAAACAGAGATCTTAGAAGACGATCAAGAATTGTTGCTTTGCATAATGCTGGAAAGGGTTACAAAGTTATCTCAAAGAGCTTAGATATTCATCTGTCCACAATTTGACAAATTGTCTATAAATGAAGAGGATTTAGTACTGTGGCAACTCTCCCAAGAAGTGGCCATTCAGCCAAGATTACTCAAAGGGCAGAAAGAAAGAAAATCCATCTTTTCATGTGGCCCAGTCAGAGCCCAGACCTTAACCCAATAGAGATGCTGTGGAATGACCTCAAGAGAGCCGTTCACACCAGACATCATAAGAATATGGCTGAGCTGAAGCGGTTCTGTAAGGAAGAATGGTCCAGAATTCCTTCTGAACGTTGTGCAGATTTAATTCGCAGCTAGTGGAAACACTTTGTAGGGGTTATTGCTGCCAAAGGAGGATCGGCCATTTATTAAATCCAAGGGCTTTTTCCACAGCACTGTGAATGTTTAATGGGATGTGTTCAATAAAGACATTAAAGATTATATGTTTTTGTGTGTTGTTAGCTTAAGCACCATTGTGTTTGTCTATACTTCTGTCTTTGATGAAGATCACATTTTATGACCAAGTAATGCAGAAAACCTGCTAATTCCAAAGGGTTCACATACTTTTTCTTGCCACTGTATACTGCCTGATTTAAGTCTTATGATACACTGTAATAG
This sequence comes from Myxocyprinus asiaticus, assembly GCF_019703515.2. NCBI lineage: Eukaryota > Metazoa > Chordata > Actinopteri > Cypriniformes > Catostomidae > Myxocyprinus > Myxocyprinus asiaticus. The sequence continues at coordinate 3,343,531 of NC_059358.1, read as the reverse complement.
TTCTTGGTTCATTGCGAGTTGGACATACTTTAATGGAGGACATACTTTAATGGAAGTCAGATTCACTAAAAAGCTTATGAGAGACAATTTGTCAGGAATCGGACTACACTGGTGATGTTGTATGTTTTGCACTGTAGATTGAATAAAACAGCTCATAAGAGTAATTTTTTCAGGAATCCAACTACACTGGTCATGCTGTGTTTTGTGTTGTAGGTTCTAAAGGACCAACTCATACTAGTCATTCTTTCAAAATTCAGACTAAACTTGACCTGGAGTGTGTTTTGCATTGTAGATTCAAAAGAATCTATTCGTTTGGGAAGCGCATTACACTGGACATGCTGTGTGTTTTGTGTTGTAGATACAAAAGAACTGACTCCGGGTCATTCAGTCTTGAATCGGACTACACTGGTCATGCTGTTTGTTTCGCATTGTAGATTTAAAAGAATCGGCTAATAAGAGTAATTCGTTAGGGAAGCGAATTACACTGGTCACGCTGTGATTCATGTTGTAGATTCAGCAGAAACGTCTCATAAGGGTTATTTGCTCGGGAATCAGACTACACCGGTTGCACTGTGTATTTTCCACACAATCATACAGGAAGTCAGCATGTTGTTTCTGAGAGTTCTGGTACTCTAGGATCGGCCACATTATGCTGACTCCCTGACAAACGGCATCTCTTATCAAACATTTTTGCATCGGCTACAATGTGTTTACCTTCCTCTGTGGTGCAACCGGAAGTTTGTTGTGTAAGCAGCGTTGGAGACCCAGGTTTGAAACAGACACTAGCATGATTCGGAGCTTGATTTTTTTGATCTGACAATACCCTTTTAGGTAACACTATATTTAGGGGGACCATCAAAATAAATTCAACTAACTATAAGTGACTTATCAGCTGACTTGCTATAGCTAGTAAACAGTGTTTCAACAAACATTCAGTGGACTTTCAGTAGCCTGCATATAGATCTTTATTTATGATCTTCTTACATTATTGTTGAGAACATCAGTTCATTAAAATTGTTGGACAAAACAATGACTTCTGTACATAAAGAACCTAAAGATATTTGTTTTACATATAGTCTATGTGCTGGTTGCAGTGTGGTGCTGCTATTCCTGTATGTTATTATCAGTATTGGTATTTACCATCTGTTGATAGTCTGTTTCAAAAAAGGGGACATGTAGCAGTCAGTTAACCATTTTCTGTAGATGTTAACTTTATTTTGATGGTCTCTAGGTAACTATAGATGAACAGTTGATACTACCTTAAAGTAAAGTGACTCTGTACTTACAACATGTTTTTGGTGCCCCTCCGTGAACAGCTCACTCAATATGTCCAACAACAGTTACCGCTTTGGTCACTGGGGGCAGTGTTTTGCATTTCAGTAAGCACAGACCAATTTCCGTTAAAGAAAATTCAACCTGTTGTTTCCGATTTGACTGTGAGGTCAGTCTGGTATTTTGCAATATAATTCAGTAGGGGGCAGTGCTACTGCTGTATAGCTCAACAGGAAACACTGTTAGCTTATTTAAGTATGGTGCTCTGTCCACATTGGCGGAATAATGCACATTCAAGACTGTTAACGGAACCGACAATAATTTGGTTCCGGTATTTTTTGGAAAACTGTGCCCAGTTGCATAAAGCACCTTAAGTGTAATTTTCACTTAAGATCACCCTAAAGTTTCCCTTAAACTTAAGGTGTTGCAGAAAATAACCCTTAAGGGTTACTTAAGTGTTGCATAAAGCCCCTTATCTGCCATTTTTCTAAGTATACCTTAAGGTTAGGAACACTTCACTTTAAGTAAAAGCTAAGAGTTACAAGGTTAAAAAAATAAATAAAAATTAGGAAATGCCAAAGTTTATCGAACCAGTTAAAGAGTACAGTGCGCCAAGGTGTATTATTTGCAATATCGAGAACCCTTTGGATCATCTGAGCAATGAAAAACGATTGCAGGTGTACAGATTTGACCTTCTTGCAATATGGTAAATCACTTACAAGCTGAAGGGCGATCTTGACCATGTTACGCAGCACAACCACACTTCTTGTTGTATGACAACTGCTAAGCACACTGCAGTTTTGTTTTTTGCAACTTGGATTTTCCATTCGGATAGTGGGAGATGTTTTCCACATACACAAGTTTATTCTTTTAGTTATTTCCTCCCACAGTTCATGTTTTCTCGGCTGCAGTTATAACTGGTTTGAATTTGCTTTTCAAAATGTCTTTACCATGTCCCTCATATTTCCAATTTGGTTTTATTATTTGTTTTCCCTATTTTCCACATTCCCCTTAAAAACAAGTGTTACTCCTTGCCTGCAACTGCTTGGTGAGAGCCAATTGAGAGCCAATTGCTGACGATGGCCCTCACACTAATCCAATACATGCACTCAAAAACTGCACCAAAGTTGCTCATTGTTCCACTAAAAAGAGTGTGTTGCTGGGGTATGGTTTAATGATGCATGTTAATATTCTCTCATCATTGTGTTCACAACAATCATAATAATAACACCATTCAGACAGATAATTAGATAAGCATCACCTCAACACTAAAATTTTGCAATTGTTTTGCATTGTCCCAAACCCCATATTTAAGAACAAGTCTGTAAAACAGGAGCTATTCTCGTTAAGTCCTCCTTTAATTGTTCTCTATAGGCACCAGTATCTTATCTATCAGTATCTACAAGAACTTCAGGGAAGTAAATCTTCTATTTTTATTTAGTAGTTCACTTATTAATGGCACAATATAGGGCTGACTAAACCAAACAACTGTGCTAAGGACTTGAACAATGTTTAAATATACATATGAAGTAAGTTTAGAATTGGGTCAAGTACATTATAAATAGATCAGGCAGCTCAAGAAATGCATCAAACTATCTCGCACAATCAGGTGTTATTGCTGACAAAAAATTCTGCAACACACTTGCAGAGAAGGCTGAAAGAAAGATGAAGTCTCTGTGGTTAGGGTGACATTCTCAGGGGCGGGGCCAGAAGGACAGCATGGGATGGCAGCTGCCACCCTAAAAATGAGCTTTGCAACCCCAACTCAGGCCCCGCTTGCATCCTGGAGATGGTTAAATATACATATGAAGTAAGTTTAGAATTGGGTCAAGTACATTATAAATAGATCAGGCAGCTCAAGGAATGCATCAAAGAATCTCACACTATCAGGTGTTATTGCTGACAAAAAATTCTGCAACACACTTGCAGAGAAGGCTGAAAGAAAGGTGAGGTCTCTTTGGTTAGGGTGACATTCTCAGGGGCAGGGCCAGAAGGGCGGCATGGTGTGGCGGGGGGGGTCACCCCAACTCAGACCCCGCTCGCGTCCTGGAGACGGTGCGCAACGGCTTAACCCGTCCATGTCGTGCATGGTCCATACAACATTATCTGGCATTTGGCAGGACACATCATTCCTCATCAGCTAACAACCTCCATTCCCAGTCAGGTGGAACTCCCCCGTCAGACGAAGGTACTGGATGCCACCCCTGGCAAATATTCCTGGAAACGCCCCTGAACATTCTCAGAGTGTGAATTTAAGAGACTTTGAAGGTATTTGATGTTTATGAGTCTGAAATAAATGGCTTAGCAACAGTGTCAAGATTTCCTTTCCTTTGTGTCCAGGTATTAGTTCACCCCCAATTCAAAATAAATTAATAATATTTTGCTTAAAGAAAATTAAGCTATGCCCCACCCCTACTACCATATCATTAGCATAAGGCAAAAGAAGCTATTTTTTACTATTTATATATTATACAAATGGTAAACTGTGTACACATAATAGTAATATTACATATTATTGTACATTATATTATTTATTATATAACTTGTAATTACTTTTAGAATAATAATAATACTGATTTTAATTTATGATCATTTAAAGGGGTTATATAATATATATATATATTTTTTTTTTGCTGTGCAATTTTTTAGTTTTTCCATGCTCATTTTTCTCCCTCTTTCTGATCTATAGAATTACATGGTCCTTTTAATATTCTAAAAATATACATTTAAATTTCTGTGCCACTAATACATACATATATATATAATTGGTGGGTTTTTGTTAAATGTGAGCCAAAATCATCACAATTAAAAGAACCAAAGACTTAAACTACTTCAGTCTGTGTGCATTGAATTTATTGAATACACGAGTTTCACAATTTGAGTTGAATTACTGAAATAAATGAACTTTTCCACGACATTCTAATTTATTGAGATGCACCTGTATATATATATATATACACACAGTATATATAACAGAGTTGCCTGCATACTGATGCAGTTGGCTTACCTGCTCAACACCTGTGCATGCATCCTTAAATTGGTCAAAAACAATTGGTCATTTTGGATGAAAACAATGCAAAATGATTTGGAATGGAATTAACTAACAAACACTTTTAAAACAATAACACCCCTCATGTGTGAAGATATGTCAACTTATGCACCAGCAACATCTCTAAACAATTTATGTATTATTATTATTTTAGAAAGTAAATTTGAAGAAACGTTTCCTTCTCACAAGCAATGATTTCTCATGTGTCCGCAGACAGACCAAATTAACCATCTGTCACACTGATAACAGATAAACCAATTCGCAAAATCCTTACAACGTTTGCTTAGTATGTGTAAAAATCAAAATGAATATCGCCTGGTTTTTGATCAATTTTTCTAAATCTGCAAGACAAGATTTGCGTTCCTTGACTGAGCTATTGTAATGTGAATTCTCAATTCTCATTTAAGAAACAAACATTTTCTGGAGGCTACAGATTAGAGGTTTCTGAGCAAACGTAACTCAATTTACCTAGTTTTAGCATTATAGCCCTCATTATAATGAGCCAAATAAAAAAAAAGACAGATGGAGAATTTTTTCGTACCTTAATAATTCAGTCCAGTACCACAAACCCAGAAGTGACAATGCCACACTCCTATTTAGCGCCTTTAAAAATGATGTCATTGTGACATACCTATAGAATGGTGACAAACAGGAAACATATCTCACTCAAAAGGCTACATTTATTTTCCAAATGACAGTGTGGCCTCTGTTTTTGTCAAAATCTTTGCTTTTTTTTTTTTTAAATTCTGTATTTATTAACCCTCCTGCTGTTCCTAACTTGCATGACTTTCTTCTGTGGAACACTAAAGGTGATTAGGCAGAATATCAGCTTCGGTCACCATTCACTTTCATTGTATGGAAAAGTATTAAATTAAAGTAAATGGTGTCAGATACTCTTATTCTGCCCAAAATATTTTGTGATCCATGGTAGAAGGACATACATTGTGAGTATTATGTGATAGTTCACGAAACAATGAAAATTATTTTTAAATGCATGCTTGCAATTACTAGATGGGATCTTGTTGAAAGTGGCAAGTGTTTTCTATTCTTTGGTTTGTTTCAGGTGTCATTTTTGTCATTGTGGCTAACTTCCCCTTTATTTACACCAACTTATCTGGCCCCATCTTGTGGCATCTTTTCTGCGATCTATTTTTATATTTATTTATTTTTTTTTTTTTTTTTTTTTTTAAAAGGATAGTTTGACCCGAAAAATATCATTTCTGTGAACATTTACTCACTCTCATCTTGTTCCAAACCCGTATAACTGACTTCTGTAAAACATGAACAAAAGGGATACAGCTAAGCACAATGTTAGGGATTGACAGCCACAGTCACCATTGACTTTCATTGAAAAAGAAACATGCAATGAAAGTGAATGGTGACTGAGGGTAACATTTGGTCTAGCATCTAACATTTATTTTGTTTCTTATTTTATTTCTTACAACCTCCTGAAAAAAATACATGTACATCATTTCATAAAGCATTTGCTATTCATCATTATAGGGGAGATCAGGGCTAGTTGTCACACGCAGAAGGGGCTATAACTATGAGGTTTTGAGTCAAAATTCCAAATACATAAATCCTTGTTTCCTCTAGCAGGTCTTTTATGTTTCAAACACCTCGTTCTCTTAAATAAGTTTTTTTATATATATATTTTTTTAATTTAAATTATCCAAAAAAATAAAAAAAAATAAAAAAAAATAAAATCAACATTGGCACACTGGCACACTGCAGGGTCAATTATGTCATTTTTTTTTTTTTATATCTTTTTTTCTTCACATAATGACGGCCAAAAGTTTGGAATAATGTACAGATTTTGCTCTTACGGAAAGAAATTGGTACTTTTATTCACCAAAGTGGCATTCAACTGATCACAATGTATAGTCAGAACATTACTGATGTGAAAAATTACTATTACAATTTGAAAAACAAATGTTCAGAACTTCAAACAGTTCTCATCAAAAAATCCTCCATGTGCAGCAATGACAACTTTGCAGATCCTTGTTATTCTAGCTGTCAGTTTGTCCAGATACTCAGGTGACATTTCACCCCACACTTCCTGTAGCACTTGCCATAGAAGTGGCTGTCTTGTCGGGCACTTCTCACACATCTTACAGTCTAGCTGATCCCACAAAAGATCAATGGGGTTAAGATCCATAACACTCTTTTCCAATGATCTGTTGTCCAATGTCTGTGTTTCTTTGCCCACTCTAACCTTTTCTTTTTGTTCTTCTGTTTCAAAAGTGGCTTTTTCTTTGCACTTCTTCCCATAAGGCCTGCACCCCTGAGTCTTCTCTTTACTGTTGTACATGAAACTGGTGTTGAGCGGGTAGAATTCAATGAAGCTGTCAGCTGAGGACATGTGAGGCGTCTATTTCTCAAACTAGAGACTCTGAAATTATACACATTTGCATGAAATCTTCACTTTTTTGGCAATTTCAAGCATTGTATAGCCTTCATTCCTCAAAACAATGATTGACTGATGAGTTTCTAGAGAACGCTGTTCCTTTTTTGCCATTTTTGACCTAATATTGACCATAAGACATGCCAGTCTATTGCATACTGTGGCAACTCAAAAACAAACACAAAGACAATGTTAAACTTCATTTAATGAACCAAATAGCGTTCAGCTGTGTTTGATATGGCAAGTGATTTTCTAGTACCAAATGATCAATTTAGCATGATTACTCAAGGATAAGGTGTTGGAGTGATGGCTGCTGTCTAGATTTGATCAAAAATGACTTTTTCAAATAGTGATGGTGCTGTTTTTTACATCAGTAATGTCCTGACTATACTTTGTGATCAGTTGAATGCCACTTTGGTGAATTAAAGTACCAATTTCCTTCTGAAACAGCAAAGTCTGTACATTATTCCAAACTTTTGGCCACCAATGTACTGTATGTCAGGTTGGGGCAAGTTGTCACATTTTTTATCTAAAAAAAAAAAATCAATTTTTTTATATAAGTTGTTTATATATTTATATGTGATTTTATCAGTGTTTTTCTATGCTGAAAACCTATAATATACTATTTAATTCCAGGTTCCCATTGTGACAACTTACCCCATGTAGTGTGACAACAAAGAACTGTATCTTTTATCCTGGGCAACAACGGTGGTGATGTTCAACTGACCTTTCACTAAGCTCTGTCCCCCTTGGTTACGGCTGCTCTCTCTGACAAGCTCTGCAGAACTCCCTATAGGAATGAATGGGAGATTGCTGTGAATAACACTGTTTTTGGCATCATAAATCAGATGTTATATGTTCATTTGGGCAGGAGGACTGACACAGTTTATTTCATAACATGCTCTTCTCCAGATTTAAATAAAAAATAAATAAAAAAAATAAAAAAGAAAGAAAAACACTGTAAGTACGCTCTCTGGGAAACACGTCACTATTAAAAATGACCCTGCAACAATGTGTTTAAAAAAAAAAAAATGTTTATCATTTTGATAAAATCCCACTTAAAAGTTCTCAAACACACAGTAATGTCAGAGTAATGGTGGCAGGGCAACAGTTGCTTAGACAGGATTGGTCAGAAGCACTTTTAAGGTGGGGCTTAGCGAAGGGTAAATTAAGACTTTAATGTTTATGCCAATACAGAAACTGACTTTCAAAAAAATAAACCTACTGTATGCTGAGAAATATTAAAGTCTATCTAGCAAGTCTGTCCACTGTCGGCCATCTTTGGAATGCTCTCGGGACGCTATTTCCAGTCATGCCAGTGCAGCTCCTATCTACTTGAATGGAGAAACACCAAAATCTCAAAAACGGTTGGTCAAGATTACGATCAAAGTACATTTTTCAAATCAGCAATAAAATCTGACAATACTGAAATCATAAATTGTGATTCTTTACCTGAGATTACGCTAAGAAAAATGCAATTTTCCCGGCTTGTATGGTTAATGCGCATGCGCTTTCTAAAGTTGATTGACAGGCGATGTCTGTATCTAAAAGGTGATTGGCTCTTTTAACTGTAAGGCGGGACTTCGTTTCTACATCCGTTGACTGTTGGGTGCTCAAGAGCTCGTTGGCTGAGCGTTCCAATTTGTCCCATTCATTTTAATAGAAGTGGCCCATCTCTGCTAAATAATCTCTGGAAATATTCACTGGAGTAAAAGTGTGACTAGCCCCAGTCTCTCTTATATTTGATTGTTTCTTGCTAGACTGGTCAAGAACTAATTTTACTTTAAGTCATTAGCATTTTCCACATCATTAACGTACAAATAAAAGAGCTTAATTAATTACATGTCCGTTAAGTGGGTCTCCTTCATACTCAAATGCGCAATGCATCCACAAAAGCTCCATAGTGAATCGCACTAATTGAGCAGTGTTACAAGAAGCATCTGTGAGCATAAAGCTGAAATAATAGCTGTGAAAGGACGAGCAGTGGCACTCCATTATTTATCATTTAGTAGTCGAGCTCTGCCAGCCATCCTAATTCATTTGGATTTTGTTCAAGTCTTCCTGTCCGTGCAAAAACACATCATTGTGTTTTATTTTCAGACAATTGAGTGCAATAAATGATTCCATAGCAGCATTGTTCTGATGGATGACATTCACACTATGGCCCATTCAACAGCCACGGTTCTCACATGACTACTGTTTGTCAGAGACAAAAAGATCAGTCGTTTTATCAATAATGTGGTCTCCAAAAAAAAAAAACAATAAAAAGTTTTGTGCAGCACAATAAACGAATGGCCAGAGGAATGACTGAACATTTGTTTCTTTCCACCAGAGAGACATTGTGCTTTGTAAGACAGGTTTTTTTTTTTTGCAGTGCAGATATTGTTGCATTTTCTCAGCATCTGGGTCTGCCTCTGTGGGCCTGAGGGACAGAAGAAAGAACAATATGCTTTATTTTATACAAATCATATCAAAAAGTCCCTTTCACATGACTTACGTCAATGTTGCCCAATGCAATGAAATCTATGGAGTAAAGTGTAAGCTACAGCGTTCTCTCAAGCATTGTTACACGGCACTCAACTTTAAAACTTGAGTCATTTGAGTCAGTGACCTTTCAAAGTGCACCAGATGAACTACCAGACAATTATGCATGACCAGTCAAACATTTGGACAGGCCTACTCATAATTAATATTTTCAATATATTTTTTAATAATAGTAAAGTTAGTATATTCATGTGAAAGGGCATTTTCATATATTCAAAGACTTAGGCTCTGTCACTAAACCTAGTGAGCTGCCTCGTAGCCTACTGCCTACATAGGCAGCTACCTACTGAGGCAGCATTTTAACCGAAATGTAACCTTATGAGTGACTGATTTGGAACAATCTACATAGGCAGCGACTCTTCACAAACTAAAATTATGCTCCGCATGTGAGACTTGACTCGCATTTGATTAATATGGAATTTAAAGTTAGCATGTTGCTTAGCTTACGGCATGATACTATTATATTGTACTATCATAAATAATTCATAATTATGCTGCCTACCTTTTGTAAAAGCTGTCACATCGGTAATAGGGCTGTCACCAGGGCTGGGACACTAAATTAGAATTTGTCACTTAAATGTTACCAAATTTCAAATTATATTCATATTCGAAATTCAATCATATTAAAATTTAAAGGCATTATTTAAGGGAAAATGTACTATAATAGTATAGTATAGTATAGTATAGTATTATCATTGTTGAAAAAGCTACAAGTTATCATTGAGCACCAGATTATTAAATCAGCATTGTCTCTTAAGTCCACAAGAGGGTGCAACGAATAAATATAAATCAAACATCACCATGTTTTAGTGTTTATGGCAAAGCAAATACCTGGCTGTTAAAGCTGCACTATGGAAGATTTTTTGGTTAAAATGAACAAATTGCCATTATTGATTGAGTACATAAACAATCAGTGTTCAAAACAATGTTCTTACCCTGATTCACTAAGGTAAGCCTATACAAATTATCTATATTTTGAGCTGTTTGGTTCGTTTTGGCATGAAATCGCTGGCTTATGACGTACATTTGCATCATTACGTCATGTCCGTGAACATAGGAAAGAAGAGCCGGCTGTCTCGTTCCCATGTATACAGTAGATAGCGGTAATGCACTGTTTTAGTTTGTGAGTTGCCGTTAAAAAGAAGAAAGAAACTACAGTTCAGTTCAGTAACACTCACAGTTCAGAACAGCATCGCAACAATCTGGATGGATGTTTATCTGTTATCTGTTTGGTGAAGTTGTTTACCTGCTGTAATGCTTAGATATGTTGTCTGGTAATGTTGTTGAAGCTTATATTGCTCGTCATGCTTTATGAATCGAACATTACTCGTGTGTTAACCGATCGCGATTTACGTTGTCGGTGGGAGTTACTGCGACATGTTTACTAATATTTATGACTTCTGAAATTGACTGTTAACTGTTATATTGCATTTTTAAGCATAAGTATATTTTATCCCCATCATTACTGAATCCTCCTTTTATGTTTTTAGTTTATTGTGTTATTGTGTGCATTCATAGACGTACTATTTTAGTATTACGGTTCACTTGCATTATCAGCTGAGGCTGTACAATATAATATAAAAATAATAAAGTCATCCATTGAACTCGTATCAGCCATATCACGAGTATCTCCACTTAAATTGATGTGTAGTACAATAAAAACATTAATAGTACATAAAACACTTGAAAAATTATATTCAAATATATTGGTACTGATAGAAGTGATTGAGTCCCCTGTTCTTTATGTAAGAGCACTTGGAGTGTAGTGTCAGAAAAGTGCTGTAAGTGTAAAATTCATTCATTCAAAATATATGAATACGAGCGTTGTTTGTCTTCATCAAAGCAAGTAATATTTCAGTTTTAAATGTTTAATCGTATAACATTATATCAACATGAAAATAGCACGTTATGACTCCAGCTCTGAATATCTCCCTGTCATGATCACACACAGGCGATGTCCAGGTAAGCTCAAATCATGAGATACATCCGCCAGAAGAGCAGTGCCGAAACACGGATCACGTTTAGTGTTCTTCCGCAAATTGCTTGCAGTTTTAAGTTTCAACCACAGCTGTCGCTAGAGAGCACAAATTTCCGTAATGCAGCTTTAAAAAAATTGCATTCCATTTTAAACTAAAGTGCATACAATTATTAAATCAAAATATTTAGCTAATTCATATTCTCAAATCTTAAGTAAAAAAAGTAAAACAAAACCAAAACACTTCAATAGACAGTTCTTTGTTAACTTAATGTTGCGCTGTATACCGGTGCCACGGTACTACAGCAGTACTCAAGCTTCAAAATACCAGCAATATCACTGTGTTTATCATTATTTACTGCTGTCTGTACAGTAGTTTGTACTGTAAAGGGTTGTGAAGCGACATTTGCGGCCTTACTGCGGTAACGGCGTGCATCTGAGCCCAGTGCTGGAATAGGGGCTGTTCAAACAGGATGCTAGACAGAGCGTAAAGCCTGGGAATCTCGAAAGAAATTTAACTTCTTTCCTGACACAGCATTTTAACAGAGCAAGACCCAATGGGTAAAGACCTCCACCGAAGTCATCGTCTAAACTTCGCATTTTAATGTGCATTGTAATCTTAAATTCGACAAATATTTTAATTCCGAATCTTAAATGGACAGCCTTCATCGGGAGTGCACCTTAAAATGCTGCCTACAGAGGACAATCACTAGGTCTATTTGGGTAGGCTACCAAATTTGTTCTGTACAAATATCCACATCCATGAATGGATGAATTCCTGGCAATCATTGAGGGCTTGTATGCCACACGCTAGTCTGTCTGTGCATGTCCGTAGATCAGTCTATGCATCACATTTACAGGCCGACTGTTCACGTGCGCGGGCTGGAGGGTGCGCGCCTGCTGCCTGCGCTCCAGTGGCAGTGACTGGAACTTGGCCGGCTGTAGCACCAGAGGTGGAGTTGGTGGCTCCTGGCCAGCTTTGTTGAGCTGCTGAATGGGTTGAGAAGATCTGGACTGAGCTCCAGGGTTCTGCAAGGTGGCTTGAGTCTGCTGGATTCGGTTGGTGAATGGGTTTTCTGTCTGGATGATGTGCTGGCAAAGGGATTCATGAGTAAGAGGAATGGCTGCATGTGGTCTGGTCTGATGCCCGTTTGCATCTGTGGATGGCTTGTGCACACCTGAGGTTGGTTGTGCGCTTCAGCGGGGTGATGTATGGTTGTTCCTGGAGGTAGACCTATGTGGATTGGATTCCGAGCCTGAGGAGTTTGGATTTGAAGTATAGCATGCCTCGGAGCACTCTGGCTTTGGGATTGGACTTGTGGCCGTGGCGTGTTCTGTTGTTGCACTTGTCTCTGCACATTCAGGTCCATTTGAGAGTGATTTAGCACTACGTTGTAAACATTCGGTCTCTGGAGGTCTCTTTCTTGGGGAGCAGAAGCAGCCTGGGTCAACCCACCTACTAGGTTCAATTTCCCTGGGTCTTGGACCAGAGCGGCCCCTCCGTGCATCTTTTTGTGGCAATCTAGGCAGCCGGTCTGTAGATCCACTGCTGTCAGAGTTGTCGACTTGGCGGTTGGGGTACGTCGGTGTTCCCCGCAAACGGTCCCAAGGCATCTGGCGGGGATTCATGCTGGTGTCTAATGAGGGCTTGTTGAAAAGGTTGTTGGCCTGAGTTGGGTTAGAATGTCGTGGATGCTCTTCTATTGATGACCGCGAGTTGGCGGCACGGTGGTTAGCATTGGTGCAGTTGGTAGGGTGCGAGTAGCCGGTCTTAATGAGTCCACTGGGTTGAGAGCCATTGGTCAAAGGTTCAGAGTTTAACAAGCCAGTCTGAGAGAGATTTTGATTGGTGTGTTGATGCCGTAGCGCACTTTCTCTCTGATCAGTGTGTTGCTGGATCACTGGACTTGGCTGGTTTGGTTCTTGAGAATACGTGTTCAAGTTGACATGCACTGTTTGAGGTTGTGCGCTGTTGAACTGGTCAGTACGTGGAAGTGTGTTGAAGTTTACATGAACTGTTGGGGCAATCACACCAGGCTGATGGTTACCCGTTTGAATGAGTATATTAGGATTAATTAGCCAGGCTTTGGGAATGATCTGGAGTTCTGAAGGCCATTGTTTGGATTAGTGTTTGGATGCCCATTGTTTGGAAGTGCACTGAAGTTGTGTTGGAATACATCTGTGTATGCATCTGTGTTCAGATGGCCATTATGAAGCTGTGGGCTGGAGTTGCCAGGCCTGTTTTGTGTCATTGAGTTGATGTTCTCATCATTGTTATTGGGAAGAGTGGTGAGGATTTGCTGGTTTTGGGTAAGTGAGTTGTGTAATGTTGAATCAGGGTGGTTTCCATTGACAAGAGCTCTGTAGGCAATGTTGGAATTCTGTGGAGGGGTAAAAAGAGGTATTACTGTAAACTGAACAAGGAATTAGAGTTGGCCGAAGAATTTAAGTGCAATTATGTTGCTGGCAATAAAATGAAACAACACAGTGAACAGTGCATTGATTTAAATTTAGCACAATTTAAGATTGGAGAAAGTAGCACATTTCATGTCTTACTGTGGGGCTGTCATTCTGGTTTGTCTTCTGAAGAAAAATCTCTGAGTCTCTGATCAACTGCAAATGTAATTATATGAGCATGTCGGTTTAGACTCTTTAGCATCATAAAACAAAACATCAAGTATTTAAAAAAAAAAAGAAAGGAGATGCTGTACCATTTCTTTGTCACAGGAGCACAGTAATAACAATGATAATTATGATGAGGGCAACAACACAGGCTACAACGATCCCTGCCACTGCCCCTGCACTGAGACAGGTACCTATGAAGCAGGTGAGAGGGGGAAATGGGGGCGAGGGGGGTAAAAGCAGAAGAGTTAGTTAATAATAACACGATTTGTACAATTCTAAAGAACATGTTGTCATGCTTACCTGTGGAAAAGAACTGGAGAGAAAATGACAACAAACCTACCAGGGTTTTCTGTGTGCTGTTTTTGTGGTTCCTTATGTGTTTTGGGTGATTTTTAGCACACTGATTTGAGGTTACTAAAGGGCTATTTACAACGAACAAGTTTTTGTGTTGTCTGCACTCTTTTTCCATTTTTTCCCCCCATGTAAACATGTGCATTGTGTTTTTCAGCATCTCACGCATGTCAGCAGGGTTTCTGCAGGTCTGAAAAAGTCTTAAATTGCCCTTTTGCTAAATAAGGCCTTAAAAAGGTCATAAATCACAGCAATAAGTCTTAAATTCATAAGGTCAGGGTTTTAAATGTTGCATGAGGGATTGGTTTATCATTGCATAGTTTTAAAGTGAAGAGTCATTTCTGGGCACGAATAGCCCCCATACCAAATTTGCGGTCTCTAGGACAAACTCTATATCGCCACCACCAGTTCAAAAATTCACTATTCTTTTGCGTGTATCTTTTGAACCCTTTGTCCTAGAAACAAAATTATTTGGCAGATGCTATTTGCACCTCTCTATGATACTCTGGTCTCTAGATCTGATTTGGGTCCCTCCTTCAGAGACAGTCTATGGGATATCTTAGCTTGTTATTTAAGGTCCACCTGCTTATAAAAGTAATAGAACACCTCTGCTCAACAAGAGCTGCATAATTTCAGTGAAATCCCTGAACCTAAATATAAGCAATAGAGCACAACGGTGTGGTTCCAGAAGTAAAATTGCCATTTTTTTCATTGGGGAATTGATTAATAACAATAATTTATAAACACTTAAGACAGACCTATTGTGAGCTCTGAGGTTGTCAGTCCATAGTACGTGCATCTATTGAAGCCACCAGTCCACGTTTGTTTTTTATTGAGTTAAATAGTGGAATTCCTGGTGAAGAACTACATTACCCAAGATGCTGGAGAATGATCCACCAATCAGAGAATCACAGTGAACAAAGCACGCCAAATGAGCTCTGCAGCAATTGCCCCCTCCCATAGCGCACTCAAACTACTTATAACCTTTTAATATATTGTTTCTATACTAATAAACAACATCTTTAAATCAAACGTTTTATTTATTTTTTTTCATCGTTTTTAATTGGATTGTCATTCGGGGTTGTAGTTCATTACCTTATTAAAGACGTTAAGTACAAAGTCTTGTTCCTTTGTCTTTTTGCCTGATTTTCAAATACTTTTTTTTTACTTCAAATCAAAGTTTGTGATTCACCTCAGAGCTGGTTGGTTTGGTTCATGGATTACAACTCTTTTATGAAGAATTTTATAAAATCCCAATGGAAAAAATTCCTAGGATAAATACTTCCAGAACCACGATGGCTATAAAAAGTGGGCGGACACTGTTGCACTTGTTTTTCCTGTTTATTCATCTGTTTGGTTTCTATTTCTGCTGCGTTGCGCCGGGTAGCAATGTCCACTGTTATACTCATTGGTCCAAAAACCTTGTTTCACATAACTGTACATTAAACATTGAATATGTTCTGAATGGATGTAATTCACGTTCAGTATGGACAGACAAATGACTTGTCGCTAGAATTTTAGGAGTCTTAGTGGTTTTTTCCTTTGCAAGCACCACTAATAATAGGAGAAATAATTACAGACAGCGCATACAGAGCAAAGAAATAAATAACTGCACAGAAACATCAATAGTAAAGCAAGAAAATGGGAGAAAGTATCCAGCAAAAAAAAAAAGCATGGTAGGCAGATGAAAATTATGACTCCTTCCAGTGTGTTGACACTTGAATTTATCAATCCGGGGTAAATTACTCCCTCTGCGGTCAATAAAATAAATGTCAGACCACAAAATGTGCCAACATGAGAATCAGTCAAAGAAGCGTCATAAAGAGCCATTAACTCTATTAACCATTACCCACAATGGCCACGTCTATCTGCTGCTTTGATGTGCCCCTGGTGATGTCATTCCGTGCTATGCAGATGTAACGGCCACTCTGATTGGTCGAGAAGACTCAGCACACCACTGCCCGATTGGCCGGCGGTCACTGGCTGGCCGTTCAGTTCCCATGAGAACGAGGCAGGAGACAAAGAGTTGGACGAACAGGTAAGAAGAACCGTCTGGAGTCTTAGTTAACTGAGGGGCATCTGGACCATCTGAGGAGCCAACAACATTACAGATTATAAATAAAAGATCAACATATTTTGAGTCATTTATGGGAGTATATTAATGACAAATGTCTTTAATTTAAAAAAGCATGTTAAATCGAATCGATTAAAAAAATGTGTTCCAATAACAGTTGCAAATGCAGTTTTTGGGGCTGTAATTTAACATTGTTGTATATTTATTTTAAGCTGTGAATATTTCAAACAAAAACATTTTGCATGTCATTTTATTTCATCATTAGAAATTCAATAAATATTCACCTTCCAAAGTTCCATTCATGTATGTTTTTAAATGACATCTTTGTTATTCGACAAGCAGTAGTAGCAGCAAGTGAAGATTGTGCATTTGTAAAGCAAAATAAATGGAACAAATATTACCTGTCGAATAATAAAAATTGATTTTTTTTATTTTTTTTTTTTATCTTGGTATAATTTCAGTAATTAAAAGTAATACTGTTTCTACACTAATAAACAACAACTTTAAATCAAACGTTTTATTTATTTTTTAGTAATTTCAGTAATTATTGTCTGTGTGACAATAAAGTGATTTGATTTGATTTTGATTTGATTTTTAAAAATGACAATTCAGGACCATTTTTCCAGGGTGTAGCTTACCTTTAAAAGTATTCAAGCTTTAACAGTGTTATTATATGCATATACTGTAGTTCTGTGCATTCATGGAGTGGGCAATCAAACATTAATATTGATTGATTGTTCTGGAGTTCAACGTTTGTTTAATTGCTTTATCTTGTGTTGTTGTTGGGCAATGTAAAAGTGACAGACAATAACTCCTATCCCTTTTTCCAGCGTCTTCTTTACACATAACACATATATTATTTTTGGGGTCCCTGTGTTTAGGACATGGATCGTCCGGCACGAGTCTAAAGAAAACACTCTTTTGTTCTCCATCAAACACAAGCGTGCGGAGAGAGAGAGAAGCTGCATATATCACGTTAAGATAAAGGAAATAAAAACTCATGTCCTAGTTTCAAATGGTTTCCTTTCTTGCTGTTTTTTATCTTTCAAAATGGCAAAAAATATTTAGAATTATCTCTTAAAACTGAAAATGAGCATCCCGCAGAATTAGTGACAAATGTTTTCGAACTTATTTTTGGTGTTCAAGGTTGACTAGAAAGTTTTGAGATCATATCGAAATATGACGTATACAGGGATGGATTACCGACCGGGCCAATGGGGCCAGTGCCCAGGGGCCCTTGACTGCCCGGATGGGCCTGGGCTTTAAGGTTGTGCGATCCAGTTTGGCGATCCCCCCCGCTCGAAAACCCATCAACAATGAAAACAAACCCTTGGAGGGGGCCCTTGGAGATAATTGGCCCCGGGACCTTTGCAAGTCATAATCCGTCCCTGGATGTATAAACATCCAGCAGCTAAATTGCTGCATAACTATGCCATGGGTGCAGTAATAACCATAGTTTTGAGTTCATCTATGTGCAAGTGTACTCCTAAAAGTTTACAAACATAACTTTTAGCAGATGTATTTAAAAATCATAACCGGGGGGTCCTGGGTAGCTCAGCGAGTATTGACGCTGACCACCACCCCTGGAGTCACGAGTTTGAATCCAGGGCGTGCTGAGTGACTCCAGCCAGGTCTCCTAAGAAACCAAATTGGCCCGGTTGCTAGGGAGGGTAGAGTCACATGGGGTAACCTCCTCGTGGTCACGATTAGTGCTTCTCGCTCTCAGTGGGGCACGTGGTAATTTGTGCGTGGATCACGGAGAATAGCATGAGTCTCCACATGCTATGAGTCTCTGCGGTGTCATGCGCAATGAGCCACGTAATAAGATGCACGGATTGACGGTCTCAGAAGAGGAGGCAACTGAGACTTGTCCTCCACCACCCGGACTGAGGTGAGTAACCGCGCCACTACAAGGACCTACTAAGTAGTGGGAATTGGGCATTCCAAATTGGGAGAAAAAAGGGGATAAAAAAATACAAATAAAATCACAACCAGGAAAACATATTGTTGATTCATCTTGCAATCTTGCGTATCCAAATTTTTGTCCAATAAAATGCTCTTTATCTTGTGAATGCAAGTAAATAATGACAGAATTTTCATTTTCTGGGGGTAAACGATGCCTTAAAGACATGTAACCTTTAGTAGCATTGCTAGCAACAATTGTAGCATTGTTCGGACTCAGCAAACACCTTGAGCTGAACTAAACGGGTGTTTACACCAAGTCCAGTGGCAGGACAAGGTTCCACTTGAGGCTGAGAAGTTTCCAGAATCAAGGAGCTGGCTGTTATTGATCTTAAGTTGATTGACTGTGACAGAGATTCTTCCCTGGTACTCTGGGACTGGTATTACAACAGGCTGTCCAATCGCCCACAATGCCAGTGTCATCTGTCTGCCATTGATCCATCTGATGAGGGATGTGTCAGACACGGTCTGCACTGTAAAGATGCCATCTCTACCTGATGCCACTGTGACCGGCCTTCGTTTAGCTCTGCGTTGTGTGGATAAATGAACAAGACCGGGCAACAGGAATTACTCTGGCCAGATTTTATTCTGCATGAATAAAGAAACAAATTAATCAAAATAAGCTCGAATCTGTGGCCTTCTCTCACAACTGGAACACCAGCCTGTCCGTGAAAAGCATTATTTTAGCCACAGAGCTTGCACACTCATGCTTAATGAACTCTCTCCAAAAATACATGCTCCATATCATTCACACAAACTTCATACATGTTTGAATAAGATTAAAGTGAATTTAAGAACAAAATTACATGTTTTATTACAATAAACAAAACTCATATCAAACTTTTTAGACGGAGCTTCAGCACAACTACCCTCTCCTCAGTCGCGTTTACCGCGAACAGAAGGAGAGCAACCGGAACCGGAACATAAGTCTTAAAGGAGCCACGCGCCATTTTTAACAATACTGAAAAAGTACCATATAACCATAGAAACATGACATCTCAAATAAAAGAAATCAATATTAAAAGAATAAATTAAATGAAATATTAAAAGAATTTCCAGAATACAAAATAATTATATAAATATAACAAATGATAATAACAAAAAGAGAGATTTTGTGTGAAATTAATAAATAAATGTAACACCTGTTACACCACCAATACTGGTGATTTCTCAAACTGAACTGAAACAGGGTCCAGACAAACAACGACCAAAGGCAGACCTGTTGGAGAAGAGTTTATAACAACAACTGTAATTGATAAAATCATACAGTGGCGCAAAAAAAGTATATGGACATTAAATAAGTCTGAATGTGATTGCATTTTATCACAAAATATTAAACAAAGCAGCGTATGCAAAGTAATGGTGCTCAAGATTTTCTCAGAACTAGCTTCAATTTTTTGAGCCATTTTTCTCAATGATTTTAATCAGCTGGTGTCTTGGTGATTTTAAGTGGATGTATGAAGCCAGTTCCCCTCAAGTTCACACAGGTGAGTATCAACACATGGAGTTCATCATATTAACTATGGACATGTTCCAGTAACATTTGACAAACACAAAGTGCCCAGATACTTGGTCTTAATTTTGAAAATCTATTTTTATCATTTAGATTCACCTCTTTAAAAAATATAGCTTGAAAGTGTGCATATACTCTTAATAAATGGCACTTGGTTTGACATTTTGTTATATAATCTAATGACATTCAGACATTTTTAAGTGTGACTTACGTGTCCAAATACTTTTTGGGGCCATGGTGTGTCATTTGTGCAGTTGTATCTGCAGTTGAAAATATCTTTTGAAATTGCTTTTGTATGGGTGTGGCATGTGGAGACACACAGTGACGCATGTAATTGTGTAAGAAATTAAAATAGTAAAAACATAACACAACAAAACAACAACAAAAATATTCAAACAATACTCAACTGGGTGTGACACAGGCTTTTCAAATCTTTGACATTTTTCTGCCCCAGTGTGAGTTTTTCTGCATTTTGTAATAATTAAAATGTATTTATTGTAAAGCCCTATGGGCTACTACTTGTATGAAACTTGTTCTTTATTAAGTAGGGTACTACAGGGCCACCCTTCAGGAAATGTATTTTGTTTTGGTCCCAACTGGAAGAAAAAAAAGATAAGAAACACTTCTTTTTATTGAATAATGCTGGAGCAACACAATTTTGTGAAAAAATATATACTGTATACTTTTACACACACACACACACACACATATATATATATATATATATATATATATATATATATATATATATATATATATATATATAAATATGTGTGTGTGTGTGTGTGTGTGTGTGTGTGTGTGTGCGTGTAAATATACAGTATATATATATAGTGTGTGTGTGTGTGTGTGTGTGTGTGTGTGTGTGTGTGTGTGTTTATAAAAATATTGGTTAATAAAATCCTTTAAAATTGAAGGCATCACTGGGGAATGTTATTCCAGACTTGGGGGTAAAAACGATTAAACATTATACTTATTATTATTATTATTATGTTGTTGTTAGACATTTAATTAGCTAGACACGGTGCTGTAACATACAGTATATGGCTTCACACATCTGTCAATCATGTGGGTGAAATAGGAAACCAAACTCACCTGTCAAAGTGAAAATGACAACATGATGCACCCATATGTTCATATCATTCAGGAGGATCTGAGCGAAAACATCACAGTGTACATATTTTTCATTCTAACAAATATTAAACAAGATATAATAAAAATATATTCAATCAAATAACAAGCGATACTGAAAAAAATAACTGTTGTCTCAGAGAGGCCTATAACAACTCGAAAAAAGTACAAAAATAAACATGGTCACTCAACCATTAGTTATTGATTATATGATAATAAACATGACAAAACTGTATTACACATTCACTAAGCAGTCTTTGTTTAGTTCTCATTTTCAAAATCTTCATAAAAGCCATTAAATCTGCGTTTGGATTCGTGAACTGGATGGACAGGTGTGTTCACTTCCTGATTCACCTGAACAGACCACCTCACCTGCCCTTCAGCAGGTACATCGGGATTAATGAGAGAAAAATAAAAGAAACATATCTGGTAATGAAGAAAAGAAATGCAATACTCCAGATTGATTTACAATAACAAGATACATTAATTATTAATATGTACAAATCACACCTGAGCTCTCCAACTGTCCCACTAAACCACACCCACTGAAAAACTTTTTTAAATAATAGTCTTTTATAGATTACCACCCAGTAGCTTTGCTAAAACGTGTCAAACATGGTCAACAGTAATAAGAAATCATAAATAAAAATATTGTAATAATAATAAAGATAATAATAACACAATGTTTGTTTACAATACAGGATGCGCTGTCCCATCTGTTTGACATCAACATGTGTGTAGAAAAACAATGTTAGGCAATGGATTATTATTATTATTTTTATTATTATTATTATTATTATTATTATTTTGCCCCTTAGACACTGATGTTCACATTTATTTCGTCGGAATTCTTTAATTATTGATGGAATTATTCTTTATTATTATTATTATTTTATTTACATTTAGTATTGTTTTCTGTTTTTTTTTATTTTTTTTTTTTATCCTTGACTATTGCTTAATCTATAATTTATTTGTATTGAATTTAGTATATGTTTAAAGAGCTTGTAATAAAATATAGTTTGGCCAAGGATCAATATATTCTCCAACTGTTAATATACTCATAAATATCTAACATTTTATAAGATTTCATAAATAGTAAGCTTTTAAAATCATAATTTTCATTTTATAATGTTGTTGTTTTATCCACATCTTTTTATCTACACTTATATTACATCACAACAGAGCCTTATTTAATATATATATATATATATATATATATATATATATAATATTTTTTTTTATTTTTTTTTACTGGGAACACAAAAAAAGGCTAACAATTGTATAAATGTAAGTGCATATACATCAAAGGCATTGACAATAAATAAAAAAGAAGAAAAAAAAAAACTCTCTTAATATTTGTCCTGGTTCACGGCACACAAAAAAATTCATCATAATATCTAAAAAAAGAAGAACATTTATTATTCATGAGCAATCTTAAAGACTTAACTAAGTATTCCACTTCAGCTAAGAACTCAGTGAGCCTGAGTAGCTTTACACCTCTGCTTATGCAAATACAACAGAGCCTGATTAAAAGTACGTGACGTACCAATGACGTCAGACACTGTTGGATTTGCGTCTCGAGCTTTCATAGAGGATGAACAATTGACGTTATTTTCCGTAAAACTCGTTTATTTTGTTGTAATAAAAACTTAGTGGCAGAACGACGGCAACACGTGAGGTGAAGCCTCGAAAGTCAAAGTAAGTGTGTATATATATAGGCAAATTATGCAATTAATTTATCACCTGTTTGTCTGACGTGAGTGAACGAGTTAACCATCAGTAATCTCTTTATTTTCATTTTTTTTTGCACTGTTATCTCTAATTTTCTCAGAATTGTCAAGTGATGGGAGTATGGAGGCTGGTGTGGATTCTGTGTTTCATGATCACTATGAGTAAGTTGTGTGACGTTATTGAATCTATAAAACGCTATATAAAACCTATACGTGCACTTGCCATGACATGCAATTTTATTGTCTTCAAAGACATTTTTTTTTTTTTTTTTTTTTTTTTATTTCCATCACTTGGCTGGACAGCAAAGGACAGTTTTTGTCCATAAACATTGAAAATGAACAATATATATATATATATATATATATATATATATATATATATTTCTAATTGGGTAATCTCTTGAGGATCCTTGATAATGCAGCTAATTAGGACCCCAACAGGAAGTAATAACATTTTTAATCTTGTACTTTCAAAAAAAAGTTTTACCCCCTAATGTTTGTGGAACAACTTCAATGTTAATGAATTCAACCCTGCTGTGTGATGCCTCCTCCACATAATAGAAAGACAGATTTCCAGCATAAATAAGATAAAAAAAAAAAAAAAAAGGCATTACTAGATATATAGAATATTTGTACTTTTTTTAATTCATTTGCCACACTGGAGGGCGATTTGCATGAACAGTTAAAAGCAAAAAGTTAATTAAAAACTAAACTAAACTGTACCCCCTATATGAAGTTAAACCTTAAATCTTCATGTTGGAAAAAAATAAATAAAAAAAAAGCTAATGTCCATTTGTCATCTACCCAGATACTGATCATATTTTAATAACTGTCAACAGTCCCGGTTTCTCTTCATGGAAGAATATCTGTAAACTTTAAAACTGGGCAGCCCCTCTATGTGGCGCTGAGAAAAACCCTGGTTTTGGAGGCCGTATTTCAGAAGAACCCAGAAGATAAGATAGACATGGTGACGTGGGACCGCGAGAGAGGACAGGACAATGTCAGAATATCAGGGACAGCCCATGACCAAAGGATATCTTTGGAGAAGGATGATGCACTTCTGCGGATCACAAATATTTCAGAACGCGATTTTGGTGTCTATAAGGTTACAGTCACAGACAGTAATGGAGAACAACAGCATGACTCAATTGAAGTGCGCATGATGGGTATGTAAGGAGGTATTTCAGTTTTAACTATGCAAATGTTACTGTATGTATCTGACTGACCTTTATACCAGCTGCTTTGCATATTTTCTGTGCATGCCAACCCAAAGTTACATTTGAAGTTTGCATGCCAAGAATGCAGAAAACTAGATTAGCAGGACTGTTTCTTTCACAAGTAGTTGACATGTCTTGCAGTGTTACATACCAAACTCCATTTAAACAGCATTTTACACATTCTTTCATCATTATTATGCCTGCTGCTTTTATGATGTCGTATTGCAAGACTCTCTGGAATTCTTCATTGTGATTGGTCAAATATTTTTTATATAATGATCGCCAAACTGTATACGATCTCTCTGATTCACATCATGGTTTATTTTGTGGAAATGAGCAAAATAAATAGGTTCATGGACATGTTATGCATTAACAAGCCAAACATTTCCTTGTCTTCTTTTAGAGGAACCTCCAAAGGCGTCCATTGCACATGTGTTAGAGTGTGTTGTGGATACAAATGACATGGTGCAGTGGGATACCCCTCAGTTCTCATGGTTTGTGGATGACGTTGCAGTAACCAGTCAAACCGCCCTGTTAGCAGATGGCAGGAGACTCAACATCGCAGAGATCAAAGGAGAGAACTACACCTGCGTCATCCACAGCAGTCTTGGAAAAGTGACAACACATTTTGAAACATCTAAAGGTACTTTAAAACTTAACAAACACAAAGTTTTTCACGAAACCTGTCAAAAACTGATTGATAGATAGACAGACAGACAGACAGACAGACAGATGGAATGACAGAACGATAGACAGATGGATGGATGGACAGACGGACAGACAGACAGATAGAATGACAGAACAATAGATAGACAGATATAGAATGACAGACAGATGGATAGACAGACAGAATGACAGAACGATAGATGGACGGATGGATAGATTGTGAGACAGACAGATAGAATGACAGAACAATAGATAGTCAGACAGACAGATATAGAATGACAGACAGACAGATGGATACACAGATAGACAGACAGACAGATGGAATAACAGAATGATAGACAGATGGATGGATGGATGGACAGACGGACAGGTAGAATGACAGAACGATAGATAGTCAGACAGACAGATATAGAACGACAGACAGACGAAGGGACGGATGGATGGATAGATAGATAGGCAGGCAGGCAGACAGACAGTTAGAATGACAGAACAATAGACAGACAGACAGTTAGAATGACAGAACGATAGATAGTCAGACAGACAGATATAGGACGGCGGACGGATGGACAGACAGAGAGACAAATAGAAAGAATGACAACGATAGGTAGTCAGACAGACAGATATAGAATGACAGACGGACGGACAGACAAATGGATAGACAGACAGAATAACAGAACGATAGACGGACGGATGGATAGATTGTGAGACAGACAGATAGAATGACAGAACAATAGATAGTCAGACAGACAGATATAGAACGACAGACAGATGGATAGACTGACAGAACGATAGATGGACGGATGGATAGATTGTGAGACAGACAGACAGATAGAATGACAGAACAATAGATAGACAGATATAGAATGACAGACAGATGGATAGACAGACAGAATGACAGAACGATAGACAGACGGATGGATAGATAAATAGTGAGACAGACAGACAGAGAAACAGATAGAATGACAGAATGATAGTTAGTCAGACAGACAGATATAGGACGGTGGACGGATGGACAGACAGAGACAAATAGAATGACAGAACGATAGACAGACAGAGAATGACAGAACGATAGATAGTCAGACAGACAGATATAGAATGACAGACGGACGGATGGATAGATAGAGACAGACAGACAGATAGAATGACAGAACAATAGATAGTCAGACAGACAGATATAGAACGATAGACAGACAGAATGACAGAACGATAGATGGACAGATGGATAGATAGTGAGACAGACAGACAGAGAAACAGATAGAATGACAGAACGATAGACAGTCAGACAGATATAGGATGGCGGACGGATGGACAGAGAGAGACAAATAGAATGACAGAACGATAGACAGTCAGGCAGACAGATAGAATGACAGAACGATAGATGGACAGATGGATAGATAGTGAGACAGACAGACAGAGAAACAGATAGAATGACAGAACGATAGACAGTCAGACAGATATAGGATGGCGGACGGATGGACAGAGAGAGACAAATAGAATGACAGAACGATAGACAGTCAGGCAGACAGATAGAATGACAAAATAATAGATAGTCAGACAGACAGATATAGAATGACAGACAGATGGATAGACAGACAGAATGACAGAACGATAGATGGACGGATGGATAGATTGTGAGACAGACAGATAGAATGACAGAACGATAGATAGTCAGACAGACAGATATAGAATGATGGACGGACAGACAGATGGATAGACAGACAGAATGACAGAACAATAGGTGGACAAATGGATAGATAGTGAGACAGACAGACAGACAGATAGAATGACAGAACAATAGATAGTCCGACAGACAGATATAGAATGACAGACAGATGGATAGACAGACAGAATGACAGAACGATAGATAGACAGACAGACAGATATAGGATGGCGAACGGATGGACAGACAGAGACAAATAGAATGACAGAATGATAGACAGACAGGCAGACAGATAGAATGACAGAACGATAGATAGTCAGACAGACAGATATAGAATGATGGACGGACAGACAGATGGATAGACAGACAGAATGACAGAACGATAGATGGACGGATGGATAGATAGTGAGACAGACAGACAGAGAAACATGACAGAACGATAGACAGACAGACAGATATAGAATGACAGACAGATGGATAGACAGACAGAATGACAGAACGATAGACGGACGGATGGATAGTGAGACAGACAGACAGAGAAACAGATAGAATGACAGAACGATAGACAGACAGACAGATAGATAGATAGTATTTTGAAAAAATAAATCATTCTAGCTACATAAACGTCATGAAAAATTTAGATATTCTACCATAATGAAAAAAATATATTGCACTTCAATTAATATAGCATGGTCATTCTATTGTCATATGACAAAAGCATGAAACAGAGAGGAGCCCTTTAGTCCCTCAAGACAGTGTGTGAAGAAAACAAATATCAGATATTTTGACATTTTTATGAAAGGCACATTTTTTTCTCTGGTCAGGTGGAGTAACCCTAAGAAAACAACTTTATTTTTTTTTGTTGTTGAAATTCCTATAAATATTTTTCAAAAATGTATGAAACCAACATGCACACGTTTCTCATTTTTATAATCTCGAATGACCTTATTTTTCAACGGCCCAACTGTGTCCCTCATGTGAGGTGCTGTTTGGATGATACTGTACAAACCGCTGCTTATGTAGAGCATTCTAAATTGGTCCCTTAAAGGGACAGTTCACCCAAAAATGGAAATTCTCTCATCATTTACTCCCCCTCATGCCATCCCAGATGTGTCTGACTTTCTTTCTTCAGCAGAACACAAACAAAGATTTTTAGAAGAATATCTCAACTCTGTAGGTCCTTATAATGCAAGTGAATGTTGATCAGACTTTTGTAGCTCCAAAAATCACATAAAGGAAACATAGAAGTAATCCATAAGACTTGTGTTCAGCAGAAGAAAGAAAGTCATACACATCTGGGACATGAGGGTGAGTAAATGATGAGAGTATTTTCATTTTTGGGTGAACTAGGATGTTGCCTTACAATGTGACAGCAAAAGCTCACTAGGAACTGAACAGATTATAATAATGTCATTCAGCATGTCTAAAGCTTGTTTGTGACTGCTGTGTATTGTGTGTTTGTCCTCAGAAACTCCTCCCAACTCTTTGCCCTGTTTTAAGGGACTGATTGTGACTGGAGTTGCATTAGCAGCACTTTTTGTAACTTGGTAAGACCTCATTCCTGTTCTATCGAAGACTCGTACACAAAGATTTTGACATAGCGACATAGTCAATATTGAAATCATTAAATGCATATTTTATTTGGTCATTATTATGTGCATTAATAGACTAGTTTCACAATCCTGAGAACGGTAAGACAGTGATGTTTTTACTAGTTTCTCTGATTTAAACTTCAGTAGCAAAAATGGCATGAGACATTTGTAAGTTCGATTAATTTTCGTGAATCAGTTCTGACTGTTTCAATGAATCGATTCAGAACTCTTGATTCAGTGGTTTGTTTGCATCATCACACAAAAATATTCATGAAGTCTCTGCATGCCATTTTGTATATATTAAAATGTTTGGTAAAAACGGGCATATACAGTATTGTATGTAGGTAAAAATTGCTGTTTTATGTGAAAAGCAGTGTGGGAATCATGCTTTGATTATATTTGACTTGATTTTTACAGTATTGCACTTGTATTACATTTTGAATATATTTGGCAATGATGGCTGATTTTTTGAAAATAAATGATGTCATCATTTACTCACCCTCATGTTGCTACAAACCCAAATTACATTCTTCCGCGGAACACATAAGGCGAATGTCACCTTTCACTTCCATTGAATGGAAAAAAGATCCATCCCTAATATTCTGGCTAAAGGCACATTCACATTTACCTTCACATGGCGAAATACAGTCATCTCAATGGGAATCCATGCGAAGAATTTCCCCTCGCAGATTTCGCGTGGAGTTCAAATTTGGTGAACTTTAATAGGTGAACTTGCCACGTTAGTTAATAAGAAGTTGCTTGGATAGGCAGTGACCTCTGTGTGGGGGGTGCTTCGTACACAACTACAGTACTCGCACTGAACCAGGATATCATTTTAATGGTGCATTTCTTTTTAAATTCACTGTCCCAGAAAGTGCAGCATTAAAAAGAGGCTGCTTGGCAATTAAGCTTTTTCGCTGATTTCACACGTGCTCAACATCCGCCCATGCGTACTTCGTCTGCGGAATTTCGCCACACAAAGGAAAATGCGATTGCGCCTTAACAGCTCAAGAAAGTAATATGGTTTTGGAGCAACATGAGGGTGAGCACGTACTAAAAATACTAATGCTTTTGAGCCAAAAGGTAAAACAATTATAGAGATATTGTCTGTTTAGCTTTATTGCCCCTGCCTGTGTACTTACAGTCATTCTTACATAAACTTTTTATTTCAGTGTAATTATGTTGAAGAGAAGCAGAAATCAGCCTTTGTAGGTGCCTACAGATGTGAGGGAGTTGGCTGGGCCTAATTGAGTCCTCATGTTACACTAAGATTTTATTTCATTTTTATTTATTATTTTATTTTCACTTGTAAACCTGTAAACGTTAACATTTTATGAGAACGAGCATAAGTTATCTTGTTAAAAAAATGTATATGTTTTGTGAAAGAAAATATTATGTTGTCTACCTCAGTTGTTCTTCTGTCACCCGGATCATATGCAGACACTGGTGTTCAAGTTTCTAAAGAGAATAAAAGTTTAAAAACTAAACTAATATTGAGAGTGTGATTCTCACCACAATGGGTGGTGATGGAGAGGGACAATCATTTATGGTGCAACCTGGAAATATTAGGAAATTTAAGGGTTAGCCCTAAAACATTTAATCAGCTAAAATTGCACTTTGAGCAATCTAATAAATGATTTTCATCCCTGTTTTTTTTAATTGTTTGTTTTGGGGATGTTTTATGTATTATAAAAATAGTAATGATATTTACGTAAACATTAATTTTCCATCTACACTAGTTTAATACAATCCTCTGGCAGAAGCAAAACCCAGGTGGCAGATATTATAGAGGAATTAACCCTTGGTTGTATCACAAAATAGATTAGGAAAAGTCATGAAGTATTAACCTGGGCTCTGTTGCAACAAACGCCTTAAAGCTGGTGTGTGTTAAAATGTTTACTTGTATTCTAGTTTGATAAGTAAGACATTTCTAATTCGATTTCACTTAAAAATGTAACACATTGGATCTGTGGCACTATAAAAGCATTCCTCTCATCATTCAAAATCATTCCTAGAGGTATGATCACTAGGGATTTTCTTAACTTAAGGGGTTTGTTGCAACTGGCTGCTGCCTACATTTTAAGGGGTGTTCACACAGGATGTGTTCTTGCATTCAAAGCAGCTAGACTGAATGGAACCGAAAGCAGGGGTTTCCTGACAAGTTGAGCTCCTTTTAAAGCTAAATGTGATGCTCTAATTGCCTAAGAAAAATGGCAAGATGTGTCACAATAGTCAAAGACATTTGTCTGGCACATGTTTACATAGATACACAAGAAGGAAAAAAAAGAGCTTATTTTGTGTGAATGAACCCTAAGTATGTTTTTTGAGCTATTAAAATGGCCTTTGTATCTCAGAGTAGTTTGCTGCCTGTAAAATGCCAACAAACACCAAATTCCAACGTGTTAACTCTTTTGACTTGTGAAATAACAGTTGTGTTCACCAACATTATGTTTGCTGAGGCAGAGTGAACCTTCAGACCCAAACAAAACATTATATATATATATATATATTATCCCATAATCATAAACAAATGGAAAAGTCATGGAATTTCATTGGTGAAAAGGTGTGGGAGGGTTTTAGCACAGAAAGATCTGCTCAAGGACAGAGAGAATGGTGGCTTTCCAGCAGAGGAAATGGAAAGAGGAAATTGGCCCACTTGAAAACAAGGTGACGCCTAAAGACTTCTCACTTTGTGAACCCGACGCACTGAGCAAAAAAGGGAACACAACTGGAGTACGTTTTCTGTTGGAGCTTTGGTCTAGTTTAATTTATTTTCTGGACATAAGCGTCTTTTTAAGGAAGTTGTGAGTGGTGAGTTATATACATGTCTGCTCTGGCTTCAATGAAAATAATCTAGTTATGTCACTCATAAAGTTACAGACAGTGTCAATAATGTGTGTGACCTTTAGTCGCAATAACTGTTTTTCGCATATCAGTCTTGCAGCTTGTCTTCTTCATGCAGGTGACATGGAACTGCAAATAGCGCATTTTATTCGGACTGTCCTACTTTTACAAATCTGCTGTGAGTTCCTGTTCTTAAAAGTTTTCATAAATGTTTCATTTGTCCAGGCAAGTCAGTTAATCACACATCCTGTGTTTCTATGAGCCTGTTTATGTTGATTTCGTTTCCTGTTTAAGTTGAATTACACAGCTTTTTGGAATACTTGATTCTCATTGGTCAGTCGCAGCATTTTGTTGTCAGATATTTTTGTTTGCATGCAAAACTGTATAATTTTTGAATGCCTATTTCCGTCACGTCAAATAAAAGAAATGAACTCAAAATAATGAG
This sequence comes from Myxocyprinus asiaticus, assembly GCF_019703515.2. NCBI lineage: Eukaryota > Metazoa > Chordata > Actinopteri > Cypriniformes > Catostomidae > Myxocyprinus > Myxocyprinus asiaticus. The sequence continues at coordinate 3,312,477 of NC_059358.1, read as the reverse complement.
ATAATGTGTCAATGAGGTAGTGTGTCAAACTCATGAGATAGTGTGTGAAAATAATGACAGGATGTCAAAGTAATGAGATACAAACTCAAAATAATTAGATATCTTGAAATAATAACTTATGTGCTGGATTTTTTTTTTTTTTTTTCACGTGGCGGAGATGGGCTTCTATGTATAATTGACAGTTGTCTCAGGCAGTGCCGTAATATTCATAGACATTAAGAGGAACATGTCCCCCAGTATTCAGATTAATGTTCAATCAATATTATTTTTTCAATGACTAATTTTAAGAGTTTAACCTTGCTTGGGAATGGTAAACAGCACAGAGTTAAGCTAATAAACTACATTACTTGGCAAAATAATTGTTTATTTTGATTCTTTCTATAAAGAAATGTGACAATTTATTCAACATTTGTGTCTTTTATCATATTTCTGATTTTTCATATTCAAAATTACAGCAATTACAAAAAAGTTATATTTAATGATAAACAATTCTTCAGACAAGTAGTATAGTTCATTTGTCTAACTGTAAGCCATTTACGGTTGTCAAGCAACGTACTGTAGCAGCTTGAGCATTATTATGCGTTCACGTCATGTCCGAATTATCGTAATTACAAGACTGATGTCTACGTAAAGTGTAAACTCACAATTCTCTCTTTTTTTCTCCCAATGTTGGAAAGCCCAATTCCCACTACTTACTAGGTCCTCGTGGTGGCGCGGTTACTCACCTCAATCTGGGTGGACAAGTCTCAGTTACCTCCGCTTCTGAGACTGTCAATCAGCGCATCTTATCACGTGACTCGTTATGCATGACACCGCGGAGACTCACAGCATGTGGAGGCTCATGCTACTCTCCGCGATCCACGCACAACTTACGACACGCCCCATTGAGAGGGAAAACCACTAATCGTGACCACGAGGAAGTTACCCCATGTGACTCTACCCTCCCTAGCAACAGGGGCAATTTGGTTGCTTTGGAGACCTGGCTGGAGTCACTCAGCACACCCTGGATTCGAACTCGCAACTCCAGGGGTGGTAGTCAGCGTCAATACTCGCTGAGCTACCCAGGCCCCCGTAAACACAGAATTCTATGAAATCCCCAACTTGACAGTCGTGACGCCATGTAAAAGAGCCAATATTGCAGTGGCCTCAACAGTTAAAGGTAGTGAACACATCTTTCTGTTTGATTAAACATTCTGTTATAGCCAGTGTTACCTGGAGTGCTTAATTTGTACTTAAACATTTTGGTGAATTAAGAATCTTGCTGTAATCAACAACAAAACCACACACAGATCCATTTTGACATTATGAGTGTTGCCATAGAAGCAAATAATATCTCAGGTCTGAGGAAGTGAACAGCTCCAATAGAACATCCAAGGTGTTATCTTGTAATTCCGGTAATTCCGACACAATGTTAACGCAGGATAATTATAGAATCTGCTGCTACAGGTGTGCATGTATTGTCATTTTACAATGGCTTCATACATGGCTCATCCAGTACATTTTTTTCGTTGTAACTATCTGTTTTATGACATGTTTTTTGTCACCGTTATTCCGCAGTGCTCTGGAGCGGCCAGTGCTTGTCCCTACACTTCACAAACCAGCAGCCAATATATGTCATCAAAGGTCATAGTTTAATCTTACAGGTACAAACTGACCTGCTACATGGTGAGCGTGTTGCCAAGGTGACGTGGGACCACAAGGCAAAAAATTCGGCAAAGAATTTGACAGTGGCCGAGTTTCCTGGTAGAGTATTTGATGAAAGGGTGACTGTGGACCAACAAGGATTCACTCTGAAGATCAGGGATTATGAACCTGCGGACAGTGGCGTATATACAATTACAGTTACAAACCAATCAGGGCAGAGACGATCAGAACAGCAAATCGTACAAGACTATCGTAAGATGCTCTAAAATCTCTTCATTCGTTTTCACCTCGTATATAGTGCTTGCATGGCAGCATTGTATTCAATCAAATATTTAATGTTTCCCATCGACTTAAAGTGATAGTTCACCCAAAAATGAAAATTCTCTCATCATTTACTCACTCTCATGCCATCCCAGATGTGTATGACTTTCTTTCTTCTGCAGAACACAAGCAGAAATTTTTAGAAGAATATTTCAGCTCTGTTGGTCCATACAATGCAGGTGAATGGTGACCAGAATTTTGAATCTTCAAAAATCACATAAAGACAGCCTAAAAGTAATCCAAATAACTCCAGTGGTTTAATCCATGTCTTCTGAAGTGATATGATAGGTGTGGGTGAGAAACAGATCAGTATTTAAGTCCTGTTTTTTCTTTTAATCTCCACCTTTGACCAGCCCCAACCAGTAGGTGGCATTGTGCATGAAGAATGTGAATTGCCAAAAAATAGAAGAAGAATGAAAGTGGAGATTTATGGTTAAAAAAAAAGATTTTAAAAAAAGGACTTAAATATTGATATATTTCTCACCCACACCAATCATATCGCTTCTGAAGACATGGATTAAACCACTGGAGTTATACGGATTACTTTTACGCACCCCTTATGTGAATTTTTGGAGATTCAAAGTTCTGGTCACCATTCACTTGCATTGTATGGACCTACAGAGCTGAAGAAAGAAAGTCATACATATGGGATGGCATGAGGGTGAGTAAATGATGAGAGAATTTTCATTTTTGTGTGAACTATCCCTTTAATGTAACACTGCAGTTACAGCATTGCAATAATTAGCAAACGGAATTCTGATTGGCCACTACTGCTGCACTGTTTGGACCCTTTTCACAGCCTGTGATGATGCGTTTTTGCCTTATTTGCCTTATTTTTTAGTTTTTTTTATCACCTTTTACTCCCAATTTGGAATGTCCAATTCCCACTACTTAGTAGGTTCTCATGGTGGCGCAGTTACTCACCTCAATCTGGGTGGCGGAGGACAAGTTTCAGTTGCCTCCGCTTCTGAGACCGTCAATCCGCGCAACTTATCACGTGACTCGTTGTGCATGACACAGCGGAGACTCACAGCATGTGGAGGCTCATGCTACTCTCCGTGATCCACGCACAACTCACCACATGCCCCATTGTGAGTGAGAACCCTTAATCACAACCACAAGGAGGTTACCCCATATGACTCTACCCTCCCTAGCATCCAGGCCAATTTGGTTGCTTAGGAGACCTAGCTGGAGTCACTCAGCACGCCCTGGATTCGAACTGGCGACTCCAGGGGTGATAGTCAGGGTTAATACTCGCTGAGCTACCCAGGCCCCCTCCAAAATTATAAGTATTTTTTATTTTTTATTATTTAGTGAAAATTTCTAAAATTATCTGCTCTCAAAAAATAATTATAAGATTTACACATTTCAATTTCATAACAAAATTCCATCAAATTTAATTGCGTAATCTTTAACAAAATAATAATAAAAAAAACAATATATTTTAGGTTAATTTAATTTAGCTAAATATTACACAATTTGATGGAATTTTGTCATGAAATTGAAATGCCTAAATCTTAAAAATAGGCTAAAACGGGGGCCTGGGTAGCTCAGCGAGTAAGGAAGCTGACTACCACCCCTAGAGTCACGAGTTTGAATCCAGGGCGTGCTGAGTGACTCCAGCCAGGTCTCCTAAGCAACCAAATTGGCCCGGTTGCTAGGGAGGGTAGAGTCGCATGAGGTAACCTCCTCGTGGTTGCTATAATGTGGTTCTCGCTCTCGGTGGGGTGCGTGGTGAGTTGTGTGTGGATGTCGCGGAGAATAGCGTGAAGCCTCCACACGTGCTACGTCTCCGCGGTAACACGCTCATCAAGCCACGTGATAAGATGTGCGGATTGACAGTCTCAGACGTGGAGGCAACTGAGATTCGTCCTCCGCCACCCGGATTGAGGCGAGTCACTACACCACCACGAGGACTTAGAGCACATTGGGAATTGGGCATTCCAAATTGGGGAGAAAATCAACAAAAAAACAAAAAAAATTTGTTTTGAATGTACAGTAACTGCATCTCTCTCTATTATTTCCTCTTTTTTTGAAAGATGTTGAAACAATACAGAGGATAATTTTCTTTTGCTGTTGGAGCAAATGGTAATGCAATAATTGTATAAAACTTAAAATGAATATGTTCTCATAGACAGCTGACAGAAAACAACACGCATGCTGAGTGTCACCACAACAAATTAAAAGCAAAAGCTCTGATGCATAATTTCAATTGCACAGATCTAATGCTTAAAACCTAAACTTACCTAAAATGTTATTCTTTTGCTGCCTTGCAAGCACAGACATTTCCTTAAAAAATGCATATCTAGTTATATTCCCTACATCATCCTTGCATCTTTTTTCCATACAATGAAAGTGAATGGTGATTGAGGTAAATTAATGTCCGTTGTGGGTAAAGTATTCCTTTAAGTCTGTTTATTTATATGTGTGTGTCAGTGGCAGTAAATCATGTATCAGTGATGGTGAATGTGTCTCACTGCATTCTGCACTGTATGGAGGCGTGGGGCACTGAGCCCACCTTCACCTGGCTGCACGAGCAAGCGGCTGTGACGGAGGAAGTGGGTCGTGTGTCTACAGATGGAACATCTCTGTACGTCTCCAGCACCTTCTGTGGACACTTCACTTGTGTGGTGAGCAACAAACTGGGCCACAGTTCTGCAACCTACACTGCAGGTACAACACTGACAATCAAACCACAAACTATTATAGAACAATGTTTAGGTAGCGTGGTAGCCCATTTGTTCATGCAAAGAAATTACCACCACAATGCTTTTTTATGGGGTTGCTAGGATATTGCCTGGTCATATTTAACCAAAAATATAAATACAAATAAAATATATATTTTGCATAAAGAAAATGAAGCCTGCATTTAGGACGATTAAGATTTTTTTTGCACTGTGACATTATTTTCAGGACACTTTAGCACACTTTACCCCACATTTCTCATGACCGTAACGTGTCTGAACATTTTACTTTTACTATTCCTATTGTTTTCAATGACAAGTCTCATCAATGTCATTTTTACTGTATTAGAGTAAAAAAAGATTATTTTGTAGACAGATTTTTTGTTTTGGATTAAAATCAGCAAATATGAAAGGCAGTACCAAGGTAGGAGTACTATGATGAATAAATACTTTACAATTTATATAATAATAATAATTTTTTTTTCACATTGTAGTAATGAGAATATCATAATGAGAATTGGGAAGCAAATTGTGCATAACTGTCAATAAAAATGTCACAATGCAAAAAATCTTAATGGCCCCAAAAGTTGGCTTCATTTTCTATGTATAAAATATAGTTTCTTATTTGTTTCTTATGATCTTGGAGGAAAATAGGAGCAGGACATTTTCTTGACAGGTTTCGAAAAATTCAGGTTGTGAAGCATTATTTGCATTATTTAAAATGTGAATTATGTAAGTAATATATGATTAATTTTAGGAGAAGTTCATTATTACTGTTCGTTATGCTTAATACACATAACAGCTGTTACTGCTTGAAATGTTGATGAATTGCCTGAAATATGTTTTATGACAGCCACACTAATGTGATGTGTGTGTGTGTGTTTCAGAGCCATGCGAGAGGAAAAACAAAGCCACAACTGCTGTTGTTGTGTGTTCATTACTGCTGCTGCTGGTGGCCACATCTCTGGCGTTTCTACTATGGAGGTTCATTAAAAGAATTTTCCGGGTTCATTACAAGCTCTATTGACAGCATTTGTGGCATAATGTCGATTACCCCAGAGAATAATCTCAACATGAACAAAATTGTACAGTAATACCCTTAAAATAGAAGTCTATGGGGCTAACAGCTCTGACGGTTTAAAAGCAGAAATGTGAAGCTCATATGTTTGTTAAAGAAATTATCTTTAACAAAAACAATCTTTTAAGTTTGTTAAAAGATCACTCCTTTAACTGACACTCAATGGGAGAAGGCCACACCAAAGTAAAAATCTCATTGCAAACATTGTCTGTCATTTAAAACCATCAACAAAGAGAAACTATCTTCGAACACAAAGCATGCCGTTTGCTAATGAATAACTGATTCACATCATCGGTTGCCTTCTAAAGACTCCACCCTGTAGTTCAAAAGCCACCGTGTTTGTTAAAGCAGTAATAAGAGGCTGTGCATTACACTGATTTTTAAGGTGTGGTCACACTAAACAAGACTAATTCAGATCCTTCATCAAAATATGGAGAACAAGATGGTCAGCATGCTCTTGGGCTTCTGTTTTGAATAAATTATAATGTACACGTAAAAAATTCAAAATGTTAAAGGTGATGTGTGTTGGTGAACCAGAGGTGTGAGTTTGGAGCTGAATCTGAACTACAGGTTGACCGATAGTGGATAAATCAGCCAATAGTTAAAAAAATACAAATAATAATAATTACAGAACAATTACAGTGGGGGAAATAAGTATTGAACGCATCAACATTTTTTCAGTAAGTATATTTTTAATGAGGCTATTCACATGAAATTTTCACCAGACATCAGTATTAACTCAAGAAATCCGCAAATGTAAAGAATTCACAACATTAAAGTCCATAAATAAAGTTATGTGTAATAAAGTGGAATGACAGGAAAAAAGCATTGAACACGCTAAGAAAAAGCAGTTCTCCAAGGCAAGGAACCAGCTGAAATCCGTAAGTAGCTGGAAAGTAATTATACCTCCTATCTGTGCAAATTAATATCAGCTGGGTTAGTAAATTGATGGTCTATAAAAAGGCTTTTCGTTAGCAAGGTGTCACACAAGAAACATCTTATGATGGGTAAAAGCAGAGCTCTCCCAAGACCTTCGCAACCTTATTGTTGCGAAACATATTGATGGAATTGGATACAGACGTATTTCAAAACTTCTGAATCTTCCAGTAAGCACCATTGGGGCCATTATCCGCAAGTGGAAGCAACATCACTCCGTCATCAACCGGCCACGCGCAGGAGCTCCTCGCAAGGTTTCTGACCAGGGAGTCAGAAGAATAGTCAGAAGAGTAGCCCAAGGGCCAAGGACCACTCGGAAAGAGCTCCAGAAACACTTGGAAGTACTCCACCGCCATGGCCTCTATGCACGCTCACCCCACAAGACTCCATTACTAAAGAAAAGGCATGTCGAAGCTCTTGTAGTCTGGTCAGACGAGAGCAAACTTGAACTACACACCATGTTTGGAGAAGAAATGGCACTGCACATCACCCTAAAAACACTATACCAACAGTGAAGTTTGGAGGTGGAAGCATCATGGTGTGGGGCTGTTTTTCATCACATGGTACTGGCAGACTTCATATAATTGAAGGAACGATGAATGGAGCCCTTTACCAGGAGATTCTTGAGAAGAATCTGCTGCCATCCACCAGGATGATGATGATGAAGATGAGATGTGGGTGGACCTTCCAGCAGGACAATGATCCAAAGCATACAGCAAAGGAAACTCTCAATTGGTTTCAATCAAGATGTTAGAATGGCCCAGTTAATCACCTGATTTGAATCCAATTGAACATTTGTGGAAAGAGCTAAAGGTTCACAAGAGGGCCCCCTGGAATCTTCCAAGATTTAAAGACAATATGTTTAGAAGAATGGGCCAAAATCACACCTGAATACTGCGGCCGATTAATTTCTTCATACAGGAAGCGTCTTGAAGCTGCCATTACAAACAAGGGCTTCTCCATTAAGTATTAAATCAATTTCAGTTAGCGTGTTCAATACTTTTTTCCTGTGTCATTCCACTTTATTACACATAACTTTATTTATGGACTTCAGTGTTGTGAATTCTTTACATTTGCGGATTTCTTGAGTTAATACTGATGTCTGGTGAAAATTTCATGTGAATAGCCTCATTAAAAATATACTTACCTGAAAAAAACGTTGACACGTTCAATACTTATTTCCCCCACTGTATATGACAAATTTGTTGGACTTTCCTTGCGATGACATGAACAGACATAAGCTACAAGAGTCCAAAATCCCAGATGCAGTTTATTGTTCCACCAAAGTTTCAATAATAATCAGAAAAAATGAAGATTTGGTGCCTAATGTGGGACTTTTAAATATAAACAAGCCCAAAACACACAAGGGGCTTTTATTTTGAAATGAAAGAAACTAGCCTCCATTGCAATGCTCTATATTTAAGTATTTACCAAATTAAGCTTTTTACAGCCTATATAAACATCAAATATATATATACACTCACCGGCCACTTTATTAGGTACACCTGTACATCTACGTTGTCATGTGATTATCTAATCAACCTATCGCATGGCAGTAATGTAATGTATCAAATCATGCAGATATGGGTCAGGAGCTTCAGTTAATGTTCACATCAACCATCAGAATGGGGAAAAATGTGATCTCAGTGGCCCTTCTCAATCATGGCCTCCTAACAATCCCCATTCATGAACTGGCTCTATCACTCTACTCTCTCCTCACCACCAATAGCTGGTGTGATCATCGCCGATCCTCCACCTGGACATCTAATGGTGACCTGGAGAGGCCTACGAGCCACAGTGTCTTGCACCCACTGTAAAATTTGGTGGAGGATCGGTGATGATCTGGGGGTGTTTCAGCAAGCCTGGAATCGGGCAGATTCGTCTTTGTGAAGGACGCATGAATCAAGCCACGTACACGGGAGCTAATCATGTTGGAATAAGTGTGTAAATGTAGTTGTGTCTGTAATAGAAGCGTTAAAATGTGTCGTTGTTCAAATGATGCTTTATAGTAATAGTGTTTCGATGTCATAGCGGTGTGTGAGTAATAGTGTGAAAAATAAGTGTTTATAGTCATAATTAGCCATTGCAGTCGTGATTTGTGTGAAAGTAAATAAAACGCATTCAATAGTTTTGTAGCGCCTTTCACCAGAAAACTGCGACGAAGCGTAGAGTACGGCACGTAAAATTCAGGTTGCAAAAATGTTGTTATAGTAACGTTCATTCTAAGATTAAGTTGCAAATTTCAGTTAGCACAGACCGACTTTCAACCTGTCGCTGAATAAACAGTGAGATCAGTGTGCAGAACTGTCATTTTTCTAAGCACTTTTCTACTCTTAAAAGATGCTTTCGTGAAACAAAAAAAATAAAATTGCATATCGTGATGCATTTGAGTTTCATGCATTTAATTCAAGTCGATTCCTTTCAGTAACCCTTGTTGTTTCCCACTGCAGGAGACACCGGTATCAAAGCAACAGAAGGGAAAGACTGAGAGAGCCCTATGAAGACACTCTGTGAGCAAGCTGGGCTGGACTCAGCGAACCGCAAGCGGTGCAGGTCACATTGCGCAGGGACCAAATTCTTCCTCTCTCAGCGCTGTGACATGGAGAAGACTGTGCACTGAAGAAAGCTGATGGATTATGAGACACTTGAAGCTTTCTAGAGACAAATACATTATTTGACTGTTTGTTTGATTTGTTTTTTTGGATAATGAATTATACTATGTTTTACTAAATATTTATTAATATTCATAGTACAAAAGTCGACTAGGATTACACTAGGGTCTTAAGTTTGATGTACTTAGAAATAATGGTACCACTACTGGTAAATTTGTTTGGTATCATGAACTAACAATATATTTATACAGCATTTATTAATCTTCATTCATTTATAAAGATAAGATTGTTTATTATTAATTATTATTAGTTTGTAGTGCATTAACTAATGCTGACATATACAACTTTAAATATTAAAAATACATTAGTAAATGTTGTAATTAACATTAACCAGGATTAATAAGTGCTGTTGTTCATTGTTAAGTAAAGTAGTTAACTAATGTTTATAAATAAAATCTTATTGTAAAGTGTTACCGGGAAAACCATATGATGTAACTGAGCAAGTATAACATTAAAGGAATATTCTGGGTTCACTGGGTTTAAATTGTCATATTGTTTACACCTTGTGGCTATACTTTTGAAACAGTATATTAAAGTTTACCGACTGGCCCCATTGACTTCCATTGCAAGTGTCTCACTGTTACCTCCATTTTTGCTTCTTTTTTTTTAAGAAGGGACGAGTCGAAATAAATTTTTGTGGTAATCAACATTATGCTACAAATGCTGTCGATTGAGCTTAACTTGTATTGAACCTGGAATATTCCTTTTAAGATTGAAGCTCATTTCAATGGAATGATTTTCTTAAAGGTGCACATTTTTTCCACATTAAAAAGGGGTTTACCGGTAAGTCTAAATAAATGAATAGCACATTTTGGCATCTGTTTAAGATGATGTCCACTGACATGGGGGTATCGAAAATATAGCACATTTTGGCATCTGTTTAAGATGATGTCCACTGACATGGGGGTGTCGATAATATCGATATGGGAAACACTTTCTCCTCCCTTTTGAAAGTTGACAGACATTTTATTATCCTAACTCTGTACGATTGTATTTCAGATCTCTCTCTCTCTCTCTCTGAGTCTGCACACTGCAATCCTTGTACTGTATCCTTGTCAGTTCTCTTCCTGTCGAATTCTATAGATGAGATAAGTGGAACATTCAGAGGTGCTTTCTCAATGTCCAAAAGACTACTGCCAACTGGAAGGGGGTTGAATGTAAAACAGTCCCAATGGAGCATTAATCTACGTTAGCTTTGATATTGTTCCAGAGACAAAGCCCTCACAAACACCCCTGAAAGTTTTAATTCAGCCAATAAGGACATAGAAATCACTGTTGTTCGATGACCATGTCAGACTCTGCAATTCAGTCTTCGAATAGGTAATGTTATAAGAGTTGAGTGATTTGGGTGGAGCCACAGTGCTGCAGTACAGCGCCATCTGTTACGTTTGAGGATTTGCAGCAGATGACCGGCAAAAACTAAAAATGACATTTGAACTGAAATTTTACATGAAATAAAAATAAAAACCTAATTGAAAAACTGAAACTAAAGAAAGAAAAGAAAAACCAGTAGCTATGTCAGTTCCGTGTCTCATGTATCACTCAGCCCTCTTCTCACTAAGTAAAATATTTTAAATCAATATCAAATCAATATTTTAATATCTATTTATTGGGTAGGTAGCAATGTAATAAATGGGATAATGTACAGGTTGCTTAGCGATAAGCACCAGACTACATTTCTATTCTCTTTATATTTTTTATAGGCGAGTTGCTCTCACTAGTGTTAAGAAAAGGAACTGCAGAAAGAATCGTTACTAGTAAAACACCTGTAACAAGGATATATACGTGCATATACAGTATGTAGATATTTACTGTATGCATGCAGAAAATGTGCATACTTTGTACAGTATACATACAAAATAGTACATAGAAAAAGTAGCCTAAATGTAGCATGTTTATATGCAACCAATACAATTCTTTGTGGGATGTTGTCAAGAGTTATTCTTTATCCAAACGCTTAAAAACATTGTGATCTTGTCTGTAATGCAACCAAGGCATGTAAAGCAAAAACATCAAGTCCATGATTCAAAAGCAAAGCTTTTTATTGCAAGTATTAGTGAAAGATACACTCCAAACTGAAGCAAAGCAACACTAAAAGGCCATTGATCTACAAAGAGATTATTATAAAACAAAGAAAGACATTTCAAGGTAAAAGAAAGATCCCTTGGTACATTAGAGAGACTCTTTGCAAACACGGAGAGGAGAGAAGGGAGGACAGAGCCATGGAGCTCCTGGTTTGAGACGAGATACCGGTTGGATAACACGACATCTTAACTCACACAGACAGGAACGACTGTACTTTGGCTCTTCATATGCATTGAAAGACGACAAAAATCACGGAAGTCGTCTTCTAGTACGAAGAGACATGAAATGGTATTTGGTGCAAGCATCACTCATCTTTGCGAAAGAAATGGAGAACTGACAGACTTGCCGTTCGTTTGCGTTTGATGGTTCACAGTCCTTTTTTGGAATGCTGGAGCTTGACGTTTCGGTAAACTATTTTGTAAACATTTTTAGGAATTGACTTGCATTCTGTCACCGATTTTGGTGCAACTTCTCAGGAGCTCAATGCCTCTGTCCCCCTGGAAAGTGACAACACGACGATTCGAAATACAGACACTGGTCTCTCACGTACGGACGTCTTGCCCTGCTCTTGCCGGACTGGGAGCGATTACATTTGCACACATCAGGACTTGTTAACGTCGCGCAATTAGTGGTTTAAAAAGAGAACCAAGATGCAACAAGGGAGTTAGTATGCTTCTCTATGCACAACTTAAGCAATTTATAAACATTTTAAGTTGAATATGAAAACAAAAGAATACCGTTAAGGCTAAGGCTCATATATATATATTTATATTTATAAATCTGAGTGGAATGGGACCCCCTCTCTTCCAAAGGCTCTGGCATGAAGACAATTGAACTCAAAGCAAATGACGAAGGACAAATACCATTATCCGATTCACACTTCGTAAAAAGCACCGGGTGCACCTAGAGAAAAAAAAAACAACATCCTTCTAGTTCACCCTCAAGCTGGGGAAACTTGTATGGCTAAGAGTTTAGCAGCTCTAGATGAAAAACATACGCTTTTTTTTTGGAATAACCAAGTCAGTGTAGTTCTCCTCTTAACGAGATGAGATGCAACGTGTGGGACGTGCCGAGCCTCTTTGCTGGAGAGCTGAAGAATGAGATTTGGATGTCAAATGGTGGACAATCTTGAAAGACAATTCGTCAAAAATCCAAACATTCCGCAGGATTGTGCCACCCCTGCCCACTCTGTGGTTGTGCTTGTGTGTAAGAGGAAGTTGAGGGTTGGTTGGCGATGAGAGGCAGGCTTCCGCCCCCCCGAACCCCTTAACTCACCCCCCCATCCCGTAACTCTGGCCAACAATGCGGAGACTCCAGCCGCTTTAAGCACTCCCTCAATAAATACACTATTAAATATTTCCCATATATATTTCCAATATATCAAAAGAAAAAAAAAACATTTAAATAGGACAACAAAATAAAAGTTGGCTCAATAAAGAAGAGAAATGATAAGTGTTATGATATAAAAACAACTATTACTTTTCTTACAATTAAACTGCTTAATCTAAAAGGATATTGTCAGGCATTAATCAAGCATTATACTGTTATCAAAGTAATATTTGCGTGAATCCCGCAAAATCACGTCCAGGTCACAATTCACACCAAAATCAAAGAAAATTAGAAAGAAATTATAATTTTGCCTAGGAGGATTTTTTAAGACCATCATGTTTTTGTTTTTTCTCCACTTTTCTCCCCAATTTGGAATGCCCAATTCCCAATGCACTCTAGGTCCTCGTGGTGGTGTAGCTGCCTCCGCGTCTGAGACCGTCAATCCACGCATCTTATCACGTGGCTTGTTGAGCGCGTTACCATGGAGAATGGCATGAGCCTCCACACGCACGTCTCCGCGGCAAAGCGCTCAACAAGCCATGTGATAAGATCACCATGTGCTCCACCAAGAACAAATCACATTATAGCGACCATGAGGAGGTTACCCCATGTGACTCTACCCTCCCTAGCAACCGGGCCAATTTGGTTGCTTAGGAAACCTGGCTGGAGTCACTCAGCATGTCCTGGATTCGAACTCATGACTCCAGGGGTGGTAGTCAGCGTCTTTACTCACTGAGCTACCCAGGCCCCAGACCATCATATTTGTTTGCATCGGGACATTATTTTCATAACAATTAAGCAATTAAAATTCTCATTACATTCTCATATGTGTTCAGACATTCAGTTTTTTCATAATTCGTAATTTCATATCTGTAATGCATCTGGACATTTTATTGTTCAGTTCATTCAATATTGTTTCATAATTTGCATTATTTTTTAATGGTGATTCTCATTACTGTGAAACACTGTCTACACTGGACGCGTCGAAGTGAACGTTCTAAACGGTTTCTTTGTTTGTTTGCAGGAGTAGCGGCAGCACAAAACAGAACGGTTACTGTCGACGTGACGTGCTGCAACAGACACTTCCAGTGTAGACAGCGTCACTGATAATTATGAGAAAGATAAGCTTTTGACGCAATGCGCCACTCATGTCCAGTGTACACAGGGTGCAATACATCCGGACATCGTAATTTGCAAAAATACTTTTTTTTGCACATAGCAGTAATGCAATTTTTTTTTTTTTTTTTTTTTTGCATAATGATAAAGTTGTTTAATAGCCATGAAAATAATATCATAAAAAAATCTTAAAAATAGGTTTCATTTTCTTTAAGCAAAACATAATTTCTTATTCCCCCTTTGCTTTTGCGGTAAAATATGACCGGGACATGTTCTCAACAGGTTTTCTGAGTTTCACCTCTTTGCAGTTTCTTTCACTATAATATTTGCAGCATACTAAGGTAAGTGAGGTGCAGTGTTTTTGAGATTTCTCATCGAGGTATATCCTCCTGGACCCCAGGGCACCCATGAGCCACATACAAGCCATGGGGGTCGTAAATGCGTATAAAACATATACTTTATTCACTGAAGTTAATATGGGCAATTGCACATTGAGAGCGACCAGCCACTAAAAAAATGACACTAAAAGGGCATTATGAAGTCCAAAAGATAATAATTGTGCCCTGCCTAAACCTTCAAAACTCTATAAATCATACTAATCTTGTTCAAGTCTCCCTCAGCAAAGAATTCAAGAACTAGAGGCCGTCTTTTTCTGGAGTACATGAAAAAAGGGGCTTATAGGGGTATAAAAGGAGAGCAAAGCACTTTGACTTTTGTTTGGGTGGCAGTCTTTAAAGTGCTATACTGGGCTTTCCTCTCCAGGATCAGGCTATATAATATGAGCTGTCTAAAGATAGCACATTCAACTATATAAACACTTCCATTGGTCCAGACTCCTAATACAGTGTGATTCAGGGCTCAACCTTCGTTCATACACTTGGCATATATGTTGTCATTGTAATATCTGAATGTACAAAGAGCCTCCTGATCGAGATAAAAATGTGTTTGCATGTGTGCACACCTTCTTCAAGGTAAGAATAAGACGAATATGCTCTTTGATCACTCACTTTAGTTTCAGATAATTCAGCACCATCATGAGAAAAGGCACTTTCTACTTTGAACTCACATTATATATTAGACCATAAAATAAGACCCTTCCTAAAGCTCAAATATAAGAGATAACAAGACAAGACAAAATAAGTTGCCTTTCGTTTGTGGACATTCTAAAGCAATTTGGTTATACGAGACCATCATTTCTATGGATAATGGAAGTCGCTACAGGCCAAGTCAATAATTCAAGCGAACACTGTAAACATCTTCCTTTACAACGGCAATAAAAAGGTGCTCAATCCTTAATACAATCTTCAATTAAAATGTATTGATCCTTCAATAGTTTACACATTAATGAAAATTCGGTCACCATTTACTCACCCTCATGTCATTCTTAACCCGTATGACTTGCTTTCTGAAGCCGTAAGATAGCTTTGAGTGACAAACACCAAAATTGTAGTTATTTGCTGAAAATATTTCCCTCTATCACAGCTCTTAAGTCTCATTCACGCTTGAGCACATTTGAATCTGGAGCACTAAGACAGATCACCTGGCATCTTTGCAGGTTTGACGTCAATAATACAGAATGCAAATGGTTCTCATGTGACCCATCATGTCATGTTTGAATATGCAGAAGTGCAAATGAGATCCGAGAGCTAAGGCGGAGGGAAAGATTCTCAGGGAATAACGACTTAAACGTTAGTTTGTTACTCACACAAAGCTGCTGAATGACTTCAAAAGACTTGGAATAATAAGCACAAGTCATTTGGACAACTTTTAAGACACCTTTATGTCCTTTTTGGAGCCTGGCAGAAAAAACAAAAAAATTTGTACATTTGTACGGGTTTAGAATATGTAAATGAAAATGACAAAATTATCAATTATGGCTGGACTTTTCATTTAAAAGAGACCTTTTATCAGAATAAGAGGCCAGTATTAGTATTTACGAAGTTACAACTACACAAAAATGAATCACGACACATCATCAAGATTACTTCTTAAACTGATAGTTGTTTGGCATCCACACACAGACGGTTTAACTTCTGATGACCAATAGTGGTTTCAATAAGGAAGGTAAAATTAAAAGGGTACAATTTCAGTGGCCGAATCTTTGCTTGCTGTTTTAAACCTCACAGATGCTCACAAAATTGCTCAAACCTCTCGAGTGAAAAGACAAGGCCTCAGAGTCGGAAAACATGCCCTTCTGGGTACCCACAAAACAACCTGGTGCATCGGTTCCAATCTTATCCTCATTAGCAGTAAAACGTTATTAATTTATGCTTTAGAACTTAAGTAACTAAACTTGGATTACATATTGCAAATATAGTTTACCATTTTAAAGGGATTGAAATTGTTATTGAAAAGGTTTTAAGTCACCTTCGAAATGTCAGAGGCAGTCAATTGTAAAGAGGGGAAACCTTCATTACATGTTTTATGGTGTAGTGCTTCGTGCAATTGACCGTAATCTTATTCTAAGTGGCCATTTTGCTGTACCATTCTATGCAATATAATTTAATATCCAAATAAACAAAACTAAATCTAATAATCAAATATCTGTCCTGACATTAGGAGAGCACCATTTATGCATCCCATGTTCCCACCTTATGAATGAAGTCTCTGCCAATTTCCGATACTTGCATGGGCCGCACCTAATAGCACCACTCGTTATGCATCATTTAGTGCAGTTAACCGTCGTTACACAGCTGGACATGCTTCAGATGGGGCACGGAGAAAGAAAGGCACTCGAGCTCACTGCACCGAGATACACTCTTCAAGTAAAATACTATACTGACCTCTATTGGCCCTCCAGTGAATAAGCACATATCAGGTTCTGTCGGAGCTTCTCCGTGAACATGTGCCCAGAGCTGCCAACTGAAGCATGGCTCAGTCGGTCTTACTTTGACAAGTATAATAGCAGCGAAATCCTTTGAACAGGCAGGGCGTTGAAAATCGTACCGAAAACACGAGTTGAAACATCATAAAATAAGTGTATGATTAAACCAGCAAAACCACTCTGGCTCACATTTTAACAGATTTCATTAAGGCTGTACAGTTGAATGTGTTTGCAACTGTGCCCTTGGTCGGACTAAATGAGGTGCGTTCGTTATTCTTTTACTTCCCACATCAACCATTTCTAGAAGCAGGCACTTGTAAAGTCTCTCATCCATGGTCAAACATCAAGAAATGCCCCCTACTTATGTAAAATAAAATCTCAACATAAAAGTGCCAAACATGCACACCTCCACCTTAAAAACAAACCTCAATGCACATCACTCGCTTTCTGTTGCCATAACTTTCCTAAATTGCCTCTTCCAATCGCACACTTCCGCAACAAACTTCCAGCGAACCTTGAGTCTTCGCAGAGGAGGTATTCTCAATCTGCTAATGGATTATTGCACTAAACTATGATAGTAACAATGTGATCTGTCATATATCAAGGACTATGCATTTCAAACTGAGACGGAAGGGAACAAGACAAATCTGTTCGGAACTGCATTGAAAACAATACTGGAGGGAATTTAGGTGTTTAAAAAATAAAATAAAATAGGGGATAATGTTTTGTATCATAAATAAAAGCATTAATCATAACATGATAACTTTGCGTTGTAGTACATGAAAGCTCACAGATGGTGTTCAGGGCCACTCCAGGTAGATATTACAGAGCGTAAAATCGTAAATTTGCTTTGAAATAATACAATTAGCGTTTTGCCCCCGGCAGGGTCCGTCGCAAAGGACTTTACGCCTGGCAATGGCACTTTTCTAACAATAAAACTTTTTTCTGTTTTAAAATGCTAACGCACAATTGGTTCTTCACAACTGACACTTGAACACTTCGTTAAGTCACCATTGGCTACAAAAATAATTGAGAACGGGAGAAGAGTACATTGATAAAATGTAGTAGCCCGTGTGGCGGCATTTTTTCAATCTGACAGCAGGCGTTCCTCAAAACTTCCTTCATGGTCTTTCTATCCGCTTCCGTTCAAATCTCATCTTGGGAGATAACGGGAAAAGTGCTGTTAGGAAACGTTGAGGTACGAGGTGTGACAGGCAGGGAAAGAAATTTAATGTTATGTCTACAGACAGGAAAAGAATAGGGGACCTAGACGGGCTTCCCTTTTAATTATTTTCGAGGGTTTGGAGGGGAAATGAGAGAACGGCCGCAGTCGGCTGGATTTATATTGCATAATAGTGCCGAGGTCCACATGGGGAATTAACGCAGGTCTGCTTCCTAAGACCAGCGTGCAGGCCCTGTCTTTTCCTGCTGCACAGTGTCAGGTCCAGATTTTCTGGGCGGGGTGGCGGTGCTTCCATCACCACAGAGACCGACCCTTCAGGATGCACAGACTTGAGGGAGATGTGACTGTGTGTATGTGGTTGTTGGTTTTGAGTGCATGACTGGTTGAATATGGGCTTAATGTGGGCTGGCTCAGGCAAAGTACATGGTCCTCAGGGTGTCATGGTGAATTTGCACGGCTTTGGCGAGCGCCTGGGGATCCCGGCCGTTACTCTGCCCGGAGACGTGGCTGCCCTCAGCGCTGAGAAAGAAAAGGGAGATATACTGTTAAAGAAACATTCACGATATAGTCACAATGATCGCCGGTGATATAAAACTAAGCAACATCATTTAGGTCACACTTATTTTAATGCACTTTTTATTTGTTGATTAAGCTTCTTAAAAAATGTGACA
Source organism: Myxocyprinus asiaticus (assembly GCF_019703515.2). NCBI lineage: Eukaryota > Metazoa > Chordata > Actinopteri > Cypriniformes > Catostomidae > Myxocyprinus > Myxocyprinus asiaticus. The sequence goes on along the minus strand of NC_059358.1, from coordinate 3,293,934 downwards.
AGAGCCTAGTTGCATGATCCATCCTTGTTTTGGGACTTGGGACATATATTTTAATTATCTTGTTAAACACATTTCAGTCATAAAAATTGCATGGATTGGTAAGTTTGATTAATTTCCGTGAATCAGTTCAAACTGTTAATTTCAATGAATCAACTGGTTTGCATCATCACTCAGAAAATATTCAAGGAAGTCTCCATGTGGCATTTTTTATATAATACAATGTTTTAGTAAAAATATGCGAAGGTAAATATTACTGTTTATTACTATGTAATTATTTTGCATATAAATAAAAGTGATTTAATATCACTCTTCCTTGTGTTTCTTTATGTAAAAAACATGCCTCAACAACTGGATTTTTATTGCATTTCTTTACTTAAAATGCAATAATAAAATAATTTGTGCTAAAAAGATTAAAGATTACAGTTTTGAATCTAACTGGTTACAATGATTGTTGACTTGAAATGATGTTTTCGGCAATCCAAAATAAGCCATTTCAGAGCAAATGCAGAAATATCAAGAAGAGAGATAGATACTGTAGATGGATAGACAGACAGAGACAGAAAGACAGAGACAGACAGATGGAAGGACAGATAGACGGATGGATAGACAGATGGATAGATGGGTTGACAGAAAGACAGACAGATAGACAGACAGACCGAGTATTTTCAAATGGTGAACAATATGGAAAGACTTGGGGCCTGGGTAGCTCAGCGAGTATTGACACTGACTACCACCCCTGGAATCGTGAGTTTGAATCCAGGGTGTACTGAGAGACTCCAGCCAGGTCTCCTAAGCAACCAAATTGGCCCAGTTGCTAGGGAGGGTAGAGTCACATGGGGTAACCTCCTCGTGGTCATGATTAGTGGTTCTTGCTCTCAATGGGGCGCGTGGTAAGTTGTCCATGGATCGTGGAGAGTAGCATGAGCCTTCACATGCTGTGAGTCTCCGCGGTGTCATACACAATGAGCCACGTGATAAGATGCACGGATTGACGGTCTCAGAAGCGGATGCAACTGAGATTTGTCCTCCGCCACCCGGATTGAGGTGAGTAACCGTGCCACCATGAGGACCTACTAAGTAGTGGGAATTGGGCATTCCAAATTGGGAGAAAAGGGGATAACATAAATAAATAAATACAAATATGGAAAGACAGACATACAGACAGACAGCCAGCCAGACAGATAGACAGGCAGACATAGTATTGTCAAATGGTGAAAAATTTGGATGGACGGACAGACAGACAGACAGATAGACATACAGATAGATAGAATATTGTCAAATGGTAAAAAAAATCTCAAGATTTAAGATACTTTTTTCCATTCATTGTACCTAGCCCCAAATGCCAGCAATGCTGAGACACTGGCACAGATATTGGTCATGGTACACACACCTGTCGTGTTCTTTGTCCACTAAATGGTAGCGGGCACGGAAGGCCACCAGGTGGGCGTAGTATGCTGGCGCAGGGATGGAGACGGAGCGGGTACAGCGCACGTATGTGTGGCACAACTGGTAAGTGAGCAGCTGGAACTCATCAGCAGTGAAGCAGTTGTCGTCCCACAGGACGTGGTAGTGAGAGGGTCGGCTGGTGCCCTGACAGGAGGAAGATGATGAGGAAAGAGATCAGAGCATAACTACAAGATATTCACTATCTAGAAATTTCCTTGACATATAAGATTTTATTAATTTCTAGGACTTTTCCAGGCCTGAAAAGTACAATTTTAAAATTTCCTGATATTTCCCTGGTTTTCCATTTTCGTGGGAACACTGTTTACAATTTAATTAATGAAAACTGGAGGGGAAAATGTACTAAATTGTCATGACAGTAACCACAATGCAAACAAGATCTTAAAGAAAAATTCAGGATTCAATAAAAGTTAATATATTGGATATATTGCTCTTGTTTTTGAACACATCTCTGGTGTATGTGATGTTGATCACTGATGGTGTTTATTAGTTGACAATCACAGTGAAAAAAAACAAACAAACGAACTGTTATACCCCTTATTCAGGTCATATCATGGTTCAGGATGTAGGGAAGATACCGGGGCAGTAGTGTTAATATCCATGTGCAGTTTAATAAGGCAAATAAATAGTAAAAACAAAGTAACAAAACAAAGAGCAAAAACAAAGGCAGGCAAGGGATCAGTACACAGACAGGCAGTCCAGAAAGGCAAACAAAGTAAGTCCGATAGGCAGACAGGTACTCCAATAAACAGGCAGTAAATCCAAAACACTCACAAGAAGGATGGGGAATTCAGAGAACAGGCAAGAGTCAAACACAGGGTAATCAATGATAGTAATAACGCTCAGAATTGTAGACTAGACAAACAAGACTTCACGCTGAATGCGTGGAAACTGGGGACTTACATAGACAGGATTAAATGTGATACAGTTGGAAGAGTAATCAGTCTGACTGGAGGATTATGGGAAATGTAGTCGTGAAATGTTAAAACTCAGGTGATGGCGACCTCTGGTGGCATTCAGGGGAGAATGAATGAATCCACCCCACCCCCACACCCCCCCCGGCGAACGGCTCCTGACGTGAGGAGGTTGTCTACCTCGACCTATGGGAGCGGGTCGATGAGGGAAATTGCAGTGAAACTCAGTGATGAGATTAGGGTCCAGAGTGTCCTCAGAATTAGTCCAGGAACGTTCCTCGGGACCGTAGCCTTCCCAGTCCACCAAATATTGAATTGTCCGACCCCGGCGTCGAGAGTCCAGAAGCTTGTGGATCCAAAAGGCTTCTTCTCCGTCAGTGAGGAATGGAAGGGGTCTCTGAGGGTCTTGAGAAACTTCCTCTCACGGAGGCACCGCAGGTTTGAGCAGGGACACATAAAATGCAGGGGAAATAAGGTAGTTAGCAGGGAGCTGAAGTCTAAATGATACAGGATTAATTTGACGGAGAATTTTGAAAGGGCCAACATACCTGGGACTTACACGGGAGTCATAGACGAAGATCTTGGGTTGATAGCCAGACCCATTGTCCAGGAGCATAGTTGGGACCTGGGCGGCGATGGAGATTGGCTTGTTCACTTTGTCGACGAATGGCATGTAGCAGGTGGACATGAGCTTGGTCCCAGATAGCCTCGCTGCGTTGCATCCAGTCGTCGACAGCGGGAACATCGGAAGGTTCCCCGGACCAGGGGCAGAGTGGTGGTTGAAACCCTAAGATGCATTTGAACGGTGTGGTTTCGGTGGCAGTTTTGATCAGAGAGTTCGGAGACAATGTCCTCAGGAAGGCCATATAGGCGGAAGACTTAATGAAACAGGCTCTCTGCACATTCCATGGACGAAGGAAGTTTGGGCAGAGGGATGAATCAACAGGCTTTAGAGAATCGATCCACCACGGTTAGGATGGTAGTGAAACCCTGCGAGTTGGGTAGATCCGTGACGAAATCCACTGCGATATGGGACCAAGGACGTCGAGGGGCAGGAAGAGGTTGAAGGAGAGCAGACCGGAGCTGTCGAAGAGATTTAGTGGTGGCACACACATTGCAGTTTTTAACATATTCGCAAAACCGGTTTTGCACTAATCTGCATGTAGCTTGAGCGTCTGGATATCCCGAGCAGGCAGAGTCACGAACCCACTGAAGAACCCTGTTCCGTAAGGAACTGGGGACAAAGACTTTGTCAGGAGGGCAGCCAGCGGGAGTGGGTTCTTGGTTCTGAGCTTGGGTAATATCAGCCATGATATCCCACTGTACGGGAGCAACAATGAGAGTAGGTGGGATGATGGAAGTCACAGGGTTGTTGTCACTGAAGAAATCATAAATGCGGGACAGAGCGTCGGCCTTGGTGTTCTTAGACCCAGGTCGAAAGGTGATGGTGAAATCGAATCTGGAGAAGAAGAGAGACCATCAGGCTTGGCGAGGATTTAGGTGCTTGGCCGATTGAATATATTCTAGGTTACGATGATCCGTAATCACCAGAAATGGATGGTGAGCTCTGTCTAGCCAGTGTCTCCACTCCTCGAAAGCCGTTTTCATGGCTCACAATTGTTAGTCACAGTTCTCGATTGCCGACATCAAAGTTTCTCTCGGCCGAAGATAACTTGCGTGAGAAGAATGCACATGGCTGGAGTTTAGCAGGAGATCCTTGTCGCTGGAAGAGTACCGCACCTACTCCAGAGTCAGAAGCATCTACTTCTAGCACGAAGGGTCGAGAGGGATCAGGATGGAGATTAAGGGCAGTAGTGAAGCGACGCTTGAGATCATCAAAGGCTTGACGGGCGGAAGGTGTCCAGTTTAATTTTTGGGCTTTACCACGGAGCAGAGTGGTGAGTGGGGCAGCTATGGAGCTGAAACCTCGAATGAAACGTCGGTAGATGTTGGCAAAGCCGAGGAAGCATTGCAGTTCCTTAATAGACACCGGTAAGGGCCACTGCAGTACCGCTTGTACTTTGGAAGAGTCCATGGCAACCCCCTCAGGGGAGATGATATACCCCAGGAAGGAGATGGTGGACTGGTGGAACTCACATTTCTCCATCTTGGCGTAAAGCTGATGTTGAATAAGACCGTTGAGTACCACTCTGACATGTTGAATGTGATCATCAAGGGAAGATGAGAATATAAGGATGTCATCGATGTAGACTAGAACCCACTTGCCAATAATGTCACAGAAAATGTCATTCACGTAGGCTTGGAAGACAGAAGGACTATTGGAAAGTCCGAAAGGCAACACCTGATATTCATAGTGGCCAGTGTGTGTAGAGAAGGCCGTTTTCCATTCATCCCCCTCCCAGATGCGGATCAAATTGTAGGCATTATGAAGATCCAGCTTAGTGTAGATTTTGGCGTTTCTTAACTGCTCTAGCGCTGGTGGTACCAGAGGAAGGGGGTAGCGATACTTGATGGTGACAGAGTTCAGGCCTCGATTGTCAATGCATGGACGAAGACCACCGTCCTTCTTTCCTACGAAGAAGAAAGCCACCGAAGCTGGAGAGGTGGAGGGTCGAATGAAACCCCTTTCTAGGGATTCTGCTATGTATTCTTCCATAGCTTTAGTCTCTGGCTCAGATAAGGGGTAAATTCGTCCGTGTGGAGGAGAGGAGCCTGGCAAAAGGTCAAAAGCAGGGTCGACATCTCCTTTTCTGGGAGGATAGTCATGGTACATACCGGGAGGGAGAGAGATGGGTTCAGGGAGGTTGAGGCAAGACTGGAAACAGGAGGTACTCCATTTAAGTAATTTGGAAATCTCAGGGTTGTGAAGACTCAGCCATGGTAAGCCAAGAACAATCGGGTTTTTTGGAGAGTGAGTGACCAGGAACTGAATTTCCTCATGATGAAAGAGTCCAACTTGGAGTTGAATGGGTTGAGTTATCTGCTGAATCTTGCCGGAGCCTAGGAGCCATCCGTCTAGCGCTGCGACATGTAATGGAGGGACACAAGGGATAAAAGACAATCTTAGATTCATGGCGAGGGCCAGGTCAATGAAATTACCAGCAGCCCCGGAATCTAAGATGGCTGACATCTGCTGTTCACTATTCTGAACATGCAATATGACAGACAATTGAAACTGATCAATATGAATCAAATTAGAGAATTCAAAACTCACAGTCACGCCCCCCTAGGGGCATTTACTAGGCAGCCAGTAAATGTCTCGACTGTCCGCAGCAGATACAAAGTCTCTCTCTGAGATGGTGTTGTTGCTCTTCGGTGGTGAGGGAGGAACGACCCACTTGCATGGGCTCGTGAAGACTGGTTACAGCGATGTCAGAAGGAATTGATTGTAGAGAGCTGACTGGACGATGAGCTTTGATCAGGTTGTCCAGGCGAATGGCGAGTTTGATGAATTCATCCAGAGATCTTCCCTCATCACGATATGCTAGTTCCGTTTGAAAGTCAGGGTTTAGTCCTTCATGGAACAACAGTTTTAATGTATCCTCCACCCACACGGTTTGTGCTGCTAGAGTGCGGAATGATAAAGCAAATTCAACAGCTGACATATTCTGCTTTAGACACATCAGAAGTTCTCCAGGGTCCTTACCACCCTTGGAGTGCTCAAAAACTTCACGCAAGCAAGTTAGGAAGTGAGACAAAGAACTCTTTAAGATGTTTTCTTGACTCCAAACTGCTGTAACCCAGTCTAGAGCTTTGCCTGACAGCAGTGATATAATGAAGGAAACACAAGCTTCATCGTTGGGATATATGTGAGGTAGTTGCGACAGAAAAAGTTCACATTGTAACAGAAATCCTCGACACTTACTGGGTGATCCGTCAAACTTCTCTGGAAGAGAGAGTCGAGGATTAACAACAGCCGTTGAGGGCGTTGGGCTGCAGGCGGAACTGCTAGTGGAAACCCCTTCGGAGATACACATGGGTTGGGTTGCACAGATTTGAAGAGTTCTTCCGTGATAGATGAGAGCTTGCACAGCTGCTGATGGTAACTAGTCAGCATGGCTGCTTGCGCTGAAACAAGCATGTGTAACTGTTGAAAAGCTGCTGGATCTAGGTTTGGCGAAGTCTTCTGTAGGGAAGATACCAGGGCAGTAGCGTTAAGATCCATGTGCAATTTAATAAGGCAAATAAATAGTAAAAACTAAGTAACAAAACAAAGAGCAAAAACAAAGGCAGGCAAGGGATCGGTACTCAGATAGGCAGTCCAGAAAGGCAAACAAAGTAAGTCTGATAGGCAGAGGTATAATCCAATAAACAGGCAGTAAATCCAAAACACTCACAAGAAGGCTGGGGAATTCAGAGAACAGGCAGGAGTCAAACAAAGGGTAATCAATGATAGTAATAACGCTCAGAATTGTAGAATAGGCAAACAAGACTTCGCGTTGAAACTGGGAACTTAAATAGACAGGGTTAAATGTGATACAGTTGGAAGAGTAATCAGTCTGACTGGAGGATTATGGGAAATGTAGTTCATGAAATTTTAAAACTCAGGTGATGGCGACCTCTGTGGACATCCATGACCCACAAAGGTCAATTCTTGCACTGCTACTGTTCAACCTGTATATGGTCTCACTAGGCCAAATTATGAAAAAGAACCAAATTGCATACCATAGCTATGCAGATGACACAGAGTTACCTAGCCCTATCGCCAAATGACTACAGCCCCGTAGACACTCTTTGCCAGTGCATTGACAAAATTAACAGTTGGATGTGCCGAAACTTCCTTCAGTTAAACAAAGACAAAACAGAGGTCATTGTATTTGGCAACAAAGTTGAAATTCCCAAGGTGAACAGATACCTTGACTCCAGGGGTCTAAAGACAAAAAATCAAGTCAGGAATCTTGGTGTCATTTTGGAGTCAGACCTTAGTTTCGAAGCAATAACTAAATCAGCCTACTATCATCTAAAAAATATAGCCAAAATAAGATGTTTTGTATCCAGTCAACACTTAGTGAAACTTGTTCATGTATTCATCACCAGTAGGGTGGACTACAGCAATGGACTTCTCACCGGGCTTCCCAAAAAGACCATTAAATACCTGCAGCTCCTTCAGAATGCTGCTGCCAGGATTCTCACCCGAACAAAAACATCTGAGCATATTATTCCAGTCCTCAGGTCTTTACATTGACTTCCAGTTAGATTTAGAATTGATTTTGAGGTACTATTAATCATTTATAAATCAGTCAACGGCCTAGGACCTATATACATGCAGATATGCTTGTTGAATATAAACATCATTAGGATAAAGTCAGTTAGAAATACAGAGGGTTTAGCCAAAACAAGGTGAGACAGCGTTTAGTTATTATGCCACCCGCAGCTGGAACCAGCTTCCTGAAGAGGTCAAATTTGCTCCAACAGTAGCCACATTCAAGTCAAGTCATTTTTATTTGTATAGCACTTTTCACAACACACATCGTTTCAAAGCAGCTTTACAGAAAATTGCGCTTTAACAGAAAATGAAACTGTAATATCTATAAAGTGTTAGAGTGGTCATTGTGTAGTTTGAATAAATATGATTGTAAATTGTGTATAAAAATTTAATAAATAATAATTGTATTTAGAACCCCAGTGAGCAAGCCGAAGGCGACTGTGGCAAGGAACACAAAACTCCATAAGATGTTGGTTAATGGAGAAAAATCAGTGAGACTCACTGTGGGCGCCAGTTCCCCTCTAGCTAACCAGCATGAATATAATGCCAATATTAGTTATTTATGTGAAGTGCAAGTCATAGTTTAAAATTTGTAAACTAAGTAAGTGTTAAGGTCCAGTGTTTAAAAAAAAGATTTTTTATGAACTGAAAGATTTTAAGAGTGTAGTCCATCATTTGACCAAGGTGATTCAGGCAGAGATCAGTGAGGTGCATCGCAGTTCAACCAGCAGGTCATTTCAGTGAGGTCTATCCTAAGTCCAAGGTTTAGGCAGTGGCATATGAAGTATCTCATGTCTGAAAACACATCTGTTTAGCTGTGCATTTATTCACTGAGCACTGTGCTGCACTCATTGATTGCACTGCATAATTTTATTTCTGTATTCTTTTTCTGTTTTATTCATTTTTAATAATTTTTACTTTTTAAAATGTATTTTATTTATTTTTATTCTTATTTCTTGTTCTTAACTGGTTTTACTTGTCTGTTTACATGTAATTTTTTTTTTTACATTACATATGTTAGCCAGCAGGTGGTGGCAAAAGATCATTTTTGTGTGTAATATGAGCCAGTTGATGAAGTGAAGTGAATCCGCGTCAGCCAGTGATTACATACAACAGCTCAACGTGATCGCTCATATTACTCTACACTACTAAAGCTAGGAAATAGCTTTAAACGGCTTTAAATGAACAACTTCAGCATTCTGGCTCATCACAGCTGGAAGACACAACAGACTGATTAATTACACAAACTCAAGGCGCCCACCTCTTACTGGAATTTCCACATTGGAGAGGACGTGCTGTTTAAAATGGTGGAGGACACTGCGGTTTCTATAGTAAATGACTCTTGCGCACCGGCTACCGCAAAATAGGGAGAAATACCCCCTCTTTTTCCACTGAGAAAGCTGATCTTCAGAAAGCTGACAGCATCTCTGCTTGGGTGTGGCAACAGGTGATCCAACACGCTCCATCTCTCTCTCTCTCTCTCTCTCTCTCTCTCTCTCTACACACACACACACACACACACCCTTGTTTATCCAATAACTTGTTAGAAACAGCACAAGCCGTGATACTATTTCTGAAGTGACATTTTTGAATTACTAACGAAAGCTTGGACGCATCATTTGGTTTGAAACAGCAACGGCAGATTCTGACATCTGGGATGGCATGAGGGTGAGTAAATGATAAGAGAATTTTCATTTTTGGGTGATCTATCCCTTTAACATAAAAGAAGACCACTGGGTAGCTCATAAGGCAAGTAAAGGTGATTTTCAGTCCGTTGAGAAATTGCGTTGGAATTTCAGTGTCTCGTTTATACCTGTATTCCAGCATGACTGCAGAGGTAAAAGTCAAACTCATAGGGGTGTGTGATATCGGTGTCCACTGTCGTACCCGCAGGAATGTTTCCACTACGACCCACCTGTGCAGGATATAAACAGAGAGCATTTAAAACACTTTGGTATTCAAAGAAAATAATCAACACCAAATGGTTCTAATAAATGTGCAGCCCTCAGTTTTGTTTCCTTGTACGCCGTTTTAGCAGACCCTGAAGAAAATTGTGGGTCTTTTCTTAATAAATGCTTCAGACCAGCTCGACATATGAAAGGAATGCCTATTTGTGTTTGATTCATGATTTAAATGGTAACAGTGAATGAGGTTATTGCTGAGAAATCGATGGTCTTGCTCCTTTAAAAAGCTCTTCAAAAACATTTATTCCCTTACAAACTTGAGGACAGACTTGGAGAAATGCCCCCTCAAATGAATGAATAAAAAGGAACATATCATGCATTTTTTTGCATCAAAAACAGACATAATTTAGTTTTTCAAGACAATTTTCCACCCTCCCTCTGGCCCTTTGATTTAGAAGGGCTGTTTTTGCAGCTTAGTTTTGATAAATGCTCTTTTTGGACTGAGAAATAAGTTTGAAATTATGAAAGTTACAGTATGTTTTTAAAGTACATTGAGCTCTTTTATCTCAATGCGATTCTCTACAGACCTTTCAACAAGATGAATGCCCAGAGAAAGATTGCTCACCCTCTCATTGCGATCAGCACAGAAGAGTCGTGTATGGTGGCGTTTCTGCACCACTATGTACGTGATGCCAGGCTGGTACTCCTTCTCCAGACTGATACAAGCTTCTCGAATGGCCAGCAACTCATAGTACAACACCTGTAAACACAAACATATATATATATGGTATCAGCCATTGAAGAACACATATTGGTCGACCACCATCTCAAAGTATTTACACTGTCAAATCACTGCAAATGAGGAGAGATGAGGCATGCATGTAATGCTGTTCCACACCTGTCTAAACTGTCCCTCAGACACGCCGTCCCTGTAGAAGATGATTCTGGTAGGTTTGTAGCGAGTGGATTTGTAGAACTGGATGAGTAGCTCTCGCACCATAGAGGCCAAATCCTGAATCACCTCCTGTCTGGGCCTCTGGACACGCACGGTGGCACAGTACCTGCTCGGATGAGCATCCATACTGCCCACCACCTATAAACAGAGAAAAGAGCATTATGCCTGGATGCAGACGAGTCATTATGGAGCCATAGTGAATAAAAAGTAGGGTTGGAAACCAGATGTCATGAAAACATTCCACACTAAATATTTCAAAGACAATAAATCTCTTTCTGTTGCATTGTCCTCTCACTGGTTGCATGTAACAACAAACATACAGTGAGACCAATGTAGTCTTACTCGCCAACATATCAGCTGGTTCTTTCTAATGAATCAGTGAAAAAGACTCACTAATGTGTCTCGAACTCATGAGTTACCAGTTTGAGTCAGTCTAAAGACTCTCTAACTTAACCGGACTGAGCAGTTCTTTATTCACATGTCCAACTTGGAATGAACTGTAATTTGTTACAGTGTTGTGTGCACTTAAGATTCATTTAATTTAAATCAGTTTGATAAATGACTGGATGTTTATATGACAATGTGAAATTAATGATGCACATTCAGAACAGAATAATAAAGGAGAAATTATAAAGGATCAATAATAATAATGAAGACTAATTAGTTCTTTAATTATTATTGTTAAAATGATTTATGGTTCACTTCATCGTTCCCATCAGAATGGGAGCTGAACTGACCGCTGCTATGGATGGCTTCTTCCCGTCTCCTGCAGGTGGATGAGTAACATCTGCACCCAGAAATATGACTGGCTGCTGGAACACTGACGGCCTGAGAGAGAGAATACACAGACACAAAAACAAACACTACATTAGCTGAATAATTCCTTTATAAAAGTATGAGGCAATTATAGAAACCCGCTGTCTTACCTCCTGTTTCTTTTTCCTAATTCTCATTATTTTTAAATTCTCCCCATCAGCTTACCGTTGATGCGGCACCAGGATGTTGTTGATGCCACCGAGTTTGACGTTGATTTTGAGGCAGAGGTTCGAGAGCGTCTGAGGGGACGTTTTCACCACATTCTTCACCTGCACACACTGAGTGGCCATTCCAAGAAGAGTGTCTCCAACACGCTTCACTTCAGCTGCACAAACACAAAAAGCATATAAGCAAGTTCACAACAAATGTGCTTTCATTAGTCTGAAGGAGTGTTTTCCACTGTGTGATGTCTGAATCAGATCTCACCATAGACGGGTGTTTTTCCAGGCAGAATGACGATGATGAGCTGAAGGCCAGAATAAGTGTTCTTCAGATGTCTGAACATGGGTTCCACACTGTCTGCTCCCTGTGCATACTTACAGAAACACGGCTGCCCCTGGATGGGCATCCCCGCATCCTTTGAGATCTTACGCAGCTGGTCAGTGAAACCCCTGCAAGGAAAAATCAAGAATGAATACTAATTCACATACTATTAAGTATGAGTATGTACTACACTGGTGATGGTGAAGTACACACTTTGAAGCATGAAGTTAGCCAGTATTGGAACTAACTCTGGGTGACATCGAATATTTGAGATATTTGCAATGATTCTGTTGGCAATGTAAAGCAACATTGCGAAAACCATTGCTTTGAATTGTCTTTTTTGTTAATGTCATCACTCGAAAGTGTACACAATGTAAAAAAACATTTATTTATTTTTTTCCAATTTTCTTCCCTTTTTCTCCCCAATTTGGAATGCCCATTTCCCAATGCGCTCTAAATCCTTGTGGTGGCATAGTGACTCGCCTCAATCCGGGTGGTGGAGGACGAATCTCAGTTGCCTCCGCGTCTGAGACCGTCAATCCGCGCATCTTATCACGTGGCTTGTTGAGCGCGTTACCACGGAGACGTAGCACGTGTGGAGGCTTCACACTATTCTCCGCGGCATCCACGCACAACTCGCCACACGCCCCACCGAGAGTGAACCACATTATAGTGACCATGAGGAGGTTACCCCATGTGACTCTACCCTCCCTAGCAACCGAGCCAATTTGGTTGCTTAGGACAGGGGTTTTCAAACTTTTTGATGCCAAGGACCCCCAAATATAATGATCCTCTTGCCAGGGACCCCTCAGACTGCTATCAGGTCCTTGAATTACATTAGGGCTGCACGATAATGGTTAAATTGATAATCATGATTTTTTTTTCTTAAAATTTTAATCACGATAATTAAATCACAATTTTTCTGCCCTTCGAGAATTTTTTATTTATTTTTTTCATTACAGGGCTGCACGATTTGTACAAAAAATACTGTTGCCACTGCTCTGATATCAATTCTAAAATATATTTTTTTTTAATTACAATAAACAGCAGCTCTCATATTGGACAAGGTGTTAAAACTACAAACTAGTAAATGATTTGACCAAAATTAAGTCATGTTTTGCCGATGCTTTACTTTCAATATAAGAGATACTCTGTAGGGCTTTCACACATAAGTTCTCTAAAAAATAATTTATTATTATTATTGTCATTATTATTATTGTTGTTGTTATTGCAATAAACAATAGTAATATATTTCTGTAATAATTTAGCAGGAGGAAATGCTATCTGGACTCAAGCCATTATTTTGATGAGAAAAAAGACTGAAGAAAGTAAGTGTGTGTGTGTGTGTGTGTGTGTTTCTGTTGACAACAGCTTTGACAGGTTCTGGTGCTCAGCCTCGGTCCACAAAACCACGGTGCCACGAGTGTATTTTAGATTTTTAAAGCACTTTTAATGGCCAAACATATTTGAAATTATGCAACTGAAGTAAATCTGGAGCGTTTTTTTAACGCGTTCAGCGCACGTTAATGGTGCGCACGAACCGAACCGATCTCAGAGCAGAGCTGTTCTGAACTTCTGTGCATAATACATAATGAGAGCACGAAATGAAAATTCATGTCGATCGAGCACAGAACTGCTGTAACACCGTGCTGCATATGAAGTTATTCAGCTTACTTGCTGCCTAATCTTAATGGCTTTTAACCGACAGCGCTGTTGAATGAATGGAAGTTTTATTGAAATGGGTCTCAGAACAGTTGAAAGACATCTGATCTCAAAGCGGCACACATGAGACATGCGATACTCAGATTACTGCGGCTCTGTATTTCAGCGCGTGCTCGAAAGTGAAACTGATTGGTCAGTGGCGAACTTATGAAGAAAGCGTGAAGAAAGCGTGATTGAGTAAAAATAAAAAAACAAAAAACAAACAGACTTCAGAAGGGCTTTGGCGCTTGCGATTTTGTCTGTCATCCGTTGACAAAGCCTATAATAAAAAAAGAGTTGAATTTATGAGTGAACACTTTATGGCTGATAATTTCTGTTTGCCACCTCACTAATACCGCAGACTGCTGTGAGAGGCAGAAGCCGTGATCGCAGTTAAAATACAATTAATTGTGCATCCCTATATAACGTGATTTTTTCACTTTTTTCTGAAATTTTCTGTGGACCCCCTAGCACCCCCTTGTGGTCCCCTGGCTTAGGAGACCTGGCTGGGGTCACTCAGCACGCCCTGGATTAGAACTCATGACTCCAGGGGTGGTAGTCAGCATCAATACTCGCTGAGCTACCCAGGCCCCCCCCCCAGCTAATGCTGTTATTAATTATACAGGCGACCTTCTAACTTGGTAAATTATGGATATATTAAGTTTACAAATTTTATCATTAATTTTTATCATTCTGTCATATTTTAGCTTTTATATACAAATTCATGTATCCCATCAATAAATATGATGTCTTGAAAATGCTAATTATATTGCATATTTATATTTTGTTACATGTTTGTTGTTTACATGCTTAGTTTGTACTATTTACAAGTATTTACATTGATTTGTAGATCACGTGCTAAAATGGTACAGTATCTTTAAGACAAGCAGCAGTAACTTTGACTGAAGTGTTTGTTTTGTTCGGATAGCATTTTTAAATCATCCGTGCTATGTGTGATTAGAAATTAAACGGGCTCAATTTATGTCTCTCTCACGCCTCATTGAAGCATCTCTGACTGCACTGAGGAATGCCGCTCTGACGTTGCACTTATTTTATACGACCTGCTTCATTATTGAAATGCTAGACATGATATGAATACACAAATAGTTCAATATAAATAGCGATACATGGATCTGAAGTATTGATACATTATTGTTAGAAAAAGTATAGTGATATATAAATTTTTTATTGTAATAGTCCTAATTTTTACAGTATTTTAATTTAAAATTAAACATTTTTATCAACTTGGCTACACTGGCTGTTTGGTCGAAATTATGGTTCCTCTAATTCAGAAAAAGGTGACTGCGATTCCACCGAGTTGCACATCTTCCCGAGTCAACATCCTTATTCTATTAACCAATCATACTTTAGAGTTAATGTTAAGGTGTGGCTTAGGGTTGGGTTAGGGGCTTGCAAACAAAATACTTATCAAGCCATCATTTCCTTCTAATTTTAGGGTTCGGGATATGATTCTCTGACAGGAATGTTATTCCAGGACCAAAAAAAGATGTTGATTGAGGAACATGTACAACTTGGCAAAACCATTGTGATCTTGGGAAAAATTAACATCAACTAATAAAATCATATCTAAGAGAGGTGGAAGGGTGTGGTCTTACTTGAGTATCTCTTCTCTGCACTGTCTCTGCGTAGCGAAGCAGGCAATGGCCCACATCTTGATCTCCACTCCAGTATGGAATTGTTTCCCTCTCATGTCCCAGACGCCATGACTGGGTGTGGCCACAGTGCGATTCTGTAACGACAGTGCAAGGTTGATCTGCTGTACGAGTGTGCATACACAATAAGCATGCAAAGTCATTTATAGACTGCACTGAACTGAAACTAAAATTAAGTGTATAACTTTACAAGATAATTTTGACTATAAAGTCTGTATATATATGCACTTCAAAAAAATCATTTTGTAAAAACATGTATATTGTAGGACTAATCACATAAACACTTAGCACTAACATTAGTCAATGCATAAGGTAACATGAACTAACAATGAACAATATTTCTAAAAATGAAATACTATTCAAGATTGAACTACTTTTTAATAAATGACTATGTGGCAGCGGGGGCATGGTCAAGCATCTCTCCGGAGAGAGAGAAAGCGGTAAGGGCGCTTACACCTGCTGACACTGCTCCATCCACTGGACCGGGTCTGGAGCTCCCTTTTTAGTGAGATCAGTCAGCGGGCTGGTGACGTCTGAATAATTAGGCACAAACCTTCTATAATAGCCAGCCAGCCCCAGGAACTGTCTCACGCCTTTTTTGGTCTTGGGGACGCACCTGCCCGTGGCCCAAGTGGAACCCCAGATACCGTACCTCCACTCGCCCAATCGCGCACTTCTTTGGGTTTGCTGTGAGTCCCGCTCGTTTCAGCGTCTCATGGACCGAATCCTCAGACCGCATTCAGCATACGCCGCTGCCTATTTAGATGACATCATCATTTACAGCAATGATTGGCAGCGGCACATGCGACATCTGAGGGCGGTTCTGAGATCACTGCGCCGAGCGGGACTCACAGCAAACCCAAAGAAGTGCGCGACTGGGCGGGTGGAGGTACGGTATCTGGGGTTCCATTTGGGCCACGGGCAGGTGCGTCCCCAAATTGACAAGACAGCAGCAATTGCAACCTGCTCTGAGGCCCAAGACCAAAAAGGGCATGAGACATTTCCTGGGGCTGGCTGGCTATTATAGAAGGTTCGTGCCTAATTATTCAGACGTCACTAGCCCGCTGACTGATCTCACTAAAAAGGGAGCTCCAGACCTGGTCCAGTGGACGGAGCAGTGTCAGCAGGTGTAAGCGCCCTTACTGCTTTCTCTCTCTCCTGAGAGATGCTTGACCACGCCCCCGCTGCCACAGACTAGTTGTTGTTAAGCTGTACTACTGCATTTCCCATTTCCATGGTAACAGTGACCTACAAATGTATAGAACCTTATTGTAAAGTGCTACCATAAAACTCACAGAATAGCACATTACAGCAAAGATAACATCAAATATCTATTAATTTCCATTAATTCATTTTTAAATTGTAAGGCACTGCAGCCATGAATAAAAACATCTATACTCAAATCACTGCAAGCTTATCTATTGGTAGTTATCCCACACACACTTCACAATCACGGCAGCAGTGGTTAGGAGCTGTTAGTTCCTCCAGGAGAGGGGTCATTCAGACAGACAGACAGACAGACAGACAGACACAGAGATGTGGGTGATTGAAAGGAAGGGTACCATAAAGTGCTCAGAGCTCACCCTGCCCCCGTACTGCAGCATGGGCGCGGGTAACACACGCCCCGTCACGTGGGCCATCTCGTCTCGCACCTTAAATTGGAACTCCTGCACAAATGGGTCTGCTTCATAATTAGCACTGCGCACCTGCAAACAAGCAGACCAACATCTGTTTTATAACATATTCAATATGACAGTGTTTCTTCAACTTCAGGCAATTTCATGTCCAGGGGTTGTTGTTTTTTTATAATAAAAAAAAGATTACTTTTCTTTTTATTTAATGTCATTAAAGATCATGAAGCCCCCCAATTTTTTTTTTGAGATGTTAACAGATGTACAGGTTGCACATAATTGAAAACAATGATAGCACTCATTATGTTTACTAATAAGGGGAAAGCGGTTATTTTGTAATTTTTTTAGCCATTTCGTTCTTCCAGTTAAAAAAAACAAAGTTTATGCAACGTCACAAAAATGAGGTATACGCGTAAACTTTATGATTGATAGGACAGTACACGTGTATGTCAGTAGATCCTGAGCATTTGTCCACATTATTCATGAAAAGGAACGCTTTCCATCCAATCACAGCACTGCCTCATGCAAGAGTTGGCATTACAGCGGAAAAAAATTTATCACACGCGGACATGACAATGGTTTCAGCCCGCGCAAGTTCAAAAGCACTCGCGGAACAGGTGAGATCATAATCACTCTTCAGAATGGACCACAGTTCATAATCGGACCGACGCAAGTTTTTCTTGGGTGCAGACCTGAAGCAGCTGTTTATGAGGGGAGGGTGTTGTTTAGACGGAGCGCTGATTCCATCGCTTATTCTCCACGTGTCTGATCATTAACAGGATAACACGACGGCTTGTTCAAAAACAGAAGACAATGGTGAATATTGAAAACTCAAAGTCGTGTCAGCTCTCTACTTTGTATCCTTTACATTGTGCGAAAGTTTCAGGGATTTTCACCTCCATGGTTTACTGCTGTTACGTCGTCATGACAATAGAGCAGAAATACTGGATAACTTTACACAACTTTTTTTATAATGCCTCCATTTATTTTTAGTACTTTTCCAATGATTGTACTGATTGTACCATTTAAGCCTTGTCCCAGACCTACAATATTAAACTATGAAAACCCATTAAATTATTACACGTTTAAAATTATAAAAATCTAAACAAACAGTAAAATAAATATAAACCACTTCAGTATAATTGTGTGAAAATTATTTCTATCAATTTTCAAAAATTACGACTGTCCAACAGTTGTGGCGACATTTCCACCAAACTATTTTGTTCCTAATAATTTTTTTTTTAAAGTTAGTGTACTTGTTAACCACATTTACAAAAGCGTTAGTGAAAAGCATGACTGAGATGAAATATGAGACAAGTGATGTTTGAAAAAATCAAAGAAAAATCAAGGTAAATATCACTTATGAGCAGAATGTTTTTTATTGGGGGTCATTTCCAATCAAGCTGTAATCTAAATAGATTCACTTCAGGACATTGTTAGACAAATGAAAAAAAAAAACGAGAAAAAAAACAAAACAAAAAATTTGTTATAGTTTAAAAAGTGCTTGAGACTTTCCTTTCTAGAAGTCCACAGTGCTAAAAGTGCCCTAAGTTGAAGAAACACTCTGTTATTTCAGTTATTTTAAAAAGTAAACATTTTCATCAAATTGTTTTAAATCAATAAAAAACTATTATCACAATTTTTACTTTTGGCAGTCCTAATAAAGTTAAACTGCGGCTTTAGATAAATGTCATTCCAATGCTATTAAACTTTATTAAGCCCTAAAATCAACTCTCTGAAACAGACCGCACACACAGTCTATCTGTCAGAAGTGTTTCATGCCATGATCTGATGAAATCCCAGCTCGGATCCTGCAGCACTTTGGAGTGTAAAAATACTCACCATGATATTTTTAGCTTTGTCTCAAAAGGAGTGTTTTCGTTTTGGAATGTTTCATTGGCCTTGTCAGTAGCATTTCACCCACACTGCCTCAACTCTTATGTGGGGATTTCTACGTCTAAATGTAAAATCACGCATTGCAACATGCAGTCAGCCACTCTGATTCAGGGCCAGATTGGCTGCCATTGTAATAAGGTACAAAGAGCAGCAGTGCTTCAATTGCACATTATCAGCTCGCAACTAATGGTGTTTGCAGCTGCAAGACTGGAAATCTGCAGGGAGCAGTTCACCGGGTTCTCACGTGGAGAGATCGCACCTAATCAGCTCACTATAGACTTAGTGCTTTTGATTGCTGACCTCCATTAACCCAAACATCAAACTGAATCCATTCGAGGAGATCAGATGGACAGCTGGAAGATGAGTTTTTTTTTTATACAAAGCAAACTCAGGTGCATCCTGTTTCCACTGATCATCCTTGAGATGTTTCTACAACTTGACTGGAGTCTACCTGTGGTAAATTCAGTTGATTGGACATGATTTGGAAAGGCACACACCTGTCTATATAAGGTCCCACAGTTAACAGTGCATGTCAGAGCACAAACCAAGCCATGAAGTCCAAGGAATTGTCTGTAGACCTCCGAGACAGGATTGTATCGAGGCACAGATCTGGGGAAGGGTACAGAAAAATTTCTGCAGCATTGAAGGTCCCAATGAGCACAGTGGCCTCCATCATCCGTAAATGGAAGAAGTTTGGAACCACCAGGACTCTTCCTAGAGCTGGCCGCCTGGCCAAACTGAGCGATCGGGAGAGAAGGGCCTTAGTCAGGGAGGTGACCAAGAACCCGATGGTCACTCTGACAGAGCTCCAGCATTTCTCTGTGGAGAGAGGAGAACCTTCCAGAAGAACAACCATCTCTGCAGCACTCCACCAATCAGGCCTGTATGGTAGAGTGACCAGACAGAAGCCACTCCTCAGTAAAAGGCACATGACAGCCCACCTGGAGTTTGTTAAATGGCACCTGAAGGACTCTCAGACCATGAGAAACAAAGATTGAACTCTTTGGCCTGAATGGCAAGCATCATGTCTGAAGGAAACCAGGCACCGCTCATCACCTGGCCAATACCATCCCTACAGTGAAGCATGGTGGTGGCAGCATCATGCTGTGGGGATGTTTTTCAGCAGCAGGAACTGGGAGACTAGTCAGGATCGAGGGAAAGATGAATGCAGCAATGTACAGAGACATCCTTGATGAAAACCTGCTCCAGAGACCTCAGACTGGGGCGAAGGTTCATCTTCCAACAGGACAACGACCCTGAGCACACAGCCAAGATAACAAAGGAGTGGCTCCGGGACAACTCTGTGAATGTCCTTGAGTGGCCCAGCCAGAGCCCAGACTTGAACCTGATTGAACATCTCTGGAGAGATCTGAAAATGGCTGTGCACCGATGCTCCCCATCCAACCTGATGGAGCTTGAGAGGTCCTGCAAAGAAGAATGGGAGAAACTGCCCAAAAATAGGTGTGCCAAGCTTGTAGCATCATACTCAAAAAGACTTGAGGCTGTAATTGGTGCCAAAGGTGCTTCAACAAAGTATTGAGCAAAGGCTGTGAATACTTATGTACATGTGATTTTTTTTATTTTTATAAATTTGCCAAGATTTCAAACAAACTTCTTTCATGTTGTCATTATGGGGTATTGTTTGTAGAATTTTGAGGAAAATAATTAATTTAATCCATTTTGGAATAAGGCTGTAACATAACAAAATGTGGAAAAAGTGAAGCGCTGTGAATACTTTCCGGATGCACTGTATTAGTGTTTCATTCAGCTTTATAAAGACAGGTTGGACATGATGAGATTAATCACAATTATTTTGTTCTATTGATGGCCATTGTTTTTAACTGCAAGGGAAAAAACTCCAAAAACAAATATGCATATTCTTTTGCAATAAAAAAACAACAAACAACTGAGGGTTGTAAGGCCATTTTATCTGTAAAGCTGCTTTGGAACAATATTTATATTTGAATTGAAAATGTGTCTCAGGTTTTCACATCTAACATTACTCTAATAGTGAAAGTACAATGTATATTAACATATTATATTTCATAATCATTTCCTTTGGCTTTAGTGCAATGACAATAAACTGTCCCGACTGATAGTCACCAGTTTTATATTGTATTGTTTTTGCCAGTTTTATTATATGAATGGTCATTCATTCATTCTCCTATAAATGCATTTTATACACTCTTTTTGCTTTAAATAAAATGTTTGTAATATTGTGATTCACTTCCGAGCTGATTGGTTTGGCTTAAAACTCATTAAAAAATAAATGTTTCAATTTTTATAGAAAAAAAAATGAAAGGGATATATACTTTGGGTATCCAGTTCGCAGTGAGATTTTTGTTCGCAGTTCAAACATTTTCCTGGGTCCCCATGGGAATTTGATATGGATAATTGGTGGACAACTAGCCAATCATCTGGACTAATCCCTAATACACAACATAGGGAACTAGGAAGAGATATAACACCACCCCCCACCCCCAGTACCTAAAGACACTCACAAGTCTGCTGATCTCCTCCTGTCTGTCCGGTGCTGAGCGTGCCGTGGCTTTGATCATGGTGGATGTTTGATTATCCGTCAGTTTCTTGATGCACCGCTGTCCTGCTACAATATTACACACCTACAAGAACACCAGTGAGCAAACGTAAGAGCAGAGACTCTCATCTATTGCCATCAGTGAAGTGTAGGTGACAGCACTCACCTCTAGGGGCAGGTAGGTGTGTTTCTGCTCCTGTCCCACCTGTAGGCAGGGCAGGTGAGGGTACTTGAGTTGCAGGTTGTACTTCTCTCTGAAATACTGAGCTACGGTTCGTTCTACAGTTTGACCGTTCTCCAACTGCAAAGGGAACCTGCATGGAATCAAACGTGTCAATACAACAAACCACCACTAGAGGACAGCAAAGATCAGAGCTGAATCGCTTGCATCTAAGGAGGCAAAAAATGGGTTGTGTTTGGCATACTACCATTCTACTTTTTGCAGTATGCATCATGTTTACTGCATTATGTATAGAGGTAATATCACTCACATTTTGTAAAATCTCATTGCTAACTCATTTGATCAGACTGGCATAGAAATGTAACAAAATTGGATTAAAATGCAAAATAACTTTTTATTTTCAAGATAACTGGATGTTACTCACTGAATTAAACTGCCCAACATCTCCTTTTGTGTACCACAGAGAAAAAAAAATCATATGGGTTTGGAACAACATACGGGTGAATAAATGATGACAGATTTTCCACTTTAGGGTGAACTATTTCCTTAAAAATCCCATTTTCAAAAATGAAAAATTCAAAATGTTTGGTGCATTTATTCACAAATCATCTTGAAACAATGTGACTTTGCCTCCCACAATCAATAATGCATCTTGACATAACACGCTTCACTTCCCACAGCTTTAGACGGTTTGACTCACGTTTGGTGGCTGGCAGGGCGACGGGTCACATTGCAGACCCGGTACTTCCTCCGCATGGTTCCGCAGTGTGTCACCTCCACCTTCAGACCTGCACAGAAACCAGCCAATCAGAGAAGCACAACCACATGCACACACAGAAACATAAAAACATACTCTCACACTCGTACCTTTGATTTCTTTAGTGAATTTGACTCTGTGGGAGTCCGTGAGGGGTCGAGGCTGCTCGTCAATATTGTGGATGTCCAGTACCTCACACATGAACTGAATCACTGGCTGTGCTTTGTAGAAAGCTGTGGCTGATACTGCAAGACAGAAGAAACAGGCAAAACTGATGAAAACTTGGTCAAAATCAAAATTTAATGGGGTCATTTCATGAGGAATCTAATTCCCCTTGGATCTTTTGAAATATAAAGAGTAAACTGTACAAGGAAAACAAACTACAAAAAATAATTGATTAGTGGCACTTGTTAATTCAAGTATCACTTTTACTATTCATTTTATACTTGGGGAAGGTGTTTCGAAAAAAATCACTAAGCTTCAGTATTTAACGTTTTCTATAACAAGCCTCATGATTTGAAGTCTAAACTTAAATTCATAACTAGGGACGATTCAAGGATTTTAACAAATTTCTTAAAATGTGTAGCCTAAATACAGAATATGGCATGCAGTTGCCCTAATTCAGACTTCTAATGTACATTTTATTTATCAAAATTATTAAATCGCAATTACACTATCAAGGGAAATAATCGACATTTATAATTTTTGTCATAATCGTGCAGCCCTAGTTGGTGTGGACTCAAAGCTGGTCTGATTGCTTATGCTTGCATGCCTTCACACTCTTTCTGAGCTCATTCACTGCATTATTAGTTGTACAATGAGCAAGTGAAAAGAGGAGCCGATTTCAGACAGTTAGACTTTTCCCTGCCCTTTAGTGGGGAGGGGGGAGGAGCAGGCGATACAACCGATTGACTTGTGGGAGTTTAAGAGAGCGGGAAAACATGCAGACAAGGGACACAGAGAGGGTGAAACTTGAAAGAGTCACTCATTCGCCCGCCTGCCATGTTTCAGTCAAAGAGAGGCTTCCCTTCATTCCCATGGCAACAGTGTGAACAGTTCTCACACTCTTTGTAAACACCATACTTACGTCTAGAGCATATCCACCACCACCGGGCTGCACAATAAGGATGGCCGAAGGTTGACTGTCAATTTCCCAGTCGGGCTAATGTTGCTTTTATGCCATCAATTCTGTTTGTGTGCGCATAGAGACTCAAAACAGGTGGCATTTGCACTCAAGACGTGTTCTTGCGTTCAAAAACAGTTTGCCAGAACAGAACAAAATGGGAAAAAACGTGTTTTTAAAACTTGAACTATTTATAACTTCGCACGTCATCCTAAAAACGACGTGATGCATCTAGGCCTCCTAAAACACAGGTCCAGACAACACACAAAGAAACGTTTGTGTATGCAGTTGTCATGACAACCAGCACACACGATTCAACACAGTGGGCAAATTTGAGCAAAATGAGCACGATACATTGTTTCATGAGATTATTATCCCTGTATAAATACATTAATGATGCAATATAAAACTAACATTTTAAAATTATTTATTGATTTAATAATTTTGGATACTTCGCTTCTCTGCCACTTTTGTATACATTTACATTTTTAAATTGTTGAATTATATATAAACCATTATATGTCTTAAATTTAAACTTATTTTTTTAAAGTTATTAATTATCTACAAAGTTATGTCTTGACTTTTGTAAATCCTTAAATATACTTTGCTTCTTACTTTGCTGTAAAAATATGTTACAAACAAATGGCAACATTTAATTTTTAAATGGTTAAATTATACAGTATTATAAAGGTTAAGTTTAAACTTATATATATTTATATTTAATATTATACTTAAGTTTTAAGTAATTTCTTGTCAATTTGTCTCATCATACACTGTGCTTCTGGTGCTTTATTTAAAAATATGTTGCTACTAAACCAACCATGCCAGCAGAAAAAATGAGAAGGGTATAGCTGCAGACAGAGCTCCAAAAAGGGCCAAGAATATAGGGAGCCACTTACCAAACCCTTTCTCTAACCCTAAAGGAGGTCGATCACCGGATACATCTGGCTAACGTCATGGCGCATTCTAAAATGCTAAATAATTGTTTTCTATGAATGTACACACACCGCCGCCGCCACTCAGCATCTATCGGTGGTGCCCACCTACAATTGCTCAAATTTCTGCCACACCATGGAACGTAACTCGAATATTGTCCTTTAAATTTGACCCAAATCATTATCAGTGGACATATATTATTTACTCTAGCCTTGTTCATTCTTTAAGAAGGGAAAAACCTCATTAACATTTGTGTGTACTGTCTGCCACGTGAACCGCATCGACATGCCCCGTGTTTGATACCTGTGCCGTGTCCTAGCCGCTTCTCGTCTGGGTGCGACCTCCTCAACTTTTTGTGGCGGTGTCACCCCCTTTTGGAGTAGCTGCAACACCCTTTTGGAGTAACTCCACCCCTTTTGGAGAAACCATGCCCTATTTTGGAGAATGCACCCCCATTTGGAGATCTCCGGCCTGCAGCTATACCTACTTGGAAAAAATCCACCCCTCTCTGCTCACTTTCTTTCCCCAGGTCCTACAAACCTTTGCTCATGTTAAGCAACCCAGACAAGAGGGGGCCTGGGTAGCTCAGTGGTAAAATACGCTGGCTACCACCCCTGGAGTTCGCTAGTTCGAATCCCAGGGCGTGCTGAGTGACTCCAGCCAGGTCTCCTAAGCAACCAAATTGGCCCGGTTGCTAGGGAGGGTAGAGTCACATGGGGTAACCTCCTCGTGGTCGCTATAATGTGGTTTGTTCTCGGTGGCGCGCATGGTGAATTGAGCGCGGATGCCGCGGTGGATGGTGTGAAGCCTCCACACGCACTATGTCTCTGTGGCAACACGCTCAACAAGCCACGTGATAAGATGCACGGGTTGACTGTCTCAGACGCGGAGGCAACTGGGATTCGTCCTCTGCCACCTGGACTGAGGCAAATCACTTAGAGCGCATTGGGAATTGGGCATTCCAAATTGGGAGAAAAAGGGGAAAAATCCCCCCCCCCCAAAAAAAAAAAAGAAACCCAGACAAGAACCCTCACCATCTATGTTGAGCATCATCTTCCACATGGCTGGGCGAACAGACTGGTGGAAGCCAAACCACACCTCTCTGCCTCCTCCCAGAGGATGGTCATAGCCCTCCGGGGCAGAAAAGAATGAACGCCCCACAGGTGTGTACCTGAGAGAAACAGCACAGAGAGCAGAAAAATAAGCACACAAAATGGGTTTAAAAGATATTACATTTTCCATAGAATAGGTGATATATCAAATATTCACACTGACACATTTCATGTTATTATGTTAAATACTGTATGTCATATTATGACAGCCCAAAAAAAAAAATAAAAAAAATAAAAAACAAATATATATATATATATATATATATATATATAAAAAATAATAATAATATTATATATATATATATATATATATATATATATATATATATATAAATTCTCATTTTTAAATTTGCCCATTAAGTTTCCTAAAAAGCATTTTTAGACTAGCTTCACTATCTTTCATTATTCATCCCCAGTTGCCTCTGGGGATGAATCCCCAGAGGCAACTGGGATTCATCCTCCACCACCTGGACTGAGGCAAATCACTACATGACCATGAGGACTTAAAAGCACATTGGGAATTGGCCATTCCAAATTGGGAGACAAAGGGAAAAAAAAAAAAAAAAAAAAGTTAACTGAAGTGTCCATTTTACCCACATTAAAACATTTTAGTAAAAATATATACAGGTGCATCTCAATAAATTAGAATGTCGTGGAAAAGTTCATTTATTTCAGTAATTCAACTCAAATTGTGAAACTCGTGTATTAAATAAATTCAATGCACACAGACTGAAGTAGTTTAAGTCTTTGGTTCTTTTAATTGTGATGAGTTTGGCTCACATTTAACAAAAACCCACCAATTCACTATCTCAACAAATTAGAATACATCATAAGACCAATAAAAAAAACATTTTTAGTGAATTGTTGGCCTTCTGGAAAGTATGTTCATTTACTGTATATGTACTCAATACTTGGTAGGGGCTCCTTTTGCTTTAATTACTGCCTCAATTCGGCGTGGCATGGAGGTGATCAGTTTGTGGCACTGCTGAGGTGGTATGGAAGCCCAGGTTTCTTTGACAGTGGCCTTCAGCTCATCTGCATTTTTTGGTCTCTTGTTTCTCATTTTCCTCTTGACAATACCCCATAGATTCTCTATGGGGTTCAGGTCTGGTGAGTTTGCTGGCCAGTCAAGCACACCAACACCATGGTCATTTAACCAACTTTTGGTGCTTTTGGCAGTGTGGGCAGGTGCCAAATCCTGCTGGAAAATGAAATCAGCATCTTTAAAAAGCTGGTCAGCAGAAGGAAGCATGAAGTGCTCCAAAATGTCTTGGTAAACGGGTGCAGTGACTTTGGTTTTCAAAAAACACAATGGACCAACACCAGCAGATGACATTGCACCCCAAATCATCACAGACTGTGGAAACTTAACACTGGACTTCAAGCAACTTGGGCTATGAGCTTCTCCACCCTTCCTCCAGACTCTAGGACCTTGGTTTCCAAATGAAATACAAAACTTGCTCTCATCTGAAAAGAGGACTTTGGACCACTGGGCAACAGTCCAGTTCTTCTTCTCCTTAGCCCAGGTAAGACGCCTCTGACGTTGTCTGTGGTTCAGGAGTGGCTTAACAAGAGGAATATGACAACTGTAGCCAAATTCCTTGACACGTCTGTGTGTGGTGGCTCTTGATGCCTTGACCCCAGCCTCAGTCCATTCCTTGTGAAGTTCACCCAAATTCTTGAATCGATTTTGCTTGACAATCCTCATAAGGCTGCGGTTCTCTCGGTTGGTTGTGCATCTTTTTCTTCCACACTTTTTCCTTCCACTCAACTTTCTGTTAACATGCTTGGATACAGCACTCTGTGAACAGCCAGCTTCTTTGGCAATGAATGTTTGTGGCTTACCCTCCTTGTGAAGGGTGTCAATGATTGTCTTCTGGACAACTGTCAGATCATCAGTCTTCCCCATGATTGTGTAGCCTAGTGAACCAAACTGAGAGACCATTTTGAAGGCTCAGGAAATCTTTGCAGGTGTTTTGAGTTGATTAGCTGATTGGCATGTCACCATATTCTAATTTTTTGAGATAGTGAATTGGTGGGTTTTTGTTAAATGTGAGCCAAACTCATCACAATTAAAAGAACCAAAGACTTAAAATACTTCAGTCTGTGTGCATTGAATTTATTTAATACACGAGTTTCACAATTTGAGTTGAATTACTGAAATAAATGAACTTTTCCACGACATTCTAATTTATTGAGATGCACCTGTATATGTAGGAAAATATTTTGTTACTGTTATATTGATGCATATAATGGAAAGTGATTCAATATATTTTTCCCTATATTCATTTAGTGAAAAACAGTGTGCAAAAACATGCATAGATTATTTCTAATTAGATTTTTACTGTACATTAAAACAATTTTATCTACTTGACTACAATGTTTTGGTAAAAATGTTTCCAAAAAAAATATAATTGTAAGCAAACACATAATTAAGATAAACACTGAATAATCAAAAAGCTAATTTTTTATATTTAGATAAAGAAAATAATCACCTAGATTCTCAATAATATATTCCTGAATGTATTACTGACCTGAACAATCTAGAACCTTCATACACATATTTAAACATTTCAGGTGTCCAATACTTTTGGGGGCCTCTATATGATAATATTTTATTATATGAATATTATCCAAACAATAACTGTAGGTATGTCAGAATGTATGGTTTGTAGGAGGCAAAAAAATACAGGATGTAGACTTTTTGTTCGATCACAGGCTAAAGTTAGTCACTGTGTTAATTGTCTTGAGATATAATGGCTGCACCTGCACTCACTTCATTGATGGTAGGTGGCGTAGTACCACATCCACAGCATGAACTGGGTTAGTGCTGATTGGCTTGTCCAGCTCCAGCGGCTCCGGCATACTGCGACCAGTTAGTACCTCGTGCAACAGGTGCCAGCTCACCAGGGACACAAATTTAATGCTGACCTTAAAGGGTCGGTCTTTGCCCCCTTCACCTGGCAGTGTAACATCCAGGTCCACCTGTTGACACATAAGGAGTGATGTAGAGGAATGGAAAATGGGGACATTAATGCAGTTTCAAAGTAAAATGCTTTGATTAAACTGAAAACTCTAAACCCTAGTGAGCAGCCTTTCTGTCTAACATGTCTACATAGACAGCAACTTTCTTAGGCAGCATCCTAGCTAGCTTCATTTTGTAACAGAGCTAGTGTTTGCTTACCCCTGTGGGTGCCACAGGCAGTGGGTTGGCTGTGTAGAGACTTCGCTTTCCATCATAAACTGGCCTTCGATCCCCAAAGATGGTGACCTTAAAATGCTGCACCATGGAGTCCACAACCTCCCTGCAGAGACAACACTCATCATAAGGAGTCTATAAAAGGAGTCAGTCGTGAGCTTCAAGCGGTTCTCCTGCAAAGCCTTACCTGTTCACTCGCCGTGGGCACTTCTCAGGCTTGATGTCAACCTCATACAGGTACACGTCCATCTTGGGGATCTCGACCTGGAAGCAGTTGGCCAGCAGCTTGATGGGCTTCCCCATGGTGCCATAGCCAGGCCTCCGTGGCACGGAGAACAGGGACTGGGCCCCAACGGCTCCTGCAGCGAGAGGGACAGAAAGAGAAAAAGACAAACTGTTAGATGCCCCATTTATATAGACACAGTGCTGGTGTATAATCATATTTGAGCTGACTTGTCAAATTAGGTTTAACATCATTGACACCAAAACGGCATTTGTTCACGCATGTCTTGTAACCAAAACAGGACAAAATATGCAGGATGGAGAATGAGATTTCACTTCAAACATCTAATGCAACATGCATTCGTATTTTTGCCATGCAGATCCATTCCAGACACTTTATTTAGGCTACCCCGTTTGTCTGAAATGAAATACTTTTATTTATAAATGGGCATTTATAATGTAAATCATGTCCCAGGGGTTGATTTTTATTACAGCAAATACACTTCAGCTTTTTTTTAATTATTATTATTAAATGGTCACATTAAAATTTACTTTGAAACTTTTTACCAGGTCTTTATTTATTTATGGTACTTTTGAAATACCTTTTATATATAGATTTTACTGTTTCAGCCATGTCCCAGACCCAGTTAGTGTACTTGTTAACCAAATCCATAAAAGATTTAGTAAAAGAACATGCTTGAGATGAAATGTGGTGTGAAATGGACCCCCTGCTACACTTTATAGTGTTGCTGACGTCATCAAGCTTTCCTACCCGCATCAGTTCAGTTCGGTTTATTATAAATCCGTTGGGAAATTTCATTTGCACAAGTGTCACATTAAAATATCCAAACACACGTCAACACAACTCAAAAAGAGGTCGATATTTAGGTCAAGAGCAATATGGATTCATCAGGATATACACAAATGTATCCTGATTCCTTTCCTTTTTTTTTTTTTTTTTTTTTTTGTTGCTTGGATT
Source organism: Myxocyprinus asiaticus (assembly GCF_019703515.2). Lineage (NCBI taxonomy): Eukaryota > Metazoa > Chordata > Actinopteri > Cypriniformes > Catostomidae > Myxocyprinus > Myxocyprinus asiaticus. The sequence goes on along the minus strand of NC_059358.1, from coordinate 3,264,285 downwards.
GAAAAACAATGCATAGAATATAAAACAGTTTTAGTATTATTTTAATAATTGCTTATTGATTGAGAACGTTTTTTGTTTTTTTTTCCATTGCAATGGACATGACAGATGTACCATTAGGCTGCTTTGGACATCGTTTTAAATAAAAAAAATAAAAAATGACTTTCATTATTTTAAAAGTAGTTTTTGAATCACTTTCCATCAAAATAGATGTAAATGTAGGCTATATGCCTATCTCAATGTATATCTTTATCAATCAAAACTTTTAAGAATATCGATATTTTTTTGCTTATCGCCCACCCCATCACATGGATATTTAATAAATTTGTTGATTTTCAGAAAGGAAAAAAAACGTGATATATACGATTACAGTAGGGCTGGGTGAAATATCGAATATTAACGACATAATCGAGATAATTTTGCTGACAATGTAAAATTGACCAGTATCGTGAATATCGCGATGATTTTAATGTGCTTTCATTTGGCCATTTAAGTTTCATAAAGAGCGCATCAGTAGACTGATTTCACGATCCTTCAGGACTGCACAATTAAATAAAATAACATCAAAATGGCAAGTTGGTCAAATGTGATTATTAATCCACAAAAGGCTGTGATTTAAAGACAGATAAACATGGTCTGTGTGTGATTCAGAACAAACTAGTGATGCGCTGATCTGTGTGTACACGCATGGCGCCGCTCTCAGATCAGTTCACGTGCATTGTGAAATCAAAGTAATGCGGGTTCAAGCATTTGCGCAATTTCAAACATTAGTAACCGCTAAGGTTGGGTGGTTGATCTAATTTAATTTTCAATTACAATTTTGGCTTCCAACAATTATGAAATCAAGATAATCGAGATAAAACGATTATTGTGCCGCATTCCATTTCGCAATGAAACGCTCCGGCGTTATATCTTTAAACCTTCCTTTATTAAAGTTAAAATAATAAGGAAGCAGGTTATGAAAATAAACTCTGAAAATGGCATATCTCTTTGCGGTCAGCGCCACATCTATGAGTTGCTTGAAGTGACCGAGGAAGAGATTGAATCTTCTCCCGACTGATGCACACTCTGGCGAGGGACGCTCGTCACTCGCACGCGTTTGCTGCAGCTAGATTATAACATGATGGCTCGCGACATAGTGAATCATAATATAAGTGTCACATTCACTGTGTATCTTATCATGATATGCAGCCCTATTAAGAAGAGAAAGTTTGTTTTTTGAGAGGTAAAGATGGATCGAAGTGAACATAAAGCTGAAAGAGTATAGTCTTAGCCCATTATACACTGGAACAAATATGTTTTTTATTAGTCTTTTTTTATTTGTTTTCCAAAATAATATATAAACTCCTTTAAAACAATGTACATTTACTTTAGGAGCTATACAAAAATTGTTCGAATTGTTAAAATTCTGAGAATGTTGAATACAACATTTAATCAGGGCTTGACATTAACGCTTGTCCAGGACAAGTGGATTTTTGAAGGGAGAAGAGAATTTTACCTGCCCGACCAGACAAGCAGACTGATTAAAATGTCAATAACGGAAAAATAGCCAGTTATATTTGTGATAGCCTAGGCCTGTGTCACTTATTAAAAAGTTAATATTCTTATTCTGCTGTTGAAAGAAATCCAGAGCACGTAAATTTAAAATTCACAAGTGATCTAGTAACAGCTGCGCCCTGTTTGATTGACAGGCGGCATATGTGTGAGTGCTGAATGTGCACCTGAACGGTCAAATACATTTCAAAATTCCCCCAAAATGCCCGTCTTGGTGAGGTATTCATGTAAACACAGAGAGTGATGTCTAAAGTGAATGTAAACAGCGGAGAAAAAAGCGGATTTGTATTGAAATATCGGACTTGTAAATGTAAGCTAATAGACCTGCTGCTGTCTAGTGTCATTATAATAATCAAACAACCATAACAAGAAAACACTCACTGCTCTTGACTGGGTAACTTTAGTAGCTTTAAAAAGTATTCATGTATTATAATCATATAGTGAAGATCAGTAGTAGTTTTGTTGCATTTCATTCTGAATACTTGATAGCCTACTGCTGTTAAAAACTTTTAAAGCTGTTAAAAAAGCACTGAATGTTTTTAATTTGTATTTTTTGTTCAATTATTTTTAATCCAATTCTGTTCATTGCTGTTTTTTATTGTTATTTTATTACTGACTGTTTACTAGTCTTGAATAATTACTTAAGAACTTTAAACCATATTCAATAATTAAAATACAGTATTAGTTAGTTTTATTATTTGTTGTGGTTTTGAAGCTGGTATTGAGAATTGTCAAATTTCACAACCGACTACTTAAATTTTGGTATTGTAATAATGTGTAGCCTTTATTGTACATGATAGATCTTTCTGCAATAACATGATGAAAAAGTAGATCTCATTCTATAGAAATGTGAGCACACCTGCTGTAATTGGTGGCGATGGAGACTTTCCTTTATTTGACTACCATTCATAATATAAAATAATTATATGACAATAGCCTCCTCCTTTACCCAGTGCAGTTCACATTTCAAGTTCAAGGAAATCCACTGTTAAAAAGACAAGTAAAAAAAAAAGAAGTTCAATAAATGCATGATGTTTCCAAAGCCAATGAGTAATCGTGTTCAATAATCGTGATCTCAATATTGACCAAAATAATCATGGTTATGATTTTTGCCATAATCGAGCAGCCCTAGTAACCGCAACACAAAATTATACAAATCTAAAAACGCAGGATCGTATAATAGAAAAGGAGGAGATTACAGCGTTTCAGGAAATACGGAACATTGTAAACTGTAAATTTACACATTGATGAACCTGTCACATTGATGTGTCCCACTTTAATAATTTAGTATTATAAGTCAGTGAAGTAGCTTTGCACTCTCGTTCATTCACAAAAATGTATTAGTAAAAACATTTGAAGGATATTTAAAATAATTAATATGGTAAATAATGCTTTTTATTAAGCTACTATGTATCATTTTAAATGAAATATAAATATAAAGTGCATATCAATGAAAATGATTGAATTTCATTCTGCCTTGTGTTTATTTAATGAAAAACGTATTATTTTTAAATAGATTTTTATTGAATGTCTTTAAAATATTGAATCTATTTGGCTAAAATGGTTGTTTGGATGAAATTATGGTTCCTCTATTAAAAAAACAACAACTTTTGAGCCATTTTAGAGCAAATACATAATTATCGAGCTATATATCGAATATTGTTAATAGGCTGAAAAATACCGAGATATAATTGAAGACGTATCGCCCAGCCCTACGTTACAGTGGTATAAAATGACTTATACCGTGATGTTGAATTTTGGTCATATCGCCCACCCCTACAAGACATATCAAAATATTATTTCATTGTGTGTATTTAGGATACATATAATTTTACCTATGAAATCAGCCTTAGCAAGACAAAAGAGTCGGCCATTTAAAAATAATAATAATAAAAAAATAACATTAAAAATATCATTTCCATCAGCGTCATTTCCAGGACAGAATTCTATTAAACACAACACAGAATTTAAGATGTGCTGGAAATGACACTGTGGTGGGAATTTTCGTGAAAAACAAAAATGACAAATCTCCTGTGAAGCATGTACATACACTAATGGACATCGTTAGTAGACAAATTATTGAGAGTGAGAAACATTTTACTTTCTAGAAATGTACAGTGCTAAAAGTGCCCGAAGTTGAAGAAACACCCTCATAAATGTGTTAAATGATCTCTGTGAACCTGGGTTATTACAGTTTTGGATTTTTAATTTAGTTTTTTTTTTTTTTCTATTTTATATTCATTTTGTCATTTCGATTTAGTTTTTGTTAGTTTTCATACTTTGTCTGTTAGTGTTAGTTTTGTTTTCCTTTTCTCAGTGTTTTCTAGTTTCAGTTTAGTTAGTTTTTATTTTAGCTTTAGTATTTTATGGCTGCCAAAGCTCAAGCATTTACTGGTATCATTTAAAATGTCTAACGTCATTACATTTCTCAGGATAGTCTTGTATTACCTCTATCTATTGGCATTTTCATGTTTAATTAAGGTTGATTGTAAATGTTTCAAATTTTATAATATAGGGTGAAGATGGGTAAAGTGGGACAGTTAAGATTGACCTCTATTGTATCCATATGTATTTCTTTAAATGGTTAAAAATCATTAGTAAACTAATCTTTAAAAAGTAAACAATTAACTTTGAGGATTTAAATGGTTGATTTTACATAAGGATATGTGGCACAGCTCGTCAAGCAATGGTAAAGAAGACAGAAATTTAATGCAAATCTTTTTAAGGCGATAAGTAAAAGTTGACTTAATGTTTGTAAATGTTACATTTATGATTTGAAAGTGCGTAAGAAAATATAAAAAAATAATTAAAAATAATTTGTAGACATTTTCTATAGAATCATTATTCCTTTGTCCCACTTTACCAATACTACCTGAAAAAAAAAATCTGAGATTTTGTCAAAGAGGGTCTCCAAAGGTTCTTCTTCCCAGTACTATTACTTAATTTTTGCTTTTGACTATGGTAGGAGACAAATAAGCTTCCAAAAAAGTGACTAAATAAATAAATAAATAACCCAAAAGTGTCCCACTTTGCCTGTATTCACCCTACTGTGTATAAAAACAAACACTAAAATTAATTCAAGGTCATTTTAGTTAGTTTTGGAGTAATGAAAAAGTATTTTAGTTTAGTTTCAGTTTTTTCCAATCATTTCAGTGTTTATTTTTATTTCAGTTAACGAAAATGTTTTTATTTAGTTTTCCTTAATGATAATAACACTGCTGTGAACTTTATTTGTTATATTTAAAGTAATAGATATTATCGGCCGATATTAGCCTTTCACAGATATATCGGTATCGGCGTATATGTTTTCCAATATGCGCAGATATGAAAACTTTTTTTTTTCAGAACATATAATGCAGAAAACAATGCTTGGGGTGATTTAGAATTGGTGTCAAAATGTAGTTTGTCCAGCAGAGCGCGCTCCGACTCCATTGTTTACAGAACTGAGCTGACGGTGGTTCTGCAGACAGTGCGGTGTTAAGCAGTGTCTTCACGGTAAGTTGCTAACTAGTTTGTGAAATACATACTGGAAAGTTAATCAACAATGACCCCATAATTTTCCCTTTTCAACGTGACTAATATAACATTAACCCTGTCCCTGACAACCATGTCACTCATGTTTATCACATCTGTTTGCTGTTAGCCAGCTGTAGTTTGTCAGTGCAGACAGTAATGTAGCAGATTGAAAGGTAACCATCAGAGCATATTTTTGCAGCTCAGCAGACAATGGTGTGGTGGTGGAGTGTGTCTGCTGAGTGTTGATTTCACGCTACATTGTTACCTAGTTGGTGAGACGCAATGCTGGAAAGTAAATAAACAACATCCATTTTTTAATCTCCATGACAGCGAGCTTATAGCTAGCTAGCCATGTAGCTACTTTCATACCTTGTCAGCTGAGTGGAAGCTAATGTGTAAACATGTATTCACCAAACTGTTTTGTTTAGGATTCGCAGTTTGTTACCCCCTTCAACCGAACAATTCCAGTCATTGCATTTATAAAATGTAATATTTAAAAGTCTGGTTTTCCACCATTGAAAGTTTCCCCTGAACTTGTATAGCAGAATACAGTGTAACACCGCTGCCGCTGTTTATCTCTTGACTCGGCAGGTGTAAATGCTTCTTGTTTTACAACCTGACCCTAACTGACTGGCAGTATTAAAATAGTCAGCATTTGACTGATACTAAACATACAGTCCTGATTTTTATTTAGCTATAATTGTAATTTATTCTTTATTTAAATGGTCAGCAACTGACTGACACTGAACATACAGTACTGTTGTTAATTTAGCCATTTATTGTATTTTTATTTATTCTTTATTTTCTCAGTGTTCATTTCTAGAATTTGTTGACAATGTATTATAATAATAATGTCAAATATTATTTGATAAAAATATTTAAGAAAGCAGCCTTCTGAGTACCTTTGCATTGTCATATCGGTGTAGAATCTGTGCACAATCCACATAGAAAAGGTCTGTTTTCATTCCAGCTCAAAATTTAACTATATCAGCCACCATATCATGAATAATCAGTGATTCAGGTATCGGTCTCAAAAATCCCATATCGGTCAGGCTCTAATTTAAAGTAACTTCAGCCTGTTACATTAAAGCCAGTTCATGATGGCATCAAGATGCTGAAATACTTTGGTTGATAAAAATAAATTCTCAAAACTAGGATTATGAATTGTAAACAAAGACTGTGATGTGCTGTTTATTTATGTGGAAACGCAGGCCGGTTCAGAGACAAATTAGTCATTTCCCCTGCCGAGCATCAGCACTATTTCGGTGGAAAAGAGGGTAAAGAGACAGCCAAGTCTGAAGTTGTGTGCATAGTGTGCTGTTGCCTAACATACTGAGAGAAATGTTTGAACATTTATTGTCAAATTCATGATTGTGATTGACAGTAATTGGGGATAATGATTCCTCGACACCAAAATGCACATGGCACACTAGCAGTTTTACATCTGGAGAAAACTTCCTCTCTTGGGCCTTGTGAGAAGAAAAAAAAAATTATGTTAGCAACTCTGTGGAGGAGGAATAGGAAAAAAAAAAAAAAGAAAAAAAAGATGTGATGGTGCAGCTCAATGAATCAAATGTTGCCGCCCTCAGACATGAGAAGACTTGCACATGAGTCACATGGCCCACACAAGTTTCAAAGTTACTTTGAAAGAAGTTACAATGCAGTTCGGTGACATAAAAGGTGAAGTGTGTAATGTGAAGTGTTCGATATAAAACACACAAGTACATAAAAGACATCTTCAGTTGGACGGAATGGATCTGAATGCAACAGAGCGTAGAATGCAGAGGTCTTGAAACATTTTTAAAAGCTGAGCTATTTTTAACTTGATGTGCCATGTAAAAAAAACGACACTCAAAGCGTGATGTGGCAGCAAATAGAGACACTCGCTGTAAACCTGTTTGGAAACAAAAACTTTTTGCAATTCCATTTGGTAAAATTACACAAGAACCCAATGTGTCAGAACACAAACTAACACCTTCTATCAAGATTCTAATAACGAGACAGCAACAGATGAAATTTTACGCAAGGTTCAGCCCAGCATTACCCACCAAATGGCCTCTGAGATCTTTCTGTGCTAAACGAATGTCAGGCTGAGAGTGAATCATCCAGTTTTGACTCATAACCTTTGCTGAAGAGGCCGCTTTCTTTTCAAGTTAAAGAAAGCACAGTCATCTTAAAAGGAAAAAAAAGCTAGAAAAACAAGAATCATTCATAAAACCTGGCGAGGCTAAGATTGAACCATTAGCTGCAGTGTTTAATGGAGCGCAACAGTATCGGTTGTGGAAGTAAAAATCCTATTAATTTCCTCTATAGAGAAATAGATTTTTAGCGATGGCATATTAAACCTTTCAATATAAATCCACCATGAGCCTCAAGGTTGCTAAGCGATGATATATGCTTCTGTGAAAGCCACAGGTCAGTGAGCGTGTTTACATGCATGATCATACATCGATTATGCTGAGGCCGACAACATGCGTGGTCACGTAAACACCTTAAACGGTTTTCCTTTATCAGATTAAGACTGGGCGTACACGGTGTGCGTTCTGACACTCATAAGGTCGTGAGCCCCTGCACACTTGTATCTTATAATCGTACAGATGCAGTGGTACACAACACGACATTATGACTTCGCCAATTCCGAAGCAATCGCATGACTTTTCCCACTATTTATCTTTATAAAACAAAGCCAGAGGAGGAGCTGGCTTCCCACGCTTTTCAAGGCACAATTCACAGGACATTTTATGTGCCCAACAGGTGCATATTTCAGCAAAAATACGAGCGGTCATTATGTATACAGTATTGTGGATATTGGATGCAAATTTTTTTCAGAATTCCATATTTGACAGTTTAATTAATTAAAACTTTAATCAAATAATAATATAATTATTTCAATTAAATTTTTCAAAATAAAATTGCATTAATTCATTATAAAATGAAGTGCTATTATTCAAAATCCTCACAGCACAACACGAAACAACATTGGAGATATTTTTGTCAAATGAAGTGACAGAACAGAACACAACAGAACATCAAAATGTAAGATACTGCTTTAATACATTATTATTACTATTATTATTATTATTGTTTAAATGCAGAAAACATTACATTACTATACAGTAGTAATATATTGTTGTCTTTTTCCCCCATTTCACGAGGCCATTTATCCCGAGGTTTTGTTTTGGCGGTAGTTTCTCACCTCTGGACAAGCAGTTCGCTACATGGCCCAGTGTGATTATTAAACCCCCAAAAAGCTGTAATATAATTAAATAAATACACACAAGGCAAAAAATTATGACCACCTGCCTAATATGCTGTTGGTCCTACGTGTGCCCCCAAAAACAGAGCCGACCCGCAGAGGCATGGACTCTACAAGCCCCCTGAAAGTGTCCTGTGGTATCTGACACCAAGACATTAGCAGCAGAACATTTAAGTCCTGTAAGTTGCAAGGTGAGGCTGCCGTAGATCGGACTTGCTGGTCTAGCACATCCCACAGATGCTCAATCGGATTGAGATCTGGGGAATTTGGAGGCCAGGGCAAAATCTTGAACTCTTCATCATGTTCCTCAAACCATTCCCATACAACGTGTGCAGTGTGGCAGGGCGCATTATCCTGCTGAAAGAGGCCACTGCCATCAGGGAATACCACTGCCATGAAGGGGTGTACCTGGTCTGCAACGATGTTTAAGTAGGTGGCACGTGTCAAATTGATTTCCACATGAATGGCTGGACCCAGGGTTTCCCAGCAGAACAGTGCCCAGAGCACCACCCTCTCTCCACCAGCTTGTCATCTTCCCACAGTGCATCCTGGTTCCATCACTTCCCCAGGTAAATGGCGCACAAGCACACAGCCGTCCACGTGATGTAAAAGAAAACGGGACTCATCGGACCAGACGACCTTTTTCCACTGCTCCAGGGTCCAGTTTTGACACTCGCTTGCCCATTGTAGGCGCTTTCGAAGGTGGACAGGGGTCATCATGGGCACTTTGACATCTGGGGCTACGCAGCCCCATACGCAGCAGGGTGCGATGCACTGTGTGTTATGACGCATTTCTTCCGTGACCATCATTAAAATTTTATGTGACTTGTGACACAGTAGACCTTTGGAAATTGATCTTATTTGGCTGCACTTTTCCACTGACTGTTTTCATGACACGCTCCGTTTTACAGCATGGCTACAGACCAGCAACGCGCCTGCCCTGTTAAATGCCTGTTGGAAGGTAAATGTGTTGCAAAACTCAAGAGCTTGTACATTTAAATTTGAGAACTTGTATAATAAATATTTTTAAGTCAATACTTATGCAAGTAAAAGTTACCTTTTGGGTCATTCTGTGTATTTTGTGACCCACGCACCCCACTTTAATTTCATGTCTCTTAATATCCTTTCTGTTATTTATAGCCAGTTGGTGATCAAAAGGTAAAAATAAACATGACTTCTTATAACACACTGCACGGATGGGGTAAAAACAACTGAAATTTCTCTCTCATTAATGTACGATGCACTCATTCAACCGTAAACACTTGCTCGTGGAGCAGGATCTTTTAAAGAGACAGTAACATTTTAGCACTGGTTATTAAGTGCATATAAAAACATTCAACAAAATGTAGTGATGTAGTAAGTGTAATAAATGTGTTAATACATAAGTATTTAAAGGCACAATCATACATTATGAAATATTTTAACTTCAGAAAACACAAACATATGAAAGCATTTAACAAATAGGCTCATGCTGCATCTACGCAAGGGTTTGGTAAAAAGTTGTTATTTTTTTGCATAGTAGTTTTGATATAGTCAAAAGCAGACAATAATTGGGTGATTTTAAATCTCATGTAAACTAGGGTTTCTTGTGCTGTCTGATTTTTTTAATAAGCTGATTTCTGGTTATCATCAGTGTATTTCTGTGCATGTAAATGTGCTCAGTGTGATTTCAACTTTACTTCTAAACACATGTTTAACAATCATGTTTAATTGGCCTACCACAATCCTGAAAAAGAGATCCACTGATCAGAGAAGTCGCCGTTACCATTGACACAGGAATCACACCCTAAAGAGCTCAACAATGGCTAAAGACCGCTCATCTTCATAAAGCACTGAGCATCATGTTGTAACCGCCCAGAACTTGGTTACTGTGGTTTTTAAGTGTAATGCCACTACCATGCACTAGGGGGCTCTGTTGCATTCCTCCTCTTGTATATAGCCAGGTAAGAGGAGAGAAGAAGTTAGTTTGGTGAAAGGGAAGCATGGTCTTTTCTTGTGCTTATCCAAGTGCTCAGAGTCCTTATTGAGAAACTTTGGTTTCAAGCTCAGGCAAGTAAGTGTTTTCTATGTCTAGTTTGTCATGGTTAATTCTCTATGTAAGCTGTATTTTGTTTCTCATGTTTTATGGTATTGGTTTGTTTGTTGGTAGCATGCTAATGCTAGCCTGTATGTTTTATTGTAGAGGGACTCTTTATGTACTACCTTCCTTCATTGGCTGTCTTTATATTATGCTGCTGTTTTAAATCGTTTGCCTGGAGTTTGAGAGTTCTAAAGACACAAGGCTTTTCAACCTGCCAAAAAAGTGCAGACTGAGGACAGTGGAAGCTAGGTCTAAAATTTCAGCACATGTTGTTTGGATTTCATTTGGATTGTTGTTTCATCAGACTGCATCATTCCACGGACGTTTCTTCAATTTCTCCTCATCTCTGCAACTAGCTCAACGGATATTATTCTACAAGACATTCGGATTACTCTGTGGTCAATAGGACAATGGTCAGATAAGGGTTTCTCTCTTTCCCTCATTTCTAAACAACAGTGACAGAAGTGCATTTGTATGACTTTGGGTTTTGTCAATGCAAATATTTTTGTGTCTCTCTTCATATAAACTTTAAAAACTATATTTTTTGGCTTATATGTGTTGTGAAGTTTTTATGTTTGAGGTATACCACTAGGGTTAATTGCAAATCTGGTCTGTGGGTCCCTCTCTTAAATTTATTGTGTAGTTTGCCTCCTTTGTTTTTTTTGGAGACGGTTACAATGTGGTACCCGTTACTTCTCTCAGCACTGGCCAGGATGAGCCAATCACAGTTATTTATTATTATTATTATTATTATTATTATTACTGAGGATTTAAAGATATTGCTGTGCTGAGGCAGATTTTCATTTACAGGTATGAATCTTTGAAATGATCAGTTTTTATGTAAAATAACTATTCAATGTAAAAGTGTCTCCAGTGAGATTTTTTTTTTTTTCGGATATTTAAATACAGATGGACGGAGGAGTCAGTTTTCTGAGCTACAAAGCACCCTTGGAGGCAATTTGCAATGTGTTCATGCCCAGGGGATGCTCCTGCAGCAGCAGCACTTTTTATTTATTTTTTTATTTTGATTTGAAAATTGACTTAAATATTGATCTGTTTCTCACCCACACCTTTCATATTACTTCAGAAAATATGGATTTAACCACTGGAGTCATATGAATTACTTTTATGCTGCCTTTATGTGATTCTTGGAGCTTCAACATTTTGGCGCCCATTCATTTGCATTGTATGGACCTACAGAGCTGAAATATTCTTCTGAAAATCTTAATTTGTGTTCTGCAGAAGAAAGTCATACACATCTGGGATGGCATGAGGGTGAGTAAATGATGACAGAATTTTCATTTTTGGGTGAACTATCCCTTTAAAAACACTTATGTATACTTCAATAAAAAAACACTTGTTTTAATTTATTATTTACATTTCAATGTGACTTTGAATGGGATATAGGAATGTTTAATAGCACATTACCATATTAGCATATTTTTGCTGTAGTATCAAAATTGGTATAGAGAACTAGAGGTCGACTGATATATCGGATTTACCCATTAATCGGGGCCGATAGTTGCGTTTTTTTTTAACTATCGGCTATCAGAAAAAACTAATAGTTATCCAATAGTTATTTTTGGTTTAATTTCTCCGTGACCGGCACTGAAGGGTTCTACAATCTGAACTGCTTGGTTCAACAGCATAACTGCGACCTCTTGAGGTTAATTACAAACAATTACTGACTCTGCATGGAGTTTGTTGTGCAACGTGACTAGGCTATTTACAGAGACAGACGCTTCAAAAGCGGGATTAAAAACATCGACAGAGAAAAGCCAAGGCATGGACTATGTATACAATACACATTTTTGTATTATGGTACAATAAATCAGTCATTTAAGACAACCAAAGACAGTTTGATAATTTGTTTATAACTAACCACTGCACTGGAGAATGGCATTGCTGACGAGGAGGAGAGGACACTAACATTAGCTGTTTGGAAACTGCTTACCTTTACTCTTAATACGCTGTTTTGAATAATAAAAAAAAAAGTCACTAATGAATCTGTGCCAATCTGTTGTGTGTGTTTTGTTTTTTTCAGGGTTGAGGGGCATCCAATTGAAGAGGTTTGTTTCAAAGTGAATTTATAAGCTAATTATCAGCAGCAGTAAATCAGTCATTAATGCCAACCTTATGCTGCTTGAGTTTTTGCTTTTGCTTTGCCATTCTCTTGCTTCAGAAGACCAAGCACTAGAAAATTACATTGAGTGAATGCACGTGCACAGGAACAGTTTATAGTTTTCCGTTTTGTCTTTTTTTTTTTGTTTGTTTTTTTTTTTTTACTATAAAGTTTCCCAGATTTTTTTCTCCGTTCTGAAAAAATGAACTTCTGTCCAAGCTTCCTAATTTTATGATGTAGTTATGTACAAAAAAACAAAACAAAAAATGTAAGAGCATTGTAAAATATATATGTCTGAAATATAAATGTGATATTCATGAGAGGGCACACTGTTATATAATACAATGTTTTCATGTGAGGGCACATGGATATATAATACAGACAATGCCATTCTAAAATTACCTTTAAAAAGACAAGACTAGAGTTGATTTTATTTCTATGCCTTTTTCTCTCTCCCTTTCTTGTACTTCATTCATAGATTTAATCTGAAAATAAAATAAGAAATATTGTGTAGTGATGAAGCACACGGTCTCTATTTGACTTAGTAAGGCAGTGTTTTAGGTTACTGCTGAACAAACACATTTGACCTGTAATATTTTAATTAGTATTTTCATACATTTCAGATGGCAAAGGCTTTTATTTATTAAAGAATCGCCATGGAAAGTAATACTAAAGTTCAGTACTATTTTACATTAAGTGGAAAAATTATCGGCCGATTAATCGTCTATCGGCCTGTTTTTCCATCTTAGTTAACGGTATCGGCAAAACCCACTATCGGTCGACCTCCATCAAGAACTGTGAAATTTCACTGGTATCGGTATCGACTACTGAAATGTTGGTATCGTGACAACACTATTCCTATGGATAAAATGAATGAGAAAAATACCAAGGCCACTTAAAATGTGGGTGCTCACTTATGCGCTCTATAACTGCTCTGTCAGGAAGCCGAATTTCTCTTTCACCTGGTGGGCCTCTTACAGCAGACACCGGGGCCACTGCAAGAGGACCCCAGCCTTTCACATGCCACAAGACGAAGAGTAGGGTCTGAAACTCCAGACGACTCTGCTCCAGTACGAGTCTTTGTCATGGAAATCACTGTGCCTCAAGTAGACGGGTAACGATTTGAATTTACGCTGAACACGGACTCACCGATATGCATGCACACTCACCCGGAGACATTTAGATTCAGACCCAGGCTTGAGGGAGTGACAGGGATCTTGAGAATGTTCTGAGCTGTGCTTGGAGGGCATGTATGTGGAGGCAGTGAAGCCAGAGGACGTCGCTTTTAAACCTCCGCACATGCAACCACACTGAACACTATGAATGAGTCATTACACCACACTTCTTTGACTCTGGTCTAAGGGCAGAACTTATTTTCACACTGGCGCCCACTCTCAAACATCCGTTCTCCATTGAGCTACAACGTCATTTCCGTTGAGAGGAAAACAAAGCCAAGTACCAAGGCCACTCAAATAAGAGGGAGAGAAGCTGAGAATGAAATGCATACAGAGCAAAATAGAGCCTGTGTAAGAAATCTGTAGTTTTGATGCCCACTGGATGTCACTGCTAGTGGTCGACCAGTCGATAGATGTCAAAAGTATTGGATCTTCGGCATTAAATCAATAATAAAATAACTTTTTTTTAAAAAAAGTAACAACAACACTGTTTTTACAATACGGTATTTGTAAAAACAGGTAAATTCGGTATTGGAGAGTCTGAGCAGTCACAACTGAAATATTGAGGTGTGCCTATTATAAAAATAACAGTAGTCTCCAGAAAGAGCAGACAGACGGCACATTCATTGGCTAGTGTATAAGCAGTAAACACAAGTTACATGTAGTATATAGTTTAAACAGATCGGATAACTAACGTTATAGGCTGGAGCCATACATCATATCAACAAGTCAACATGGCAAAAAGAATTCAACATTTCTGGGAGTACAGTGGGAAAAGCACATACACTATAAACTATACACATTTATACACACCATCGAAAAATATCCACTGTCCCTCAATCTCGTATATGCATTTGTACATTGGGGGAATCCTGGAGCCGCATGTTTACTGGAGTAAAGAGTACGCCGTTTATACAGTGAATGTAAACCGGAACGACACTATATTGCAATAAGCCAATTTCTGTTGCCCATATAAATGTAGTCAATGATATCCTAATAAATGCATGTGTGAATGTCTCACGTTTTGAAAATTATATTGACCATTATTGTATAGTATTGCAATGGTCTAGAAAAATATCTAGAGGGGCCTCATACAGTTGAAGTCAGAAGTTTACATGCACCTTATCCAAATACATTTAAACTCAGTTTTTCACAATTCCTGACATTTAATCATAGAAAACATTCCCTGTCTTCGGTCAGTTAGGATCACTACTTTATTTGAAGAATGTGAAATGTCAGAATAATAGTAGAGAGAATGATTTATTTCAGCTTTTATTTCTTTCATCACATTCCCAGTGGGTCAGAAGTTTACATCCACTTTTAGTATTTGGTAGCATTGCCTTTAAAAATTGTTTAACTTGGGGCCAACATTTTGGGTAGCCTTCCACAAGCTTTTTACAATAAGTTGCTGGAATTTTGGTCCATTCCTCCAGACAGAACTGGTGTAACTGAGTCAGGTTTGTAGGCCTCCTTGCTCGCACACACTTTTTCAGTTCTTCCCATAATATTCTATCGGAATGAGGTCAGGGCTTTGTCATGGCCACTCCAATACTTTGACTTTGTTGTTCTTAAGCCATTTTGCCACAACTTTGGAGGTACAGTACTGTGCAAAAGTTTTAGGCACTTGTGAAAAATGTTCCATAGTGAGGATGTCTTCAAAAATAATTAAATTTTTCATTTATCACTTAATGTCATACAAAGTCCAGTAAACATAAAAAAAGCTAAATCAATATTCGGTGTGACCACCTTTGCCTATAAAAAAAAAAAAAAAAACAATTCTCTTAGGTACTCCTGGACACAGTTTTTCTTGGTTGATGGCAGATAGGATGTTCCAAGCTTCTTGGAGATTTTACCACAGTTCTTCTATCTATTTAATCTGTCTCAATTGCTTCTGTCTCTTTATGTAATCTCAGACTGACTCGATGTTCAGTGGGGGGCTTTGTGGGGGCCATGACATCTGTTGCAGGACTCCCTGTTCTTCTGTTCTAATCTTTTCAATTTGCAAAATTAATGTTTGGGAGTCTGACATTTTTATTTCTTATTGACACTAAAGCTGAAGATATAAATAACCATCTTAAGACAAATGCTTTTGTGAAACATCTTATGTGCCTAAGACTATTGCACAGTACTGTATGCTTGGGGTCATTGTCCATTTGGAAAACCCATTTGCAACCGAGCTTTAACTTCCTGGCTGATGTCTTGGATTTGGCTTCAATATATCCACATAATTTTCCTTCCTCATGATGCCATCTAATTTGTGAAGTGCACCAGTCCCTCCTGCAGCAAAGCACCCTCACAACACGATGCTGCCACCGCCATACATGGTGTTCATCGGCTTGCAAGCCTCACCCTTTTACCTCCAAACATAACAATGGTCATTATGGCCAAACAGTTACATTTTTGTTTCATTAGACCAGAGCACTTTTCTCCAAAAAGTAAGATCTTTGTCCCCATGTGCACTTGCAAACTGTAGTCTGGCTTTTTTATGGTGGTTTTGGAGCAGTGGCTTCTTCCTTGCTGAGCAGCCTTTCAGGTTATGTCGATATAGGTCTTGTTTTACTGTGGATATAGATACTTGTCTACCTGTTTCCTCCAGCATCTTCACAAGGTCCTTTGCTGTTGTTCTGGGATTGATTTGCACTTTTCGCACCAAACTACATTCATCTCTAGGAGACAGAACGCGTCTCCTTCCTGAGCAGTATGATGGCTGCGTGGTCCGATGGTGTTTATACTTGCATACTATTTTTATTTTATTTTTTTGTACAGATGAACGTGGTACCTTCAGGCATTTGGAAATTGCTGCCAAGGATGAACCAGACTTGTGGAGGTGCACAATTTTTTTTTTTTTTCTGATTTTCACATGATGTCAAGCAAAGAGGCGCTGAGTTTGAAGGTAGGCCTTAAAATACATCCACAGGTACACCTCCAATTCAGTACACTTATCAGAAGCTAATTGTCTAAAGGCTTGACATAATTATCTGGAATTTTCCAAGCTGCTTAAAAGCACAGTTAACTTAGTGTATGTAAACTTCTGACCCACTGGAATTGTGATATAGTCAATAAAGTGAATCAATCTGTCGGTAAACAATTGTTGGAAAAATTGTGCATGACATGAGTAAAGTAGATGTCCAAAACGACTTGCCAAAGCTGTAGTTTGCTAATATTAAATCTGTGCAGTGGTTTAAAAAAATTAGTTTTAATGGCTTCAACCTAAGTGAATATAAACTTCTGATTTCAACTGTATATAGTTATAATGTCCATTTTGCTTACATATTAAATTCTCTCTCAGCTAATGCTGTTAATTATACAGGGGACCTTCTAACTTGGTCAATTTCAAAAATATTTTTAAAAACCTATTTCATTATTTTTGCATAATTTGTCTCATTTTTTTGCAGTTTAAAAATTAACAAGTTCCATATATTTCATCAATAAATATGACCTATGTCTAAAAATTACAAATATTATATTGTACATATACTGTATATTGTTACATGTTTATTGTTTACATGCATAATTTGTACTATTTACAAGTATTTGCATAGATATGTAGAATGGGTAATAAAACTGTACTGTCCCTTTAAGAAAAGTTCAGCAAGTGTCTCACATAAGTGTTTTGGTTAAAGTGGAGTTGCAAGGCTTCTTTTCTGCAACCATGCTATGTGTGATCAGAATGAAATTTTCTATTGTGCCGTTTTTGATGAATATCTGACAAACAACTGACAATAAGTGCAGAAAGTGTCTTAAAGACATTATTAAATTTAAAAATGGATCAATTAATCTCATCTTCAATGGGTCTCATCTTTGGACACCTTACAAGGAATAGGTCAAACCACATTTTAACTTTTTTTTTTTTCTTTTTTTATGCATGCCTACAAATTAGACACAAATATAAGAATAGGATTCTGAGATGATATTCTTCTCACCACAATTGTACAGAGCAGTTATCAGAGTTACTGTTGACTTTGTCAGTTCAAACCAATCTGGCCATCTCTGTTGACCTCTCTCATCAATAAGGCATTTCCATCCACAGAACATGATGATACACTATCTAAAACACTTCAAAAATTGGCACACGTGACCATCGCTGGGTTTCCATCCAAAATGTTTAGCATTTAAGCACATTTCTAAAGATTTGACTTAAGAAAATGCGAGTCATTCCGCATTTCCATTTACTGCATCATGCACATTATTTTAAAGGAGCCCATCTTGTTATGAGGGGAGAGTTATATGCGGAATAGGAGCAAGTATAAATAGTTGTATTAAATGCTGCCGGGAGATGCATGGAATGAGTGTATCTCTCATATAATGAGGGCTGAAATAATATTAACAGAGTAATTATCTGAAGTTTCCGTGACACCACACAGCAGTTCTGTTGAGAAGCAGCTTTAAATGGTGGATATAAGCAGTGATACGATATTAATCATCTGTTAGCATTATATAATGTAGTGTTGTCACAGTACCAAAATTTCAGTAGTCAGTACCGATACCAGTGAAATTTTATGGTTCTTGAAAGTAATTTTGGTACCACAACATAAATGCTAATATGACAATATGCTATTGAACACACCCGTTTACCCTATTTAAAAAGATACATTTCAATGTAAATAATAAATTAAAGAAATGCATGTTTCCTTCAAGTGTTTCTCAATCAAGATGCATTGCTTAAGTGTTTAAGTAGCACCCTACTGAAACCTGTTTTAATCTTTACCAAATCATGCTTTTTTGTTATGATTATTTTTATTATTTTCCAGAACTCCATGTTTTAGAGTTTAATTTAATTTCATCATCAAAATGGTGTCAAATCAATTCATTCTTAAAACTTTCAGCAAGTGAAAATAGAACTTTAACACATCATTGCATTTTATTTCTTTTCAAACTTTTATTCAACAGCAGTCTTGCTTGTGATATATTGCTTTATTACTATTATTATTTACTATCATTACAGTGAATTATTACATTTAACTACACAGTTGTAATATATTTCTGTCACAACGTCTTCAATTTCAAGGCTCTAGCTTATATTTTGAATCGTGCTTTTATGACGTGAGTTTTTTGCCGGAAGCTTCACTTTCCGAATAAACAGTTTGTGACACGGAGACTTTTGTCACATCTGAAATCTCATCTCTTTACATTGGCCTTTTGAGTATGACAAATGAAAAGTAGGACAGTTCTGGAGTGTTTGGTGTTTTAAATGACTGGCGTTGTGTATGTGGTAGTTTTGAAATATTATGTTTAAATTGTATTACTGTGAAGCACTTAACTCTGTTGTTTTAAATGCTATATGAATAAAGTTGAGTTGATATTAAAGCAAAAATACTGTGATTTAATTATATAAATATAGTTTACATGTGCTGCGTGGTTCACAGTAGATTAGTGCTCTGTGTCATCTGATACAACGTGTCGTGAATGATTCTATGTATGAGTGGTCAGATTTATACATTCATTCAAAGTATGCAGCACTTTCACACTACGATTGCAGCCTTTGGCAGTATAATAAATCGCACTAGGACGTCACAATTTTAATTTGATTAACTGTCCATTTCAGTGTAAGGTGCTCTGTTACACACGCTCAAAATGAGCATTTTATAGCAGTCGTGTGCCAGTCAGATTGCACGCTGGTACCAGATTGAGTCGGTGCTCAGTTTTACTGGTACTGCAGAAACACTGGTATCGTTACATCTTTTTTTTTATTTTAGTATCGACTTGGTACTGAAGTACCGGTACTTTTAACAACATTAATATAATGCATTATATTATATAATGTTTGTTGGTCTTAATAAAAGTTATTATAAAGGGATATGTTTCAGTGGTTAATAGTTTAAGGAATATTTCGGGTTAAATACAAGTTTAGCTTAAATCGACAGCATTTGTGGCATAATGTTCTTTATCACAAAAATACATTTCCACTCATTTTTCAAACAAAAACTGAGGTAACAGTGGAGTATTCACTTACAATGGAATCCACTCACATGGGATCAATCGATAAACATTAATACACTCTCAATTTCAAAAGTATAGCCACAAGACAAACAATATGCATGTTAACATTTTAGTGTTATAAAATCACTTTCAAACCTTGTGTAAAGTTGTAAAATTTGAAATAACTTTGTTGCAATGATGACGTTATGCCGTAAACCTTAAAACTCTAAAAACGACCGTTAAAATGACTATTAAAACAACTTTACAGCTCAAATAACAAGTTTTAAAACAATTAATGTAAGTGCTTTTATAAAATTAGAAGCTTTACATTTCTGCCATTTAAACCCTCCAAATATTGTCCCCATTCACTTCCATTGCAGGTGAATCTAAGCATACTTAATGTAACATGAGTTGCAGCAGTCAGACTGCACACATAACAACATGTGCTCTCAGGTTACTCAAACATAGTCTAAACTTTAGCCTATCATTTTAATGTGTAGCGTATTTTGCTGAAGCATATGTTCTATGGCAAGCTTAAAGGGTTCCTTGAAAAACATATTGGGATGAATCACAACCATAAAATCTTGGTATCGACGACCCCTAACAGCAAAGTATTAAGTATTTACCAAACCAACGAATCAAACTGAATTAGAACTCAGAGACCCATAAACATGCATAGAAAAATTCACAACTAACTACACTAACTTCTGACCAGCCAATCTGGTCTTTATCCAGATGTCCACCAATAAATGCACTATACTGTATACTGGGCTCGCTCTTCCTCTGCCTCTCTAGCACACTACAGCAAACACACACACACAATACAGCTGTTGTGAGCCTAATCCATAGAGGCTTGGGTTGTGGGAACAGGACGAGTGCTTGATGGTAGGACACAATGGCGTCAGTCACGGCACAGGGTTCAGACGCACTGAGCGACAGAATGCAGATGGGAAGCTGGAGCATGTGTGTCTTTGCGCATGTACAGTTGCAGCCACAAAACAGCACTCTCCAGCTCTCTTGAGTAAAGATAAATCGTCCGAAGGATCAATGTTTTCCACCCTGTTTTTCACTAAATGAACACAAGGAAGAATGATATTCACTCACTTTCTTAAGCGCCAATATATCAGAATTTTGTTATACACAGACATATTTTCCTACATATTTTACAAAAACATTTTAATACATGAATAATGCAATGCATTGACTTGTGAGAAATGTAAGCAATGATGCAAACAAATTGGGTTTTGAATAATTTACTAGCCTAATTAAAACCGACAGTTTGAACTGATACATGGAACTTACCCAACACCGTTATGGGTGAGCGCATGCACGCAAGTCACAGGAAAAAGACTGGAAAACTAGTCTAATGTGTCTTTAGGAAACTTAAAGGGATATTTCACCCAAAAAAATGAAAATTCAATCATTGTTTACTCACCCCTGTGTTGTTATATCCCCATTTGGTTTTCTTTCTTTTACTTAACACAAAGGGAGAAATTGTGAAAAAAAATTGTGATGTCATACAATGGCAGTTTATGGTGACCAAATTGTCAAGCATGCAAAATTATAATTTCGAAGTCTAATAAAATATTCCATGAGACTCACGATTGTTATGAAAGCACACAATGAGGTTTGGTGAGAAACAAACCGAAATCTAATGTGAAACTGTTGACTGAACTTTGCTCTCCTCTGTGCATTCGTGAGACTGCACGAGAGCAAGTTCAAGCAGCCCAACTCACGAAAAAGGGCGTTCAAGCGTCAACTTTTTTGTTTATTTAAAAACAGGTCCACCACAGCGATAGAAACGACACAGCTGCACACAAACCAGGGAACAAAACGTACTAAATATGTCAGAGTTTGTAGTTGGAGAATAGATGCATTTCTATGCCCAGGGTTCCCACTCTTTTCAAGGCACAATTTTCCAGGACGTTTTAATGCGGCCAACAAGTGTAATATTTAAGCAAAATCACATGCGTCCATTCTTTTATTTGGCCGTTATTTTTTTTTTATTTTAATGGTAGTTTCTCATCTCCAGATAAGCAGTTTGATCCAAGGCCCTGTGTGATTATTAATCCCTGTAAAGCTGTGATTTATTTAAATATATAGTCTGTATGTGCTGTGCACTTCAGAGTGCTCTCTGTCATTTCACACAAAAGAGCGCATGTGATGATCATGAGGTGTTTTTAGTGTATGAGCGGACAACTCTACACATTCATTTTGAAGCATGCATCACTTGCAGATTATTTATTCTATTAAATCAGATACTTAGTTTAATTATCACACTAGGACATATCATTTTAATTTGTTAAATTGTACATTCAACCATTAATTTTCATCCAAATATGTCATATCCCACAACATTCTGGTTTTATTGCTGATGTCATTTTTATGACTACATTCTGTGTTTTCCGCATACTACATGTGGTATCCATGGTATAAGCTGACTGTGATCGTTGAATTATTGAAAATTAATTCACATCCCGAGGTATTAAGGCCAAATTACCATGATACCAACCCAGTGTGTCATCATTGTCTAAAGTTTATAACTCACAGGGATGCAAACTCAAGAGGGTTGAAAAAGTTGAGACGATCACTAATCCACAAACATGTTTTCCAGGGTTATTTTTTTAAAGAATAAGCTAAAAGCACCAACTTAAGCTATTTTAATGATTTAAGTCTAGTAAATTATCTGCACAATTGTGCAAAATTTGCTGCAATAAAAGGTATTTTGTTGTGGCTTGCTTCTGTTTCACAAATTTGTTCATTTTCATTAATTGATTAGTTTAGTGACCACTTCTGGAGGTGCCACTAGGTGGCGACAAACGAGTGTCTTATGTGCTTGAAGTGAGTCATTGAATCATTTTGACTTTATACTTATTTAAGCATTATTAGAAAAAAGCAGATCTATAATTTCCATTCCTTTTGTGAACCGGGGAGCATGATTTTTCATCCAAAAAGACAACAATAATAGTCTAATAATAATGAGTTACAATAACGTCTTTACCTTCTCTTTTATTAAAATTTGCATGTCAAATCTACTGACTATGTCCTTTCTTCATTGTAAAGCGCATTTCATGCGAGTTGAGTCGAGGCGTCAACGCTCTGCTCATCGCCAGCATCAAGCGGTGCTTTGCCCTCCACATGACAAATGTTGCAGAAAGCATCACGGAGGGGCGAATTTATAAGCTTGTCACGCAAGAAAGCAGCAGGTGTGCACAATAAACATTGAAAACATTTATTAGGAAGAGAAAAAAAAAGGCAATTGTTTTGATGGCAGAAAATAAAAAGAGGACTCGTTTATGTTAATCTTTTGTTTTTTTTGGATGAATGTAATTACTGTAGTTCAATAACTGGAGTCTCTGGATACTCGGAAACGATAAGGTAATAATTAAAATAAATTGAGACATTCAATATCTCTTCATAGATTTAGTCAGTTTTATAATATTTCTTGAAGCTTTGTACTCTTAAAGACATCATTTGTGAGGCAAAAACCTGTGTGAGAAACACTTTGGTGTGAAGTTGGAGCCGAGGTTGCGCTGACAAGTCACTTCAGACTTCAGTGTATTTGGCAGCGCTGAGTCATGTGAAAGCCCCTCAACGTGTATAAACATCAGTCACTTTTACACATTAATAGCTCTTCCACCATTTTCTCTCCATGATGAACAAGGTAGACTCACATGCCGATGCTGAAGTAAATGAACAACATGCCCCTCTCATTCGGTCGGTCAGTACATGTACCAGGTCATTCAGTTTGTTTATGAATGAGAAATTTCATGAACAGACCTTTTTCACAGACTGTGACACATTTCCATCTTATTTAGCAACATAAAAACTTTTTTAAATATTTATAAGTTTATAACATTATGCTTTGTGTTATATTACCCTGGAATTAGTTTTAAAAAATGAATTACCACAGCTGTGAGGGGGTTTCGATTACAGCTGCTGAGAGAATGACAGTAAATTTGGCATCTTCTCCCATCTGACTGTCTTATTCTTCCGGTCTCTATTTATTTTATTTTTTTCCGAAAGTCATTAAAATGTAATAGTGGATTTTTTTGTTTTGCTCTTGGAGCATATGGGTAAGTGAAAATAATATTTGTTGTGGTCTCCCATTCACCGTTTTCGAAGTTTACCTTGCAATCGTTTACTTCTGCGTTTCAAAACCCAGTGTGTGAAAAAGGTCTAGTGATCTGCCTCGGTTGGACCAATATTGCCAAGCACACGATTGGCTGCTGCTGTAATCACTCACAAGGGTGTAAGCGCCATTCAACGTTAATGTTGTTTTCACAATCCGCAGCCGCCAGCAATTTGTGTATTTGACTCCTATTCCGAGTCCCGATTGTTACCATGTTCTTGTACATGTAAGAAAACCTTGCTAGCAACACAGTAAAACAGTTTTATTATCCTAAAATATTTTCCAGGACAAATCATTACTTTCTAGGACATTTAGGTATTTTTCAAATTTTCCATGACTTTTCCATGACTGGAAAACTGCATTGCAAAATTCCAGGTTTTCCAGGACGCGTGGGAACCCTGTATGCCCAGCCTTATTTATTTATTATTTTACTTTACTGAACTCCTATTTTGTCGTAATTGCCGCAGTTTCACACATACAGTTAATTTGAGCTTATATCTTGGCAGAAAACTGAAGATCAATGTGAGAATTAAACCGCAAAAGACTGTGATTTAAATAAATTATAGTCCACATATGCCGCATTCTTTAAAGTGAATAAGCACTCTGCACTTTTTCATATAGTATACACACAGACAGACAGACAGACACATACAGAGCATCTGTGGCAAAGTCTTTATAGCAAGTCAATTCACTGGTGGCCATCATTGTAATGCTCCCGGGAGGCTATTTCCAGTCATGCCAGTGCAGCTCCTACTTGAATGGAGAAAGATCAAAATCTCAAAAATGGCTGGTCAAGATTATGATCAAAGAACATTTTTCAAATCAGCAATAAAACCTGACAATGTTGGTATCATAAATTGTGCTTCTTTACCTCAGATTACACTAAAAAACAAAATATTCCCGGCTTGTATAGCTAATGCGCAATCTCGAGATGATTAACAGGCGACCTCTGTATCCAAAAGGTGATTGGCTCTTTTACCTGTAAGGCGGAACTTCCTTTCTACATCCATTGACCGTTGGGCGCTAGAGCTTCTTTGTTGGGCGTTCCAATTTCTCCCATTCATTTTAACAAAAGTGGCCCGTCTCTGCTAAATAGTCTCTGATCTGTGGTGCTAATGATGCTGTGTTTTCAGATAATTAACAGCTTCACACATTCACTTGGAGTGAGCAGCACTTGTACACTTTATTTAATTCAACCACAGTCTTTCGCGATTTAACACAACTTTAATCACAACTTTAATTTCATTTTTATGACTGGATTCCGCAATTCTGTTAGCATTTTCTGCATCACGGAAATCACCCATCTCTAACAGCTGCTATAAGCTCACTATTCTCAAAGAATATGTAGGCTGGCAAAACAGGGGTCAAGCTTTTGCAAAGATAGAGGGTAATACTGGTGGTCAGTATTTGGCAAGGTACATGGCAGTGGAACAGCCTGAACTCTGACCACAGCAAGACCGCATGAATAAGATCCATTCTGAGATTCCACCTCAACTGGGTGAATGGTGCACTGTGTTGCGAGCAAGCCCAATATGCTAGCAGCACAGCGAGAAAGAGAAACTGAAAAATAATTAAGTGCAGCCGGGGCAATTAGAAACAAAAGAATCCAAAATGTCGTCTTAAGTAGTTGAGACGGGGGGTTGGGGGGGGGGGGGGTAGTCTGTTGCAATTCGCAGGTCAAGCTTTGTGTCTTTTTACCCCCGTATGTCTGCTTCTGGTTCCTTTCCGGTCTAAAATTCCCTCCACAGAGCCTCTTTTCCTTCCCTCGCCTAACTTTCAAACAAAAAAAAGGCCCTAAAAGCCATAGTGGGCCCCATCGGCAGTGAGATTGCAAAGCCACCATATGTAACTGCCATGAAAACATTCCCCAGGCCGACAGTCCACTCCAGAGGGCCCAAAACCTCCTTCCTCTACCACCTTTTTCTACTTAATTTATGACCCGCACACTTTCAAGCAGTCTATCCACCAATAATGCAAACAGAATGTGTTGCTTTGAGCACTGAACAACAAAATGAATCGCATTTGAGCTTTGAAGGATTGTGGTGACTAGGCAGCACACATGGTGAATATTCATGATATTTTCACAGTGATTTTGTTAATGATAAATTAAGCAACATCATGAATATCAAACTGATTTTAAAGCGTTTTTTATTTGACCTTTTAATTTGAACTTTTAGACTACTTTTGCGACTTAAGTATGTGAAATAAAAGCATTGTTTACACGTTATATGAAGATGAATTTTGGGTGCTAAAGACAGGTGTAAATGGGGTCCAAAATAATGAGATTTATCCACATGAACCAGATTTGGATGTGGTCAAAAACACATGGGACAACTTTTGGCTCATAGTGTAAATCCCAAAGTATACTTCGGTTAAACACGAATGCTAGCTGTCTGAGTACAGGACGCGTGATGTAAATTTCATAATCAGCAGAATGAGCGTGTGCAGCCTGATTTTTCAAACACAAGACATCAAAACTTCTTCAGTGGGTCTGATATCAACATGGAAGCTCAGTTAATACAGGTACTGCATTAAAATAACAGAGAAAATGGCTCTAAATATCATGTTTGCACTGCAAGCATAATTGGGAGAAACAGTGCACTGTTGTTTCATGCACATTTTTTTCTTTTCCTTTTGCACTTTAGAATCATGCAGTTATACGCTAACGTAATGATTAATGTACTGTATGTGGTCATGAAATCACACAACACAAAAAGAGATGCAAATTACGAGCAGGTGTGTCGTGTCTCGCCTGTCAACATGTGATTGCATCTTGGAGATGGAAAAAATTTGAAATACAGAGCAAATATATACAGTAAATATTGAAATGTCAAATATCACTGAAAGGATCACAATTTTTTTTGTTATATCTGGTGAACTATGTAAAAACTCAACTCGCAAGTTATAGCCAGGCCTAGTCGGAATCTGTACGTGCAGATTTCAACAGAATTGCGACATCTGTTATTCATAAGTTCTAAGCATTCCCCACCCCTTGCATGAGGTGTTCGTAAAATATTATTATTATTATTATTTGGCTTATTTCATGATGCTTTCATGTACCAATAAGACTGTAGTACTAATCTCCAATTAAAACATTTTACTGTATTTAAATCACTTCCACAGAATTGTGCATCTTCCCTCAAAATCAGCACAGAAAATGTGAAAAATGTCAGCAGATTCTGTCTAGGCCCAGTTATAGCTTAGACAGACAGGCACTACATGAGAACACAAAAACGATCAGACAGCACTGACTGCCCTCAGACTAAGTTTTCACCATTGTGAGAGTCCCGCCACAAATTTGTATTATACATGGAAGGCAGTGACACCCCTATCCACAATGCTAGTTTCAGGAAAACTGCACTCTCCATAGAAACCAGCCATAGTATGTCATCTGCTTATGGGCGATGGGAGGGGGTAGTGGGGCTATTGTTGAAATCTCATGAAATGAGATGAAGCGTGTCTGAAGGACGTTACTCAACCCCTACTTTGGCACGGTCAAAAAAAAAAAAAAACGGATTAAAAGTCAATGCAGCATAATGTGGCATAGCAGGACAAATTGAAATCAACTGGGAAAAGCTGGACACTTTGACCATAAAGTGTTGAAAACATAATCGTAGCATCCTGATCTCAATAGGTCCAACATCATTTTGACTGTACCCATCCACCTGTAGCATTACCTCAAAATGAGAACCAAGAGGGGGCTTCCCCTCTGCGGTGGCCCAACTTGCTTCGATGACAGGAAACATCTGGTATTATTAAATATCTGTAACCATGCCACAGGCATATTTAGCTTTTAACCTAGTGAAAGCACAATGGTTTTGTCTCTTCAAGGTCACTGGCCACTTAGTTCTCAAAGGCATAGTAGTGTCTTTAATGGCATAAAGTAACTTTTGACGCCAGAAAGTCACTGCATTTTATTCTGGCCAACGAATGCCCACTAGACAGGGAAAGACAGTCTGACCGCCATGTAGAAGCCAAACGCAGATTGATTCGTTTATCTGAAAAAGATGAAGCCAGACCGGACCAGTATGGATAAAGACATATTCAAACAATGGCACGACAGTCTCTGAGAATGGCTGTACAGAAAACAAGGAAAAAAATGGCTGAAAATGTACGTAGATTTTGAGAAAATTTCTGTCCGTCCAAAAATTGTAGGCCAAGTATGATTATTTACTGATCATATGCATACATAGAAAATAGAAAAACATTCTGAATCTAATTGGCAACAATTATTTATATATATATATATAATATAATATAAAACTTCCTGAAACTTCACTTCACAGAGAGGTGTCCCAAGTTGTTCCTGGTATACTTCAGTCAGACGCAAACGCTTAACATCCACGTACAGGACGCAGGGTTGCTGCAGAGTTTTAAAATCAAATGTAAGACTTTAAGACCTTTTTCAAGACCTGAACAAATAAAAAGAATACCGTATCCCCATACCAAAACAAACCAACACCTGCATTTTTATAACTCGAGTCTGAAGGAATGTAATACCATCTTTATGGGTCTAAACTAGTTCGGTGTCTTGTAGCAGTCGTAGCACGCACACGCCAACCGCCTGTGTATACTGTTAGCGCGTCAGACGGCGTATACTTTGACAGGCTCGCGTTCGACTGAACACAGACGCTGAACGTTCACGTCAAAGTGGACTTTGGGCTTTACAGGCTCTGTATGGTTAGGATTAGTGTGGGGGCAGTGTTAGGGCATCTGCTGCCTGTCAGGAACAAACCCAGGCACCCTTGTACAACGGGCAAAATTTCACCAATGTTTTCCCCCACTTTCTGAGGCTAAAATGAGCATCTATAAATTTTTAGGAGGTACATGCTCAACTTAACTGCACATCCTAACACAGAAACTGATTGTGTGGAGCAGCGCATGCTTATTAATTACATGCAACAATTGTCCCAGGCATTATAAACAAGCAAGCAAATTTACTTGTACTGTGAGAGATCCAGGCAAGCTGTTGTATCTCTTCAGCATCGCCTGTAAATGCGCAACTTTTGTCATCTGAACCACTGACAAAAGTGAAACCGCATGAGAGAGACCCAGCGTGTGCGCAATAGAGACTGAGAAGGACCTGGCTGTTCAGCAAGCTGCAGACAGGTATACTTGTAGAGACTAAACGGCAGCCAGGGAAAATTATTGTTTTGAGTAGGGCTGCACCTAACAATTCTTTTTTATCGATTAATCTAACGATTCTTTTTCCGATTAGTTGATAAATCTAACGACTAATTTGCAGATTATTCTAAAGATTTTTTATAATTATTACTTGATTAATAATAACAATTAATGAACCCAAAATAAATACACAACTTGTCTCATTAATATTTCAGTATTTTATTAAATCATCTTAAACACAAACAAATGTACAAGAAACAGTGTGCACTGCAGGGCATTATTCTGCAACAAAAAAAGTGTTACTATGAATGCAAACTTTAATACAGTGAAAAAGACACTCTATTAGCATAACATAAATATATATAAATAAACATTTCCAACATTCTTTTGAATGTCCATGTACTAAAATAAAATATTTGATGCCATGAGTGAACCTTCATTTACTATTACTATTATTTTGAATGGCCATGGAAAATGAAGCAATGTGATAACAATTTTACCTGGTTGCAAAAATTCGTTAATTCACCTGATGAACCTTCACCTTTTGCTGACCCTTTATGCTTGGCAGAGCTAATGTGTGCTTCTAAATCACTTGCACCTTTATTAGCAACTGACACGTAAGTGCCAGCTTTACATGTCATACATTCTGCTTCCCACGGATCTTGACCTGAACGAAAGCATGGGAATTCTTTGTGCAAATCTTCTGTAAATTTGCACTTTCGTTTGGGCATTGTTTCCACTCAGCTGTCATTTGCTCCTACTGTCAAGCAACTGTTTGATGCCGAACACAACAGTGCTTTACGCATTCACGGAGAGATTGACAGGCAGGAATTTGGCCAATAGTTGCTGCAAGCCTCTTATAATTGACCAATTGATGTGCAAGAAGGCGGGACTTACAAAGAGGGGTTAAAGCAATGCAAATATGTGCACACACACAATGAAGTATTAGACCAGATGCACATCATAATGCAACTAAAGCTGAATCCCGGACATTTTCGCAAATGTAGAAATCCCGGCTGGATGCTTTTTTAAGGTCCGATAAAGAGGACATGTCCGGGAAAAAGAGGACGTATGGTCACCCTACGTTAGCAGCGGTGCAGAAATTACTTTTAACATGGGGGCGATGAGGAAACCCTCAATTTAAAGTGACTAGTACTAACAGAAACACGTGTTGTAATACTAATATGTCATGCTTAGGTGGGGACAAAAAGTAAACAGGACTTACGGTGCTGTCTTGCTGCCGTCTTGACAAAGCGCTCTGGGATGCTTTCGCTTCAAGTGTTCGTTCATGGTGGTTGTACTGCTGTGATAAGCCATTTCCAATTTGCATAGCTTACACAGCACCACACTGTTGGGTCTCTGGCTAAAATACTCCCATGCTTTAGATGACCGTAGGCGAGTTTTTTTTTAGCTGCAGCTTGTTCTTCGGGGGAATCCATACTTAAAACCGGGCGCTGCCATTTTAATTACTCCATTGCGACGCACCGACGCATGTTATGCAAATCGACTTATTTCTGTAATCGATGACGTCGATTAATCGTCCCAGCCCTAGTTTTGAGATTTTAAACTTCAGCATTCAATATGTTTTATATCCGTATGTATTGTGTCTAATAATGCATTGGCAATGCACACTTAAGTTTCTCTTGCCAATAAAGATTTATATCAATTGAATCTGCTCATTTGATCATATTATTAAAAAAGTCCACTGCAAAACGCCAGAAGCTTTTGTATAACTTGTAATTACATTTCCACTAATTTTATGGCATGTATAAATACAGGCTACTTGTATCAAAGATTATACCATGGTCTGTTCTAAATCTCGATTCTGATTGGCAAGAATGAGTGTAGTTCAAACCGTTGAATGCACAGGTAGTTCCGGTCAGTTTTAATCACCATTCGATATTAATGCGCTGTTTGTAACCATAGCAACATAACATTACAGAGCAAGCAGAGTAAACTATAGCAACTGAAAACATTTCCTAACCACTTTTAACAGCATAGCTAATATAATGGAATTCAGTTTGTTTTGCACGGAGGGTGAGAGAAGGAAATCAGGACCTATTAAATGCATCTTTCACTGTCTGGCAAGGCAATGCAAGACAATCTAAACTGTAAATGTGTTGTGTACATTATGTTGCTTCACTGAAGTGCCACCTATACCCACTAGAGAACACTGAAAGAAAAAAGTGAGATTCAGCCAGCGCAACAGTCAAAGATGCCCTTCCAGCGCGTGTCAGTCAGTATCACTGATTATAATAGAAAAACAGCACAGATGCACACAAAAGCATATTTTAACAACCCCAAACTCCACCTTTACATGGAAAAACTGACCCAAAACCAGACGGAAAACAGTTTGTCGGAACTCGTCGAGCTTGGATCAGGTTGAAGACTACTGCACGTGTAGAATAACCAAATAGTGGTTTTGAGATTCAAATAGTGGCGCATCGAACGGTTAACCACAGGGTCCGAAATTAACATCCGCCAAGCGCTAAATGCTAAATTTTCTATTTGGCCTGTGAATTTCGCAGTGCCACAGGCCACTCTGGCAGGTGGTTTTTGATTTCTATCAGTTTGTCAGCTTGTAAAATACATTTAAACACATTCTAGTTTTGTCCTCAAGGGGGCTCTGTAGGCCTACAGTACAGTCACTAACAGGTGTTTACATAGAACGACTCTTATTAGCTCATAGTCCTGCTGCTCATCAATAGTCTCAAACACTGTATGTCCACTGGCGCGTAGTGAGCGAAGGTGGATTCAGTGCTTTTAATCCAGTGATGATTACACGCATTCTTTTGTGGCAATTTAGTGGCTGGGTAAGCAAATGATTAATAAATCAACACTGTTTATATACTTTTGGGCATTTGAAAATGTTGGCATTTTTCCAACTGTAATCGCGCATATTTAAGATTACATAATTGCTCGTATACTGAAAGCTAATAGTAGTAAATACACACTGGCTTTGTATATTACAAACTCAACCTGAAGCTGCAGTTCTCTGCCGTTGCGCCAGTGGGCACGTACTGTTAGCAATACGTCTCGATGCAAAATGAAAGCAATGTTCGTGCCATCTGGATGAAGGGAAGACCACTCTTGGATTTACAGTGGATGTGCGAGTAAGTTTTAATTAACAACATACAAATTCTATGGTAATATTTGCATTAGAGAGATCAACGGTGGTTCAACAGTTTCACTAAATAAAAGAATAGATTTCCGTTTTGTTCCTCACCAAAACTTATCGTTTGCATTCATAATAATTATGAGTCTCATGGAATAATTTATTAGACTTATTAGAGGTGGTCACCATAAACTGCCATTGTATGACATCACTGAGCACAAAATTGTTTTCACAATTCCTCCCTTTGTGGTAAGAAAAAGAGAGAAAGTCATATAGTGTTATAACAATACAGTGGTGAGTAAACAATGATTTAATTTTCATTTTTGGGTAAACTATCCCTTTAAGGGAAATTCTTAATACCTTTCTTCACAAAGCCCCCTCAGATGGGGGTATTCCAGAGGACAGAGCTGACAAGAAAACAGAAATTACAGCAGCTTAGTCAGCACAGAAGAACACCATGTTTTTGTTCAAGTACACAACCAACCACAAGCTGCATTTTAATGGGAGGGAATTCTTCAAGGAATACACTTAAGAATGGTAAATTACAGTGTTGCTAGCCCTGCCAGTAATGAACTTCTGACCATAAGGTCAGAGTGGCAATAGGAGGTCACTAACCTCTTCCCGGACAAAGCCTCTTGACCTAATTCTAACTACCTTCATCTGGTATCTTGTATTATATTAGAGGCAAACCACCTCCCATTATTTCTGACTAGTGCTTCTTCTCAAACACAAAATGACTCATAACTTGAAAACCACTGAATGTAGTCACGGTTTTTAAAATGCCCATGATGAGGCACAATGACATAATTGCTTTGACCTAAACCCCCCTACAACAAAATGAGCATCAAGCGCTAGTGCAAAAAAAAATCTAAAAGCTTTTAAGACTTTAGAATGCATGAATGTTCCATGAAAATTCCATTGATTTTCTTCAAGCCTGGACAACACAACTTTAAAGGAATATTCCATGTTCAATACAAGCTAAATCGACCACATTTGTGGCATAATGTTGATTACCACAAAGAATAATTTTGACTACTTGTCCCTGTTTTCTTTAAAAGAAAAAAGAAAAGACAATCGAGATTACAAAGTTGCACTTACAATGGAAGTCAATGGGGCCAATTTTTGGAGGGTTTAAAAGGCAGAAATGTGAAGCTTATAATTTTATAAAAGCACTTACATGAACTCCTTTTTTGTGTGTGTGTGTAAATTGTCATTTTTACAGTCATTTTAGGGTTTAACTTTACAGCCTTACGTCAAAATGGCAACAAAGTTGTAAAGTTGTATATAACCTTACACATAAAATGTTAATAAGCGAATTTATCACACTAAAATCATCTTATCAGGCATATCGTTTACATCTTGTTGCTATACATTTGAAACAATAAGTATTTTAAAGTTTACAAATTGACCCCATTCACTTCCATTGTAAGTGCCTTACTGTAACCCAGATTTTTGCTTTTTCTAAAGAAAAAGAGGGACGAGTCAAATTTTTGTGGCAATCAACATTGTGACAAATGCTGTCGATTGATCTTAACTTGTACTAAACCTTGAATATTGCTTTAAAATTGCTATTTCCAGGTTTGCCATGCCAGTGGGAACCCTGACACAACAGTACTATAAGACAAATATCACACATTTAAAAGTTTGAAATGATTAAACAATATATA
Source organism: Myxocyprinus asiaticus (assembly GCF_019703515.2). Classification (NCBI taxonomy): domain Eukaryota; kingdom Metazoa; phylum Chordata; class Actinopteri; order Cypriniformes; family Catostomidae; genus Myxocyprinus; species Myxocyprinus asiaticus. Next base: position 3,230,628 of record NC_059358.1, on the reverse strand, counting down.
TAGTTCAAAAAGTATCTGGACACATTCATTGAACATGTTTATTGTTAATGTGATGAACTACACCTATGTCAACTTGAAAAGAACTAACTTCACATTCACTTAAAATCTTAATTTGTTTGCAAATGCCACTCGACATTCATAACATTTAAGTGTAGCCTACTTTTGGAGCAAATTATGGAGTTATGTGTGCCACAATTCTGCACATGCAAAATTATATTTTGAGCGCACAAAAATGTTCTGCGCGTGCAAGATGAAATTATGAGCGCACAAAAAGTTATTTTGCCCACGCAAGATGATATTCTGAAAACACAAAAATGTTCTGCACGCGCAAGATGAAACTTTGAATGGACAAAGTTATTTTGCCCACGCAAGATGATATTTTGAGAGCACAATTTTTTTTTTTTTTTTTTTGCACGTGCAAAATGATATTGAGCGCACACAAGATATTTTGAGCGCACAAACTTTTTCTGCATGCACAACATGATATTCTGAGCACACAAATGTTCTGCACGCGCAAGATGAAATTGGACATAAAGTTATTTTGCATGCGCAAGATGATATTTTGAGCGCACAAAGAATTTTCCGCATGCACAAGATAATATTGACCGCACAAAAAAAATTTCTGCAGGTGCCAGATGATATTTTGATCGCACAAAAACATTTCTGCACGCGCAAGACGATACTGACTGCATAAGAAAGTTATTTTGCACGCGCTTGAACTCAAGTTTTGTAAAGCTATCTTCTTGCAAAGATAAATTCATATTGAGCAAACAAAAATCAATTTTGCGCTTGAATAATGTTTATTTGAATGTAAATTTGCTCAGAATTCTTACATTTTGCTTTCTCCTCCAAATGCTCTCAAAGTATAATTTTGCATGTGCAGAATTGTGGCACAAGTATAACCCCATACAAATATACCAGTCAGAACAGCACAGACACATGTACAACCCGGTTTTCTCTCAAGAAAGAAGCTTAACTAATCAAAGTTCATGTTGAGAGCCTTGCCATGACGTTGCAAACAGCCAGATGTGCGTGAGAAACACAACAGCATACACACCTGTAGTTCCGATTTCCATTCATGAGGTCTCTGTCCGGTTCCGTCCCCGGCTCGCAGTAGACGAACTTCAATAGACTCTTAATGGACTCGGGGCTGGAAAAGGTGCCCCCGAACCGACCGAGTGTCTAATCTCAGGTTGTTGCTTCGAATCCCACCGAAAGCTCGTATACCTAAGGAGGCCTTTCGAGACCCCCGTGTGTGAATTCAACTATCCCGTCCGGATTTCAGGTTCGGTTGACAGACTGACGTGACGGCGAGCTAGCAATCCAGCTAAAGCGAGAAGTGAACGTTGAGGTGTTATGTCGTTATAACGTGTGAAAGTTCACTTATGTCTCCTCCACAGAGCGCTAGCCTGCTACTGCTAGTGGCCAGGCTAACCAGCTAAGCTACAATCCCATCTGACAGGGGAAAAAATCCGTAAAAAACGACGTCTTCTCTTCACTTGAAGTCCCCGACACCCCGTTAAATCCGTCCTCGAAGCTGGTGACTTTTACATATCGCTTGTTTCACTTCGTTTATTGCCCGCTATGAGGTAAATAAGTTGGTGTTCAACTCTCTCTCTCTCTCTTTCTCAGGGTTTTTCTGACTGTCAGAGCCTCTGTGAGACACGCTCGAGCTATATATGGGGCGTCTGATCCTCCGCGAGCGCGACGTACGGACCTGCCGCCAGTGCCGAGCGCTGATTGGTTGGGAGGGAAAACGCGAGGCAGAGGAGGAGGGGCGTTGATGAAGCAGCTTCTGGGAGTCATTCATCATCATCATCATCATCATCTTCATAAACTTGTTGTAAGAGCAATTTTTGTTATCTGACTGTAGCTAACTGCATTTTCACTGGTTTTAAAATGATCTGTTATTCACTCATTTTATTTATTTCTTACTAGTAGAAATTTCACATAGTATTAGCAATGCAGTTCTTACAATTAAAAATCATATATATTTTTTATATATATTAAAAATGACATTGTTACTAGTGCAAATTTCTATTCCCGATATCAACAACTGAATTACATCTAGTAAAATGCTCATTTTTGGTATCTGTAAATGCAACATGTTAGATGTTTTTTGGAAATGGATTTCAGATATCAATAAATTGGAGAGTGATTAAAGATATCTTTAACTGCATTCTTACTAGGTACAATCACATTACAGAGATCAGAAATTAACATTGCCTCTAGTGAAAACCAAATTATAGATGTTAAAATTTTGCATTTTTACTAGTTGGCATTCAATTGTTGATATCAGGAATGGACATTTGCACTACTAACAATGTAATTATTGATATAAATAAAATATAATTTTTACTTGTTTGAAGTGCATTGCTGAAATTTGAAATTTCAACTAAGAAATTAATTTTAGTTTTCTGTAATGCATTGTGAAAAAGAGTGAATGACAGATAACAAATTCTACTGGTGAAAATGCAGTCACAGATATCAAGAATTACGTTTTTTAGTAAATAAAATTAATTTATTATATCAAGAATACGTTTTTTTTTTTTTTTATCAATAATGTTTTTACTAGTGCAACTATAATTACTAATATCAAACAATAGCACTTTTACTAGTAAATCCATTCCTGATAAAGCTTGAAGTAGCATTTATCTAGTTAAAGTTGAACTGTTGATATAAATAATTCATGTCCTGCACATGATGAAGTTAATTCAGCTAGCCATTATATGCACTATAGTAATAATGTAATAATTTATATAAAAATGATTCTTACTAGTAAGAAGTGCAATGTTGAAATGTGAAACTGGAATTTCAGCTTTTGAGACATTAACTGTATATCTGTTATTGCATTTTGAATAAGAGTGAATGACAGATAATTGTGAAATTCTGCTAGTGTAAATGCATTTATAGATAAAGAAATTTCATTTTTGATAATTCTAGGATTTCTGTGAGTGATGACATTTTTGATATGAAGAATTAATGTTTTTACCAGTGCAACTACTAGTAGTAATACTTTCATATAATCTAATCCCTATCTATCCATCCATCCATCCATATTTAGTTTTATCTATCAATCTATCAATCCATCCATCTTGTTTTATCTATCATCCATCTCTTGTTTTATCTATCTATTATCCATCCATCCATCTTATCTATCAATCCATCCATCTTTTGTTTTATCTATCAATCCATCCATCCATCCTTTGTTCTATCTATCTATCTGTCTGTCTTTTCTATCTATTTATCTATCTGTCTGTCTTTTCTGTCTGTCTGTCATCAGTCTATGTATATAGACAGGCCATCTATCTGTCTGTCTGTCTGTCTTTTCTATCTATCTATCTACCTACCTGTCTGTCTGTCAGTCTATCTATCTGACTGTCATCAGTCTATGTATATAGACAGGCCATCTATCTATCTGTCTGTCTGTCTGTCTTTCTATCTATCTACCTACCTACCAGTCTCTCTGTCTGTCATCAGTCTATGTATATAGACAGGCTATCTATCTTTCTATCTTTCTTCTTGAATTTCAAAATCTTAAAAAACAAACACAAATTATGGTATTGACCCATTCAGGAAACCCATTCATTGTAGTGGGGGAAAATATTCCATGTTTTTTATCCTTGGTGAGCCACAAAGTATCTAAGAATCATAACAATAGCAGTTGTTAATAACAGTGTTATGCATACTTTAACAGAATTAGACGAATTGTATGAATTACAAATGCTGAACCCAGGATTCAGTCAGTGATGGGGGGGAAAAGACCGCAAGAATCTTTGAAAATGTAACAGCAATTAAATGCGATTTCATAATGAAAATGCTGCTGTATTTTTAAATGACCAGACAATCACCCATCCATAAACCACGAAACAGAACTGAACACAGTATTTAATAAAAAACAACTTTTATTTTCTTTAAAAAATAACCGTTCTGAACAAAGTCCTCTCACTATTACATACAGAGCCCAAACAACCAACTCATGTGTTCATTTATTGAATCTATTGGGAAGTGCTATAACAAGGACAGTTCTTTATCAGTGGCGTAATATTGCTTCAACAGTGAGGTCGGGTTAAGTTCACTCCAATTACGCCACACTGAACCTCTATGTTCCTCACCCATGTGGTGCTCTGTGGCTTTTGAGAGTCATGTACTGCATCAGAATACTTAGTCTAAAGACCAGATCAATATACGGTGGGGAATCCATAAAAATCACCTCGCTGGGTTTGCTAAAACCTAATATATAAAGGCATGTCTTTTTATACATTTCATAAACATAAGTCAAAATAAAACATGGTAAACTGTTACATCTTAAAATCCCTTTGAATTTCAACAAAACATTTTCAGGCGCTTTGAGGCTGAGTTGAGGCGTTTTATGACAATGCCGCCTTGTGGAGAACCTTTGCCACTTTACTTTGCAATAAACCCACAAAAGGTTTCATTAAAGGAATAGTTCACGCATTAAGAACTTTCTATCATTATTTATTCACTCTTATGTTGTTCAAAACCTGTATGCTGAATGCAAATGATTAAAAAAACAAAAAAAAGGCATACAGCATACAGGCTTCAGAACGACATGAGGGTGAGTAAATAAGACAAACTATTCCTTAAAACAAATGGGAATGTATGGCATCAAATGTATAAGGGCACTGTCTTCACGTGTTTACGGAGAGGCTACAGTCACAAGTTCAGTTTAAACATGCAATTCTTACATCCACCATACGACATGATTACATGGCATAATGTGCCTCTAACATGTGGAAAGGGCGTTTTCCTGCATGACCAACATGCTCACTGCATCAACGGGCATCAGACGAGGGGTTAAAGGTGCTTGTGAGGCGGGCAGGGAATGTGGCAGTGTTACCGACGGCACCTTTCAAAACAATGCAGGACTACGCAAGGGTGGGAGTGATGTGGGTTGTTGACAGTCCAATAGGAAAGCAAAGCCTTCACAAGCCAGTGTGTGGGAAGTTTGTGGGTAGCTATATACATAAGATATCCTGCATTGTTTGATTTCTTGGTAGATACAAATGGGCAGCGTAACGAGTGCGTCTCAACCTCCTATATCAGATTGAATGTGCCGTACGGGTTTCTCTATCAGCTGCTCTCATTGACCATGTATTGCTTTGTTTACAGCAGTCAGTGGAAGAAACGGTTTAAAGGAATATTTCACCCAGAAAAGAAAATGTTGTCATCTTTTACAGCCTCCTCCCCCATGTCTTTCCAAACGCAAATTATTGTCTTTCTTCCATGAAGCGCAAAGAGAGGAGAGTAAGTCAGATGGTCTGAGCTTAGCAAGCAAGTAAATGAAAGTGTTGGTGATTTTTATTACCAAGCTTCAAAAATGCTCCATAAAATTATCAGAAAGGTAGTCCATATGAATGTTTTCGCTATTTTCCAAGTCTTCTGAAGCCATACGATAGCTTGGTGTAAGGAACAGATCAAAATGTAAGTTGTTATTTACTAATATTCCCGCCCGTCGTAGATCTGAAATCTATTTAGCAGTCGCAAATTTAAAGGAATGTTTCGGGTTCAATACAAGTTAAGCTCAATCAGCAGCAATTGTGGCATCTTCCCTCCTTTTCTTTAAAAAAAAAGCAAAAATCGAGGTTACAGTGAGACACTTACAATGGAAGTCAATGGGGCCAATTTTTGGAGGGTTTAAAGGCAGAAATGTGAAGCTTATAATTTTATAAAAGCACTTACATTAATTCTTCTGTTAAAACTGTCTTGTGGCTATACTTTTGAAATAATGATTATTTTAATATTTACGGATTGGCCCCCATTCACTTGCATTGTAAGTGTCTCACTGTAACTTTTTATTTTTATTTATTTATTTTTAAGAAAAGGATGGACAAATCAAAATTAATTTCTGTGGTAATCAACATTATTCCACAAATGCTGTCAAATGAGCTTAACTTGTATTGAACCTGGAATATTCCTTTAAGATCAAATCGACAGAATTTGTGGTATAATGTTGATTACCACAAAAATAATTTTGACTCGTCCCTCGTTTATTCGCAGTTACAGTAAAGCACTTCCAATGGAAGTGAATGGGGTCAGTGATATCTCTAAGTTTTATCACAGTTTCCACAAGATGGAAACATTGTGTTAACATGATTTTAGTGTGATTAGAGGGATTTACCACAATTACAACGTTTATCAGACCACAGGGTTTGCCAGCGTTATGTCATCATGACAACAAAGTTGTGATATTGGATATAACTTGCCACAGATAAGGTGATTAAGTGATTGTATCACACTAAAATCATGCTAACACGTGTAATGTTTACGTATTGTGGCTACACTTTTGATACAGTGTGCAATTTATTGGTTATGGACTGGCCCCATTCACTTCCATTGTAACTGCAACCACACTTTTTTATTTTTCCCTTTCTTTTTAAAAAAAAATAAAGGACAAGTCTTTTTTGTGGTGATAAAATGATGCCACAAATGCTACTGACTGAGTTTAACTTGTTGAACCAGGAATTTTCCTTTAAATGCGCTGCGATCATTCGTGTGACGTGAGAACAAATGGTTTTTGCCATGAATGGTGCGATGCATCCAAGGCACCATTTTTTAACTGAATACAAGTGCAAATGAGATTTTGTTCCTCAAACAAAGCTATCGTATGGCTTCCGAACTTGGAATATAGCAACTTTTATTTGAGTTTTTGTCCTTTTTTGGAGCTTGGCAGTATAAAACACCCTCCAGTTTTGTTGTTTATAAATCTCATTTTGTGCTTCACAAAATACAGTGTAACACAATTCATTAATACTAATTACCTACATTAGTTAACATGAACTAACAATGAACAATACTTTTTCAGCACTTATTTATCTTGGTTAATTTCAACTTTTTTTTATTATTAAAAATGAACATTTATTAATGCATTATGAACTAACAATGAACAATTGATTTGATTAACATAAACCAAGCTTAATGAATGCTATTTAAAAATAGTGTTCAAAATACCTAAAGCATTAACTAATGTTAATAAATAGAACCTTATTCTAAAGTGTTACCCTAATTAAGAAAATAATGTGGGGTTGAAACCACACAAGGATGAGTAAATGATGACAAAATTTTCGTTTTCAAGTGCAGGAAGATTAATGTGCACTGGAAGTGTGTTTTAATGATTAAACAGCCAAGATCACCCATTCCAGAAGAGCGTAGAGGAAACAAGTGCAAAAATATGCACATCTTAAAGACAAGGGTCCTTTTATACGGTTAGCATCGCATTTGGCTGGTGCATAATGCTGGTTTCGGTGTAATGCTGATGGCAAGACTGCAAGCGCACTAAACGCACTCCGTTGTCCATCTATCGTAATGCTAATTCGGCCACTCTTTAACTAACGAGGTGAGTCTAAATACGATTGGCTACACCCGTGACACAACCGGAGAGACACCTGCAACTGTGGCATGCTACAGTCGATCGCCGTATGCGCTTAATTTGTGCGTCTGGCGGCGTACGGCTTCAAAAACAATACATAAATGCTGGTCGCATGGTGTCTTTAAACTAAAACTAAGTGCTAATGTACCATATAAAATTACAAAAAATCTCAACAACAATAAAAATAATGCAAAACGCAAATAGTAAAACAATTCCTCCATTCCGGGCTTCTGCATCAAGTGCCCGAACTCTGGCATCGTGCAAACGGACATGTTAAAGGGACAGTTCACCAAAAAAAGAAAATTCTGCCATTGTTTACTCACCCTTACGTTGTTCCAAAACTGTATGACTTTCTTTGTTCTTTGTTGCGGAACACAAAAGGAAATGTTAGCCACCATTCAGAAAGAAAGTCATGAGTTGTTGGAATGACATGAGGGTGAATAAACTCTCATTTTTAGGTGAACTGTCCCTTTAAGAGGCAGCTTTGTGGTGGCATACAAAACAACAGCTTCGTTTGCATCCCTTCCCTCCATATTGCATTCATACGTACATGTAGGAGTGTGAAGGTAGTACACAAAAATACAGAATTAAATAACAAAAAAGAGCATAGTTCAGCCAGGTTAAACAAAACATAGTGTGTGATTTCTTATTCAGTTCTGTTCAGGTGAACTGTTAGCACCCAGTGTACTGGCTCGAGGTGGTGTGTGTCGGCCCACCGGCACGGCGAGGGGTCGCAAAGAAACTGGTTTAGGCAAAGTACATGGTCCTCAGGGTGTCATGATGAATCTGCACGGCTTTAGCCAGCGCTTGGGGGTCCCGACCGTTACTCTGCCCAGAGACGTGGCTGCCCTCTCCGCTACGGACAAAGTAAGAAAGACTGATTTAAAAACTGACCTCTTTTAAGGAAATTACCATCTTGTGTTGTGCTACTGTCAGTATAAGATAACTAACTTAATAAAAAACTAAGTGAGCTGCCTTTCTGTCTAGTGTATACTTATCAGCTGCCTTCTAAGAGACCGTTCACACCAAACACATTCCTGCACTCGTCTGCCCTGTTTTTTAAAGGGATAGTTCACCCCTCCAAAACAAATTCTCATCATTTACTCACCCTCATGCCATCCTGGATGTGTATGACTTTCTTTATTCTGCAGAACACAAATGAAGATTTTTAGAAGACTGTTTCAGCTCTGTAGGTCCATACAAAGTAAGTGAATGGTGATCAGAACTTTGAAGCTCCAAAAAGCACATAAAGGCAGCATAAAAGTAATCCATATGACTCCAGTGGTTTAATCCATGTCTTCAGAAGCGATATGATAGGTGTGGGTGAGTAACAGATCAATAATTAATTCCTTTTTTACTATAAATCTCAACTTTTGACCAGCTCCCCTATGCGCGCTCACGAGAGGACAGAGTTCTTCCTTTGTTTTTTGGCAATTTTGCATTCTTCGTGCATATGATCACCTACTGCACTTTTGTGCAAATATGATTTATTTATTATTTTCCTTTCCTTTATCTCCCCCACTTTTTACTTTCTCCTCCCTGGCCAGTAGGTGGCTACATGGACAAAAAATGTGAATTGCCAAAAAACAGAAGAATAAGAACTCAGTACTCACGAATGCGCATTGCAGGGCTGGTCGAAAGTGGGGATTTACAGTAAAATCTGTTTCTCAACCACACCGATCATATCACTTTAGAAGACATGGATATAACTGCTGGAGTCCAATGGATTACTTTTATGCTGCCTTTGTGCTTTGTGGTGCTGGTCACCATTCACTTGCATTGTATGGAGCTACAGAGCTATTCTCATAAAATCTTTGGGGTTTGTTTTTTTTTTCAGCAGAAGAAAGTCAGACACATCTGGGATGGCATGAGGGTGAGTAAATGATGAGAGAATTTACATTTTTGGGTGAACTATCCCTTTAAATAGTTTTTTTAATGTAAACATATGCTCGACTGACAATATCTCACTGTTTTTAGCATCTTATGCAAGATCGCTGCATTTCTTAGATGCATGTCAAGTTAAAAAGAACAAACTTTTGAAAATGTCGAGATACCTGCTCTATTCATTGTGCGAGACGCTGAAAAACAGCAAGATGTGGCGCAGTGGTCAAAAACATCTGTTTAGCACGTTTACATTTAAATATATATATATATATATATATATATATATATATATATATATATATATATATATATATATATATATATATATATATATATTAATTTTTATTTTTTTATTATTATTTCAAAAACGTGTTTGGTCTGAACGGCAGCAACTGAAATGGAAACTCATAAGTAATCAATTTGAAACGCTTTCCAAAAGCAGCAACACCATGTGTCATACTAATAGCGCTCCACACGCAAGCTCATCACAATGCATCTGCTTAGGATACAAGCGATGGCCAAAAATACGTATTATCGGAGACAGCACAGCTAATGATTTTGAATAGCCTTCACATTGCGAGTGCAAATATGGTGACTTAAAATGCTGTCTAGGTAGGTAACACTACTGTAGGTGTTCCAAAACAGCTAACGTGTATTCAGATTTAAAGACATCACTAAAAATCAAAATTGACCCCTTTTTCTTTCTTAGGAAATGTCCTTAGGTTTATTTTACACAATGTTATTCCAAAGAAAAATATTTGTCTTCATAATCTATTAAAATGCCTTTCTCCACCTCTTTAATGTCTTTTGTGCTGATGTAACCGAGGTGGGTGGGAAAAACATGATATTAACCAACAATTTCATTGCCCGAGACGTTTCATCCAATCAAATCTCAATGGATAAAATCAAGTCCTGTGGAAGTTCAATGTTTTGCAAATGCAGTTTCATGTTGTCTTTAATGAAACAAATAGATTAAACAATATCAATGCAAACAGACATCATGTCACTATGATGGTGCTCACACCTGTCATGTTCCTTGTCCACTAGATGGTAGCGTGCTCGGAAGGCCACAAGCCTGGCGTAGTAGGCTGGTGCTGGAATGGACACGGAACGGGTGCAGCGCACGTAGGTGTGGCACAGCTGGTAGGTTAAAATCTGCAGCTCGTCGGCCGTAAAGCGATTGTCATCCCACAGGACGTAGTAGTGAGAGGGTCGGCTGGTGCCCTGAAACGAGAACAATAGCAGATCAAAAAAGTAACACCACATCAATGACAAACAGATCTAGAGATGTGCAAAATGCTATACTTTTTATTCAAAAAAAAATGCAATTCACCCAAAACAGTTACTTGAATGAACCTCTACTACGATGATGATGATGCTTTCAGCTTTTGAGTTCAAAGTTATTTTGATATTTTCTTTCTAGGGCTTAAAGTAAAAAATGTCTAAGTGGTGTAACCGTCTGGAGACGGTTTAAAATAAAATAAAGTTTCATTAAAAGCTGAAATTCTTGGAAAAAGAAATCTTGGCATAAGTAGTTTGGAATAATCTTTTTTTTTTTAAATATACAGTATATATTTTTAAATATTATAAGTATTTTAAACACTTTTGGCCACCAAATCAAAGTCAGGTGGTGTAACCAACATGTAGACAGCCATTCTGGTTTCATAAAAAATCCCCATAAATAAATAAATAAAAAGGAGAGAGGACCCTTTTAAAGCTTCCTGGCTGTGTGTGAAGAAAACAAATATCAGATATTCTGACATATTTATGAAAAGGCATATTTTGTTTAGATCATTTGGAGTAACACTGAGAAAACTTCAATATTTGTGGCTCAAAAATTCATGGTATTTGTAAATAAAAGAAAAATGTACCTTGTAAAACATGTTTGAATTTTTTTTTTAATTAATGATTAAGTTGTGTTGACTCAGTGCAAGGAAAGTGTTTAAGTCATTATTTTGTTTTTATTTTTTTATTTTATTTTTTTTACTCTTTTAAAAAAATGCTATGAATGTTTTTAAAAATGTTATGAAACCAACTTGGACACAAAGATAACATTTCTCCAACTTGAAACGTGTTTTAAACTAGATTTTTAGAAGGCTTCACCTCGGACAACCTTATCTGTAAATGACCCAAATATCAAAACAAACAAAAGAAATATAAAAGAATGAATCTAGTCAAGCTCACTAATTGTCAGATGTTGGGACAACTAGTCAGCCATCGTGACCCATCCCTAATCAAAACTACTGTATGTTTGCATGGAGCGTGCGTGCTTACCTGAATGCCTGCATGACTGCACAGGTAGAAATCAAACTCGAATGGATGCGTGATGCTGGTGTCAACCGTCGTTCCTGCTGGAATGTTCCCACTCTTCCCAATCTGCACAAAATTACAGATATCAGACTGAACAATCTCCAAAATGACTTGAGAAATGAAAATGTTTTTTAGAAACTCACTCTTTCAGACTTGTCGGCACAGAAGAGGCGTGTGTGGTGGCGTTTTTGCACAACTATGTATGTAATGCCTGGCTGGTAGTCTTTCTCCAGTTTGATGCAAGCGTCCCTGATGGCCAACAGCTCATAGTGCAGGATCTGAACACACAGACATCAAACTGTCAGCAAAACTCTTGTTTTACTAGAACTTGCTTATTACCTTTGATAACAATCAGAACAAATGGGCTGGGTAAAAGAGATAACGAGAAATCCTTAAATTCTTCAGCATTTTGATATGCAATAACATACGTATAGCTTGATATTTATGTTTTCGCTCTAATTATTAAAAATCATTTTAAGCCATTTCAATCAATTATTATATCCAAACAGCCATTGTTGCCGTAAGATACAATTGATCAATACAATGCAACAGAAATATTTTCATTTTTTTAATTACTTTTTTTTATTAAACATTTGAAAACATGAAAAATGAGCAATGACGCAATCGAACTGATTAATTATAAGTTCTGAATTGACTCACTGAAACTTAAGAGCAAATAAAAAGAGCATTAAAATCATTGCAAATATATACTGAATATAAATACACTCACTGGCCACTTCATTAGGTACACCTGTACATCTGCTTATTGATGCGATTATCTAATCAGCCAATCATGTGGCAGCAGTGTACTGTGTAAAATCATGCAGATACAGGTCAGGAGCTTCAGTTAAAGTTCACATCAACCATCAGAATGGGGAAAAAAATGTGATCTCCGAGATTTGGAGCATGGCATGATTGTTGGGCTGGTCTGAGTATTTCTGTAACTGCTGATCTCCTGGGATTTTCACACACAACAGTCTCTAGGGTGTAAAGGTCAATGGTGTGAAAAGCGAAAAACATCCAGTGAGGGGCAGTTCTTTGGGTGAAAACAGCTTGTTAATGAGAGAGGTCAACTCAGAATGACAAGACTGGTCCAAGCTGATAGGAAGGTGACAGTAACCCAAATAACCACACATTACAACAGTGCAATGCAGAAAAGCATTTCTGAACACACAACACATCGAACATTGAGGCGGATGGACACCAGCAGCAGAAGACCCCTCCGGGTACCATTACGGTCAGCTAAGAACAGAAAACTGAGTCTTCAGTGGGCACAGGCTCACCAAAACTGGACAGTAGGCTATTGGAAAAACATCACCTGGTCAAGGTTCGACATGTTGTGCATTCTGAGATGCTATTCTGCTCACTATAATTGTACAGAGCGGTTATCTGAGTTACCGTAGCCTTTCTGTCAGCTCCAACCAGTCTGGCCAATCTCTGTCAACCTCTCTCATCAATAAAACATTTCCGTTCGCAGAACTGACCCTCACTGGATGTTTTTGGTTTGTGGCACCTTTCGGAGTAAATTCTAGAAACTGTGTGTGAAAATCCCAGGAGATCAGCAGTTATAGAAATATTCAAACCAGCCCGTCTGGCACCAACAATCAAGCCAAATCACTGAGATCACATTTTCCCCCATTCTGATGGTTGATGTGAACATTAACTGAAGCTCCTGACCCGTATATGCATGATTTTATACATTACTGCCACACGATTGGCCAATTAGATAATCGCATGAATAAGTAGATGTACAGGTGTACCTAATAAAGTGGCCGGTGAGTGCACTGTATATACAGTATATATACATACATACATACTGAATTTATGTGTATATATAATATGAAGTGTGTAATATATATATATATATACTTCATATTATATATACATAAATTCAGTATGTACTCTATATATATGTTTGCACGGAGCGCACGTGCTTACCTGAATACCTGCATGACTGCACAGAAGAAATCAAACTATACATACTGAATTATACATATATATATTAGATACACACACACACACACACACACACACACAGGCGGCCAAAAGTTTGGAATAATGTACAGATTTTGCTGTTTTGGAAGGAAATTGGTACTTATTTCACCAAAGTGGCATCAACTGATCACAAAGTATAGTCAGGACATTACTGATGTATAAAACTGCACCATCACTATTTGAAAAGTCATTTTTGATCAAATCTAGACAGCAGCCATCACTCCAACACCTTATCCTTGAGTAATCATGCTAAATTGCTCATTTGGTACTAGAAAATCACTTGCCATTATATCAAACACTGCTGAAAGCTATTTGGTTCATTAAATGAAGCTTAACATTGTCTTTGTGTTTGTTTTTGAGTTCCCACAGTATGCAATAGACTGGCATGTCTTAAGGTCAATATTAGGTCAAAAATGGCAAAAAAGAAACAGCTTTCTCTAGAAACTCATCAGTCAATCATTGTTTTGAGGAATGAAGGCTATACAATGCTTGAAATTGCCAAAAAACTGAAGATTTCATACAAAGGTGTACACTACAGTCTTCAAAGACAAAGGACAACTGTCTCTAACAAGGACAGAAAGAGATGTGGAAGGCCAGATGTACAACTAAACAAGAGGATAAGTACATCAGAGTCTCTAGTTTGAGAAATAGACACCTCACATGTCCTCAGCTGACAGCTTCATTGAATTCTACCCGCTCAACACCAGTTTCATGTACAACAGTAAAGAGAAGACTCAGGGGTGCAGGCCTTATGGGAAGAATTGCAAAGAAAAAGCCACTTTTGCAACAGAAAAACAAAAAGAAAAGGTTAGAGTGGGCAAAGAAACACAGACATTGGACAACAGATAATTGGAAAAGAGTGTTATGGATCTTAACTCCATTGAGCTTTTGTGGGATCAGCTAGACTGTAAGGTGCGTGAGAAGTGCCCGACAAGACAGCCACATCTATGGCAAGTGCTACAGGAAGTGTGGGGTGAAATGTCACCTGAGTATCTGGACAAACTGACAGCTAGAATAACAAGGATCTGCAAAGCTGTCATTGCTGCACGTGGAGGATTTTTTGATGAGAACTCTTTGAAGTTCTGAACATTTATTTCAAATTGTAATTGAAAAATTGTCATTTTTCATGTTATTAATGTCCTGACTATACATTGTGATCAGTTAAATGCCACTTTGGAGAATAAAAGTACCAATTTCTTTCCATAATCTGTACATTATTCCAAACTTTTGGCTGCCTGTGTGTGTGTATGTATGTGTGTGTGTGTATATATATATATCACCTAGCCCTATTTTAAACAATACAAATCCAATACATATATTTAATTGGTGACTCCTATTTTATTTGTGTGTTATAATAAACTTAATTTGAACTTTCAGCAATTCTTAAGAACTCAACTACAAATGTAAAATTATAACAGGAAAAAACAGTAACCCCAATGCAGATAAAAGCCTGTAGGGCATTACTTGTGGTAATTGTCCTTCTGGTACCCCATCCCGGTAGAAGATGATTCGTGTGGGTTTGAAGCGAGTTGACTTGTAAAACTGGATGAGCAGTTCTCGAACCATGTACGAAAGATCTTCAATAATCTCCTGTCTGGGCCGCTGGACACGTACCGTAGCACAGTACCTACTGGGATGAGCGTCCATACTGCCCACCACCTGTCGAAATGAAGACAGGAATTGAAGACAGTGCCCGTCCACTTTTTCAGCTGTCTTGGTTCTAGTAGCATTTTTCCCATTCTTTTTTTTTTTTTTTTCATAAAATCCTTCATAAAAGAGTTCTAAGCCATTAACCAAACCAACCAGCTCCGAGATGAATCACAACATTAGAGTATTTGAACGTCGGACAAAAAGACAAACGTACAAGACTTTGTACTTAATGTCTTTAATGAGGGAATGAACTACAATCCCATTAAGCATTGCAAATGACATAAGTTAAAAACAATGGAAAATTAGAAAAACTATTAATTTCAAGTCGTTGATTTATAAGTGTAGAAACAAAACTCTGTTTGAGAGTGCAGGGAGAGCAACTTGATTGCTGCAGAGCTCTTTTGGCGCACTTTGGTGGATCGTTTTCCTTCAGGGCCAAGGAAGGTGTAGTTCTTCACTAGAAATTCATGGTTAATAATAATTAAGTAATAATCGATAAACAACCTCTGTGCTCACAGTAGGTCTGTCTTTAAAGGAAAAAAAGAATGGGATTTCTACTTCGGGAACCAGACAGTTGCGCTTTGTAACGAATAGATAAAAAATAACAACACATTCAGGAATGAATAAAAACAAGGAAAAATGTGAACAGCTGTTTTCCATGTAAAAAAGTGGGGGAAAAAACAACATGCATCAAAGGAATTGTCGAAAAGCGGCTGTAGAAAGCCTGCAGTGAAGTTACTGAGATCTGCTGCCCCCTAGTTGCAAAAAAAAAAAAAAAAAATCCACAGTGAAGCCAGTTGATGTCAACAGTTTACATCATGTTCCCCAAAGAAACAGTCTCATCGGCACTCCCTCCACATCATCGTGTGCTCTCTAACCGTTCTCAGTTTCCTTCGCCGTGACTCAGCCCTTTGTCACCATTGCTTGGCAACCGCAGAAAGAGTCCGAGCTTACAAGTGGTTGCGTGCGGCAGGGTGTGAGGTGACGTCATTTCCTTCTCGTATGTGAGTCATCAGCGAGCCATTCTCCCACTCCAGAACCTACTCCCTTTCAATCCCTGTACTGTTCTAATAGCCAGTTAAGAACATCAAACTGGGCAGCACTCACAGTCACAAAGTGCAAAGGTGTAGTAATTAAGGCTTTCAGAATAAGACCAGAATTAAATGCCATTCGGCTCAGGTTGGGTTACTGAGAATTGTGTTGCATTTATATCAGTACATTTTGCTCCTCTTGTTATAAAACACATTAATGATAGGTCAATTCAAGAGTGTAACATTCAACAGTTTTATCTGCTTGACTTAACCATATGAACTATCTTTGTTCAAGCATTTTATATCTACCCAAGTTGAAGCATCTAGTGCTGGGGTGTCAAACTCAGTTCCTGGAGGGCCGCAGCCCTGCAGAGTTTAGTTCCAGCCCTGCTCTAAAATGCCTCCTTGTAATCTTCAAGCACTCCTGAAGACCTTGATTAGCTGCTTCAGGTGTGTTTAATTAAGGTTGGAGCTAAACTCTGCTGGACTGTGGCCCTCCAGGAACCGAGTTTGACACCCCTGATCTAGTGTATAAACATAAATATATCAAAAATAAACTATAATGCAAAACAAGGAACGGATGGAACAGAATCCAGGGACGTGTTTTTAAAAGTTAGACACTTTTTAACTTGACACACCGTCTTAAAGGAATGTTCCGGGCCCAATACAAGTGAAGCTCAATTAACACAAACTGTATGTGGCATAATGTTGATTGCCACAAAAATTATTTCGACTCGTCCTTCGTTATTTTAAAAAGAAAGACTTACGAGGAGTCACGTGACACCATGCGAGGATCGTACGTGTGAACGACGAGCTCTGTGCACTTTGCTAGTTTTAACACTTTTAATGACATAAACTGGTGAGATTTGATACATTCTGTTAAAATATGGTTTAACATTTTGGGATCCCCAGGTCTCAATTCTTTAGGTATTTACAGCTGCGCCATCTGCTCTGTACTATTTTTGGGAGTAGCATACACTCCCTAAAGTGGCAGATACTCTGGGAGAGGTGATTACTGCTTTTCCAAAAGGTCATGAGGCATCAGTGTATTACTCCCTGCTAATTCAGAGTCTGGGAGACGGAGCTTTAACTTCTATGAAGAGATTATGGGAGAAAGATTTAAACTTGGTATTGGAGGAGGGAGTGTAAGCTAGGATTCTAAAAAAACATCAAGTCTACATCTTGGCATGCAAGGGTGCGCCTTATGCAATTTAATATTTTACATCGATTCTATTGAACCTCCTCTAGATTGAACAGGCTTGCTCTTAAAGACACACCCACCAGCAGGTGATGCCAATCAGAAGATGGGGACCCAACCCATGTTTTTTGGTGGTGTGTTAAGATCCAAGAATTTTGGTTGAGGGTTCAGAGTTTTATCTGTGAAGTATTGGGCACTGAAATTTCATTTTACCCCAGACTCTGTATTTTAGGCGATGGGGCGGTCATTAATATAGGAGATAAGTACTTAAAAAATTGGGTTCTAGCCAGTGTTATGATCGGTAGACAGGTCATCCTTAGGGGATGGAAGTCGGCTGGAGTGCCCTAATTTCAGGAGTGGTACACGAAGATGGGCAGGGTAGCGGCATTTGAGATGGCGGCATGTAGAAAGCTAGGCAACCGGGATTTTTACATCAGGAAATGGGGCAGCTATTTAGCCTTTTTGGAAGGCTCTCGGGGAGGGGCAGCGGAGAGAGACTAGTGGTTTTGGATGTGTGTGTTGCATCTTTTTTTTTTCTTTTTTTTTAAGTATGCTTTTTATGTTCTTTTTTATGTTTCTTATGTTTCTAAGTATTTTCTGCTGTTTTATTGTATATTTGTGTGTCTTTGTCGTTGGATTTTGACTACTGGGGTGCTCGTTTATTTCAGGAGGGGGGATTAATGTTCGGGGGGAAAGTTATGATTTCATGTGGTTTGATTCTGCATTTTTTGTTGTGTCTATTTGATTTGCTGCATGGAATCAATAAAAATTGTTAATAACCAAAAAATAAAGACTTACAATGGATGTGAATGGGGCCTGTCTTTAAAGGCTAAAATACACTTAGATTCAACAGTATAGGTACACATTAAACGTGTTTAAATGAATTTTAGAGATAAAATCGCTTACTAACCTCATCTGTGTAAAGTTATATCCTAAAAGAAATTATATCGGAACAATCCAAAAACACCAAAAAATAAATATAATAATAAAATAAAATAAAAATGACCTTAAATTAATTTTAGTTTTATATAGACACAGTAGGGTGAATATGGGCAAAGTGGGACACATGAACATATTTTTTGACTTTTTTGTCACTTTTAATTATGATCCAAATGCCACATAACCTGACATTAAACCTTTATAGAAAGCTTATTTATAGAAAGCTTATGTCTCCTACCTTAGTCAAAAGCAAAAATGAAGTAATTCTCAATACTGGGAAGAAGAACCTTTGGAGACCCTCTTTTGACAAAATCACAGATTGTTTTTTTTTTTGTTTTTTTCAGGCAGTTTTGGTTAAGTGGGACAGAAGAAAAAATATTCTAAAGAAAACATCTACAAATCATTTGAAATTAATTAAAAAATTCTTACACACTTTCACATTATAAATCATGATATGTAACATTTTATCACCTTAAAAAAATTTTCCTCAAATTTCTTGACCATTGCTTTTCCCACCGGTGGTCATGAAATGAGCTCTGCCACAAATACTGATGTAAAATCATCCATTTTAAACCTCTGAAAGTTAACTGTTTATTTCCGAAAGATTCGTTTTAAATTTGTAAATTAGTTAAAATTTGAAACAATTACAATCTACATTAATTAAATATGAAAATGCCACTAGATAGAGGTAATATAAGACTGTCCTGAGAAATGTAATGACGTTAGACATTTTAAATGATACCAGTAAATGCTTGAGCTTTGGCAGCCATAAAATACTAAAGCTAAAATAAAAACTAACTAAACTGAAACTAGAAAACACTGAGAAAAGGAAAACAAAACTAACACTAACAGACAAAGTGTGAAAACTAACAAAAACTAAATTGAGATAAACTAAATATAAATTAAAACTAAATTGAAAAACTATAATAACCCTGATTGTGCTTACTGCCCCCTGATGAAAACAGGTGCTACTTCAAGCTTGAATTGCTGAGATGGTAGGAATATTCCTTATTACAGTCCGGGGAAATGATTCATTGTGTTAATTTACACTTTATGTATGTACACTGTTTATATATTAATAGATAAACTAGTCAACCTCACTAATCGACCAGTCGGTCACTGGACGATCAGTTGACCTATCCCTACTCAACTCTATTAAAGGGGACCTATTATGCAAAATTCACTTTTACATGGTGTTTGAACATAAATGTCAGTCGGCAGTGTGTACACAACCACCCTACAATGTTAAAAGTCCACCCACTCCTCTTTCTTATATTTCTATTAATCTAAAACAGTGTCTCAAAATGATTGGATTTCGTTTCTGCTCTAAAGTGACGTCACTTTAGAGCAGGCCACGCCCACGACTGGTGACAGACTCCACCCTATTATCATAGATCCTCCCCCGAGTGATCTACGCACAGTCCGCCATTTTTTTCCGTGCTGGAGCAGCTGCGGTGAGAAGAATAATGTCTCCGCTTCGTAAGCGTCATAAGTGTTCTGTTGTTGGCTGTAAAAGTGAACATAAGAGTCTTCATGTACTCCCGGCATCAGAGCCACTGAAGACGCAGTGGACACGTTTTGTTTTTGAAGCAAATGTGCCCCAAAACATACCAAAATGTTATTCTCAAGCATGAATCCGTACCAACTGTTCATGTTCCAGCTTTAGTATCGCACTTTATATTTTGTGAATGTTTGCAAATCGCCTTTCCGAATGTGCTTGTTAGCTGATTCCACGGCTAATGCAGCTAAAGTTACAATTGTCTCACGGAGAACAGAGCTATGTCGTTATTTTTACGGAAAGGGGGCGGGGAGCAGCAGCTCATTTGCATTTAAAGACACACACGCGAAAACAGCGTGTTTTTGATTCCACACAAAAAGAGGCATTTACAACATGGTATAATAAATGATCCGTGGAGTATTTTGAGCTGAAACTTCAGACACATTCTGGGGACACCTGAGACTTATATTACATCTTATAAAAAGGGCAATAATAGGTCTCCTTTAAATATCTCAATCTAAATATACAAAATAAAATCTAGAGGTAAAGTTGTCATGCTCACAGCAGTAATGGAGGGCTTCTTTCCGTCACCAGCCGGAGGGTGAGTCACATCGGCTCCCAGGAAGATCACTGGCTGCTGGAACACTGCAGACCTGTGAACGGGTTAAAAAAAAAAAACTGTTAATGTTTACTGAGAATCTGAGTTCATATTCAGTTTTCAGATCCCCGTGAACACATTAAGAGAAACTTCAGCGAGCGTCTCACCGTTGATGCGGCACCAGGATGTTGTTGATGCCACCGAGTTTGACGTTGATTTTGAGGCAGAGGTTCGAGAGCGTCTGAGGGGACGTTTTCACCACATTCTTCACCTGCACACACTGAGTGGCCATTCCAAGAAGAGTGTCTCCAACACGCTTCACTTCAGCTGCACAAACACAACAAGCATATAAGCAAGTTCACAACAAATGTGCTTTCATTAGTCTGAAGGAGTGTTTTCCACTGTGTGATGTCTGAATCAGATCTCACCATAGACGGGTGTTTTTCCAGGCAGAATGACGATGATGAGCTGAAGGCCAGAATAAGTGTTCTTCAGATGTCTGAACATGGGTTCCACACTGTCTGCTCCCTGTGCATACTTACAGAAACACGGCTGACCCTGGATGGGCATCCCCGCGTCCTTTGAGATCTTACGCAGCTGGTCGGTGAAGTTCCTGAGGACGAAATCGCTCACATCACCACTGAAATTCATCAACTACTTCTGATTCTTTTTATCTTTCATCAATTTAAGCATCCTTACTTGAGCACCTCTTCCCGACACTGTTTCTGCGGGGCGAAGCAGGCGATGGCCCAAACTTTGATCTCAATGCCGTTATAAAACTGTTTTCCCCTCATGTCCCACACACCCTGGTTGGGAGTCGCAATGGCACGATTCTGTTGAGCGACAGAGATATCTTGCACTGGAAGTGACTAATGAAATGTTACAGCATCTCAGAATGTTAACTAACATGTTATGAATGTTATTTCTTTGTCGTCTGAGATGTGCACGAGAATCAATAATCTGCTTTTGAGCATGCAGCAAAGAACCTTTGGCACCTTGTAATGCCTTTGCATCATAAAGATGCCTATAGATGGTGTTTAGTGTCCAACAAGTAGAAATATAGCGAAACCAACTGCTAAATTGTTGTTTTTAATGTTGCGCACATATTTTACAGGGAATAATGAAACACGCTCTCCTAATCTGTCCTCTCTCTCATATGTAGTGTTGGAATTTCGGATTCATTCTAGTGAATCGGTTGTAGTAAATCAGTTTTCTTTCTATACTGCTCTCGCCACGAGATTTGCTTTGTAATGTCATTCTTGTGAATCAGTTCATTCAGACGGTTCATGTAAATTAACATATTCAAAAAACGATGAATGCTTTATTGCTATTTATTGATATGATTTAATATTTTGTTGCATATAAATAAATGCACTTATTAATATTATTCTTCCATGAACTCATTTAGTGAAAAAGTGTGACTATTTTAACTAAATTATTTGACCTTAAAACGATTTCAGTTTGGTCCAAACTATGATTCTTTTGGCTGTAAAAATCAGCCTTTTAAGCCATCTGAGAATACCAAATATCTATTTTTTTTTTTTTTTTTTTTTGTTAACCCCACCCAGCCCTTATCACCATATATACAGTTCAACTTAACATGTTGACCTCACTTTTTTAATGACTAAATAATTTACTTAAATGTTTCGTTACATATTTGGTCCTAAATTCATTTTTTAAAATAGCCTTTGAAAATTCTCTCATCATTTACTCGCCCTCATGCCATCCCGGATGTGTATAACTTTCTTTCTTCTGCAGAACACAAATGAAGATATTAGAAGAATATTTCAGCTCTGTTGGTCCATACAATGCAAGTGAATGGTGACCAGAACTTTGATTTCCAAAAAGCACATAAAGGCAGCATACAAGTAATCCATTCGACTCCAGTGGTTTAATCCATGTCTTCTGAAGCGATATGACAGGTGTGGGTGAGAAACAGATCAATATTTAAGTTGAATTTATTTATTATTTATTTATTATAAATCTCCACCTTTGACCAGCCCTGACCAGTAGGTGGCCGAATGTGAAAGTGAAAGTATAGATTTATAGTAAAAAGGAATTAAATATTGATCTATTTCTCACCCACACCTATCATAATGCTTCAGAAGACATGGATTAAACCACTGGGAGTTGTATGGATAACTTTTATGCTGCCTTTATGTGATTTTTGGAGATTCAAAGTTCTGGTCACCATTCACTTGCATTGTATGGACCTACAGAGCTGAAATATTCTTCTGAAAATCTTCATTTGTTTTCTGCAGAAGAAAGTAAGTCATACACATCTGAGATGGCATGAGGGTGAGTAAATTATGAGAGAATTTAATTACCTTAAACCTGCAGGTACCCTGTAATGGTAACATCTGGAGGAGGGACATTTTCTTTTTGGAAAGCATTTTATTGGACAAAAATGTGTATATGCCCCTGACTGCAAGCTGAGTCATCATTAATTTTAGTCCATTTCCCAAGAAGAGAATGTAAATTTTAATTGTGTTCATCTGCCAAAAGTTAATTTTGTCAACTTATAGATCAACATTAGAATATAGATAACCTCAAAGCTAACTCCAACTTTGATTTCATAGGGTTTTTAAATCAGAAGGCCAAAGCCAAAAAAAATCATCATGAGCTGGCTTTGATGTAACGGTCAGAAGTTTAAGCATATAATTATAATATTTTTTATATGCAGTGCAAAAAATATAGAAATGGGCCGTTTGTTGACAGAATATGCAACACAACAGGTGTTTCCAGTGTAGACAGCTCTGTTGATTATAATGGGAGAAAT
This sequence comes from Myxocyprinus asiaticus, assembly GCF_019703515.2. Taxonomy (NCBI): domain Eukaryota; kingdom Metazoa; phylum Chordata; class Actinopteri; order Cypriniformes; family Catostomidae; genus Myxocyprinus; species Myxocyprinus asiaticus. The sequence continues at coordinate 3,207,356 of NC_059358.1, read as the reverse complement.
CTAGTTGTGTAGACACAGTGTTACAGAACAAAGAGTTCTCAGTTTTTACGAGGCACTGCTGATCTCAGGAGCTGTGATGGAGATCAGGGATGTGTACAGCATGTGACAGTGTGTGAGGTGTTGTTAAGTACATAAAGGATGATGAGACGACTGGAATGGAGCCAGTGGCTCGCTCTCCATCTGCTGTGTGTCTTACCCGACCACCGTACTGCAGAATGGGTGCGGGCAGAACTCTCCCCGTCACCTCGGCCATGTCGTCCTTCACCTTGATGCCAAACTCTTGAATGTACGGATCCAGATTAAAGTTAGCATTCTTCATCTGGGGGAAAAAACACAAGGAACACATTATAATTACTACAACATGTCCCACAGATTCAAGTTTATGGCCAGAAACAAAATGTACTTGCTAAGTGCAAGCACGTCATCCAAAGAGGGAGACCGAGTTTCCTTCAAATGTCTGTGCCATTAAAGTGGATGTGTTTTTATTCAGCTAGCTAGCTATAAACATGCTTAAAGGAATATTTCTGGTTCAATGCAAGTTAAGCTGAATCGACAGCATTTGTGGCATAATGTTGATAACCACAAAAAATAATTTAAACTCATCCCTCCTTTTCAAAGATCAAGCTTATAATTTTATAAAAGCACTTGCATTGATTATTTTGTTAAAACTTGTGTATTATTTGAGCTGTAAAGTTGTTTAAATATAATTTTTACTGTCGTTTAAGGTTTGTTGACTACATTGTCATGGCAACAAAGTTGTAAAATTGGCTATAACTTTGCACAGAAAAGATTAGTATGTAATTTTAGCACACTAAAATTATTTTTATATGCATGTTATGTCTTGTGGCTATACTTTTGAAATAATGAGTATTTTAACATTTATGGATTGGCCCCACTCACTTACACTGTAAGTGCCTCACTGTAACCCAGATTTTTGCTTTTTTTTTTTTTTAAAGAAAAAGAGGAACAAGTCAAAATACATTTTTGTGGTAATCAACATTATGCCACAGATGCTGTCGATTGAGCTTAAAAAGGTGCTGTAAGCGATTTTAGCGTTATGAAGCTTTCACGTGACTGAGCCGTTAAATTAACCACGCCGCCTCATTTAAATCCCTGCCCTCCAAAGATAATTTTGAGACCAAAACCAAGCAAAAGAGCAGCATTGTTTGTTCTTGTGGCTGTCAAATTCAACAGTGGCACAATAGCGCCCTCAACTGTCAAACATTATGAATCATATCCTCAATGATCCACTTCAGATACAACACTATGAGAACGAGCAAAATGATTGACAGGTGAAAAGCGTCACATTTTTGTTTGCCATTCACAAAGTCTACAGCTGTCACAGAGACCAGTGAGATATCTAAGGACACATTTCATTAATATCTTTAAGGGAGTAGGAACATTTTTTGCATACTTTCCCATGAAAAAAATCATTTACAGCACCTTTAACTTGTATTGAACCCAGAACATTCCTTTAAAAGATCTAACTCACTCAGATTCTTCTCAAACTGTTGCTCCGCCATGTAAGATGCTGACCTGAAAGAGTTAATGCTAATGCTAGCTAATGCAGTAAAAAAAACGTTTTTCTTTTGGAACAAAGTTCACTAATTAATTATTCTCAGTAAGACCAGGAACGGATAAAGAAAATAAATAGGGTCGATAGGTTCATAATGAGTTTAATGCTTAACTTGAATGCAATTTTACACACTACTAATCTTGTTTTATTTAAATGTCTACATTTGTTTTTGTTGTTGTGTTGAAATCTTACAATATATCATAAAATGCACATACTGCGTATGGGTCATTGACAATAAGGTGACAAAAATGAGAAATCATTTAAAAATCTAGATAAAAACACGTGTCAAGTTCACAAAAATGTAAACTTTGTGTCAATTTTGGTTTCATAAAAAAAAAAAAATGTTTAGTAAAAGGTATTAGAGTAAGATAATTTTTAAACACATTTATTTTTTAAACATTTTTAACTTTTTTTTTTTACCAATTTGAATTTGGTTTCACCACATGACATTTTTGACTTCAAGTCCCGGGATTGTCGGGATCCCTGGGTGATTTGGTGGTGAGTCCGTTCTGTTTGTGGCATGTTATGTTTTCCTTATGTGTTTCCCTGTTTGTTTCCTTGGCCATGTGCTCGTCAGCGCTGCAGGGTTTCTCCGCAGGGTTGACGGGCTCATTATCACCATTAGTTTCACCTGTTCCCTATTTTCTCCTCTCCCATATAAGGCCTCATGTTTGCTGTTTTGTACATGATTGTATTATGCGTTCTCCATGCAGTCAGCCTCTGTCAGTAGTTTTTCATGCTGTTTTGTTTGTTTGTTCAGTGTCCCTCTCAGATAATTCCTCCTCATTATTCCCAGTGCTCACCGGTCACCTACCTTCTCACCTGCTGCTGTCACTTTCGCTGCTCACAGCATTCATCATCCACCTTCATCGGCGTTCATCACCTGAAGTTGGATTCCCCTCAGCCCCAGTCTGCAGCCTCTGCTGCTCTGCTCCATTCTCTGGACTGTTTTTGTTTTGAACTGTCTGCTCTGTTGCCACTGGTGTTCAATAAATTGCTCATCCTGTTTGGGTCCTCCTTATACTGGCTGTGACATTACAATCTGGCCAACATGGACACCTTCGAGCATCCAGATTTAATAACCGTGGTTTCCCAGCAAGGAATGCTTCTCGGCCGCCATGAAGAACAGCTTTCCACCACTAATCAGATTCTCAGGACCGTTTCTAACCAGCTTGCAGAGATTAGGGAGCAGATGCGGCAGCTTCAGAGCATGGCTGAGTCAGGCGCCTCTTCCTCGCCCCCTCCGCCCGCTCCTACTCATCTAGCCAGCCCTCCTGCCCAGCGAATTTTGGAACTATGCCTCAATCCACTGGCTCCGTACGACGGTGATCCCAAGTCCTGTCACAACTTCTTGTCTCAGTGCTCGCTCATCTTCTCGCTACAACCCTCAGCATTCCCCACGGAAACATCTATGATCGCTTACGTCATTACATAACTCATTGCTTGGGCACGTGATTGGGGAACAGCTGTCTGGGAAGCTCAAGCTGCCTGCTGCATGAATTACAATGAGTTTTCTTTAGAGATGAAGAAAGTACCGTTTCAGTCTCACTCTACTCCTCGGACTGCCAGCGACCTAAAGGGAAGACCGCTGGAGAAGATTTCTCAAGTCCCGGTGAGTCTTCTCATTTCTGTCTTCTGTTTTTCAGGTCGAACCGGCTAATCTCACTGGTTTTCCGGCAGATTAACACGACCTGGCAGGGGTGTTCAGCAAGTCCCGGGCTGCATCTCTCCCTCCACATCATCCGTATGACTGTGCAGTGGATTTGCTGCCAAGAACTTCTACGCCTCGTGGTCGACTGCTTTCACTGTCTGAACCAAGAGGCCATGGATAATTACATCAAGGAGTCTCTGGCAGTGGGGCTCATCTGCTCTTCCTCATCTTCTTCTTTGTGGAGAAGAAAGACAAATCGCTTTGCCCTTGCATCGACTACCAGGGGATGAATGACATCACCATCAAGAATAGGTATCCTTTACCTCTCATGTCTTCAGCCTTCGAGTTGTTGCAACGCCTACCACCTTGTGCATATAAGGGAGGATTATGAATGGAATATGGCTTCTAACACCCCTATGGGGCTTTTAGAATATTTAGTCATGCCTGGATATACTGATTTTCCCAGTCTATCCAGGATCACACCCAGCATGTCCGCCAGGTTCTGCAGAGGCTTCTTGAAAATCAGCTCTTTGTCAAGGCGGAGATGTGTCCGTTCCATGCACGGTCGGTTCCATTCTTGGGGTTTGTAGTCTCCTGTGGGGGTATTCGTGTGGATCCTGGCAAGGTAAGGGCTGTTTCCAGTTGGCCAATCCCAGATTCCCGCAAGGCCCTGCAGAGGTTTCTGGGATTCGCAAATTTTTATAGACGTTTCATTAAGAACTCCAGCCTTGTTGCTGCTCCTCTGACGGATCTTACCTCTACCAAGAAATTGTTTCATTGGTTGGCCCTTGCTCAGGCTGCTTTTGACAAACTCAGATCTTTATTTACTTCAGCATCCATTTTAATATTTCCAGACCTTCCATACCCCAGTTTCGTGGTAGAGGTAGATGTGTCAGAGGTGGCCATTGGAGCCGTCCTGTCACAACAATCTCCTCATGATGGTTTGACTCATCCCTATGCTTTTCTCATCGTCTCTCACAGGCTGAACGGAACTATGATATCAGCAACAGAGCTCCTGGCGGTCAAGATGGCCTTGGATGAGTGGAGTCACTGTTTGGAGGGAGCTAAAGAACCTTTTGTGGTCTGGACCAACCACAAAAACCTTGAATATATTCAGTCTGCTAAGAGGCTTAATTCACGACAGGCTCATTGGGCTCTCTTCTTTGGGTTGTTCGATTTTAGATCTCTTATTGCCTGGGCTCCAAAAACATTAAGCCCAATGCTCTCTCTCGTGTCTTTCAAGAGCCCGAGTGCCCGACCTACCCCGATGCCATCGTTTCCCCTGAACGGGTGGTAGTGGCGGTCTCGTGGGGGGTTGAGGCTCGGGTCAAGAGAGCACTTGGTGCCCGCTCAGAGTGGATACCCAAAGGGACTGTTGTTTGTCCCAGAGTCGGTCAGATCACCTGTTCTCCAGTGGGGTCATGCATCCAATGTCGCTTGTTATCCGGGAGTCAAGCGCACTTTGGCGCTGGTGCATCAGAGGTTCTGGTGGTGAGGGATATCCATCGGTTTGTGTCTGCCTGTTTGGTCTGCTCAAAAAAAGCCTTCCAATCACCCACCTGCCAGCCGCCTCCAGTTCCTCCTCATTCCCTCCCGCCCTTGGTCTCACATAGCCCTTGACTTTGTCACTGGCCTTCCCCCTTCCCTAGGCAATACTGTGGTGCTTACGGTGGTGGACTGTTTCTCTAAAACTACCCACTTTATTCCCCTTCCCAAATTTCCCTCTGCCCAGGAGATGGTGACCGCTGTGGTGGACCACGTCTTCCGCATCCATGGCCTCCTGGTGGACGTGGTCTCCAACAGGGGCCCACAGTTTATTTCCCATTTCTGTAGAAAGTTTTGTTGGCTGCTAGGTGCCTCCGTTAGCCTCTCTTCTGGACTCCATTCTCAGACTAACGGCCAGACCGAGCAGGCCAATCAGGATCTAGAATGGATGCTTCATTGTCTCGCCTCTCGGAATCCTGTCTCCTGGAGTCGCCATCTTGTGGATTGAGTATGCTCACAATTCTCTGCCAGTGTCATCAGCTCTCCGGGCACCAGCTCGGCCAAGGACCACACCAAGGCCCGTGCCGATTTGCACCGCTCAGTCCCACCAGTTTACATCGTTGACCAGAAGGTCTGGCTGTCCACCAAAAACCTTCAACTCAAAACCTCAACCCGCAAACTATCTCCCAGGTTTGTGGGCCCCTTTAATCATATCTAAGGTTTTGAGTCTGGTGGCAGTGCGGCTCAAACTCCCTCTCTCCCTGGGTAGAGTCCATCCGGTCTTCCATGTTTGCTGTGTCAAATCCTATGTCCGTTTCCCCCCTCAATCCCTCCAAGCCCCCCGCTCCTCCATCCCTTGTCGTTGATGGCTCGCCTGCCTATATGGTTCGATGGCTGCTAGATGCCAGGCGGAGGGGTCAGGGCTTCCAGTGCCTGGTTGACTGGGAGGGATATGGTCCTGAGGAGAGATTTTGGGTCCCGGCTCGGGACATCCTGGATCCATCCCAAGAGGTGCTCCTGAGGGGGGAGTTAATGTTGGGATCTCTGGGTGCCATTGGTGTTCAAATAAACTGTTGACTCGCTCATCATTTTTGGGTTCTTCTTATACCGGCTGTGACACTGAGCTCAGTATTTTAAAACATGCTCATCATAGAAGTTTATTCAAGTACTTGTTTTGAGTAATTTGCATTCCTAATGTATTTTTGAATTATGTAATAGATCTGGACAAATAAAATGAGCATCACGTCATTGACCCATTTTCATTTAAATGAAATCTCATATAGTGGTAGACCGATGCAAGTTTTTAAATGGTTGACTATGGATGGTGGCGAATATATAGTAATGTAAAAAAATTAATGGGTTTTTTTTGCAACACACAAAATTTCTGAAATTAAATAAACACTTATTTAACACAATATTTACTAAAAACTCAAAAAATAAAGAAAGAAATTGCTTCTCAACCATTGAAAAGGCTGTCAGTAGTCTGGAACTGGCACAAAGGGGAGATTATTTTTCTGTTAATTGGCCAATAATGTGCTCAAAATAACCAAATATCAGCCGTTTAATCAGTCTGACCAATATTGGTTTATCACTAATCTCTTAGCATTAAATACAGACCTCAAATGATGCTTACATTAGTTTTTGAACGTGAACCCTAATTAGAGCTGAGCAATTTTTTCGATTCATTCGAATTTACGTTTTTGACAATTAAAAAAAATGTAATCGTGGAATAGAGGTTTTGCATAAAATATTAGCAGATGCTATAGTTGGATACACTGTCAATCCACCAATGGCTGAATATAAAAGAGAAAAACAAATGTTCACAGCACTTGGCTTGATGTCACCCTCAATCTAATAAGCTGAACATGTGTGGAAATATGCGCAGCTGCACACTCCAACGTAACATAGGTTAACAACATGGAGACCGATATAAAAGCCGGTAATATTTCTAGTACGATTGTACAGTGTGATTCCAGGAAGACTTTGTCCGTCATGCATGTTCACACCAGCTTAATCAAACAATAACTATGTTCTGTGTAAGTTGTGTAAGTCATGAAGCACTAAGCTACATTTTCTGAGACGTCAACAGAAATGTATGTGTTTATAATAAAGTGTTAGAACATACGTGACAGTTATGGGTGCTTCATATCAAATCATATAATGGATAGACTATAAATGGGAGAATCATCCGCATCTCCTTTTACCATGATGATTCAGACAGATCGCTAGTTATTGCTTTCTGTGATGTGTTTCAAATGTACTGCATTTATAGCCAACATTTAGGAAGCAAAGCGATCATTTTGACATATAATGAAATTATATGTACTGAGTACTGAGAGGACATCAATATTTTTTTATCTGTATCGTCCTGCCTTATATTATCTTATCCTATGGGAAAATACTCTGGCTAGTTAACCATGACAAAATTGCACTTAAACCACAGGTAGTACGCTACAGCAAGTATCCTGCATGCACACTAGAGGGCAGCACTCACCAGTCTGCTGATCTCCTCCTGTCTGTCCGGTGCTGAGCGTGCCGTGGCTTTGATCATGGTGGATGTTTGATTATCTGTCAGTTTCTTGATGCACCGCTGTCCTGCTACAATATTACACACCTACGAGAACACCATCAAGCAAAGGTAAGAGCCAAGACTCTCATCTATTGCCATCAATGAAATGTAGGTGACAGCACTCACCTCCAGGGGCAGGTAGGTGTGTTTCTGCTCCTGTCCCACCTGTAGGCAAGGCAGGTGAGGGTATTTGAGCTGCAGGTTGTACTTTTGTTTAAAGTATTGAGCCACTGTACATTCTACTGTCTGCCCGCTCTCAAGCTGCAGAGGAAACCTGGAGACAAGATTCACAGCGTAAAGATGGCCCATTCAACTCTTTCACACTACATCTCAAAGGAATAGTTCACTCAAAAATGAAAATTCTGTCATAATTTCCATCATACCACTACAAACCTGTATACATTTCTTTTTTTCTGAGGAACACAAAAGAGATTTCTTTTTTGTCCATACAATGAAAGTCAATGGGGTCCAATGTTGTTTTGGACACCATTGATTTTCATTGAATGGACAAAAACAGTTGAAACATTCTTCAAAATATCTTCTTTTTAGTTCCACAGAAAGTCATACAGGTTTGGAACTACATGAGGGTAAGACTTTTATTTTTATTATTGGGTGACCTATCCCTTTAACCCCAGGTTACTATATTATTTTAATCCCAGGTTAAAGTCACTTTTAACCCTGGGTTTAGCAACATTTCACATTTTGAAAGGCGGTTAGCACCACTTTTAACCATGGGTTTTGAGGCCCATGGGGGCTGTTCATTCATGTTTTGTTGATGTTTTTGTATAATACCCAGGATGTCCATGAGTTAAATTCAAGTGTGAAAAGCCCACAAAACTACAGTATGAATTCTAAAGTCTTCACATGAAGTTACCCAGCATGATACCCACGTTTGGTGACTAGCAGGGCGACGCGTGACATTGCAGACACGGTACTTCCTTTTCATTTGACCACAGTGCGTAACCTCCACCTTCAGGCCTGTCCACCAACAACAGAACAAAACACACAAATATTGTTGAGCACTGTCTGAGGTTTGGGTCAAAAGAATAAGGGCGTAACTGGAACCGTTCTGTTTCCTCAAAAGAAAAGGCCACTTAAAACAGGAACCCAGTACATTAGTGACCGGAGGGCAGGACTATGTCCTGGGTAAAGTTTTAAAAACAACTCAAAATGCAAAACAAAATTACTCAAGTTTGTAGACTTTGGCATGACAAAAGCTTGAAATTTTAAGGTTATACAGGCCCTACAGTTGGACAAGTCAGACAGTAAGTCAGATTTAAGGTCATCTGATTGGTTGCTAAGTGTTTCAGCATTGGTAGGCTTTCTGTCTTGTTGCAAAGTGTCGTTATGGTGTTCTGGTTAGTTGCTAGGCATTGCTAGCATGTTCCTAGCATGTTAAGCTAGTTATTAAGCATTGCATGATGCAAGGTGTTGTTAGCACGTTCTAATATGTTGCAAGGCATTTTTAACATGTTGATAGGCATTGCTAGCATGTTTTGGCAAGCTTGATGTACTTGTACATTAAGTTGATGGATGCCGGTTTCTTTTTTAACAGGTTGCTTGGGTGTTTTGGTTCATTGCTAGGCATTGCTAGCATGTAGCTAGATGTTCCTTGCATGTTGCTAGGTGTTTCTAAAATTATGCCAGGCATTGCTATCTATTTTAGCATGTAGCTAAGCATTGCTATCATATTTTTAGGCATAGCAAGTACGTTTTAGCAAGCACAATGTACTTGTACATTAAGTTGACAGATGCAGGTTTCTTTTTTGACAGGTTGCCAGGGTGTTCTGGTTACTTGCTAGGCATTGCTAGCATGTTCTAATATGTTTCAAGGCATTTTTAACACGTAGCTAGGCACTGCTATCATATTTTAGCATGTAGCTAAGCGTTGCTAGCATGTTGTTAGGCATAGCTAGCACGTTTTAGCAAGTACGATGCACTTGTACATTAAGCTGACTGATACTGGCTTCTTTTTTAACAGATTGCCAGGGTGTTCTGGTTAGTTGCTAGGCATTGCTAGCATGTTGCTAGGTGCTGCTAACATGTTCTAATATGTTGCAAGGCATTTTTTAACAAGTAGCTAGGCATTGCTAGCATTTAACTAGATGTTGCTAGAATGATTCCAGGCATTGCTATCATATTTTAGCATGTAGCTAAGCATTGCTAGCATGTTGTTTGGCATAGCTAGCACGTTTTAACAAGCACAATGCACTTGTACATTAGTTGACGGATGCCGGTTTCTTTTTGAACAGGTTGCCAGGGTGTTCTGGTCAGCTGCTAGGCATTGCTAGCATGTTCTAACAAGTTGCTAGCATGTTTTAGCTAGTTTCTAGGCACTGCTAGCATGTAGCTATGCATTGCTAGCATGATGCTAGGTGTTGCTAGCATGTTCTAGTATGTTGCAAGGCATTTCTAACATGTTGCTAGGCAATGCTACCATGTTTTAGCATGTAGCTAGATGCTGCTAGCACATTCATTCAAGTTGCAGGGTGTTTAGCATGATAAATCATTGCTAGCATGTTTTAACATGTAGCTAGGCTTTGCTAGTATGTTATTAGGCATTGCTAGCATGTTTTAGCAACTTGTACAACTTGTAAGTTGACAGATGCTAGTTTCTATTTTTGTCACACAGCTACTTTAGCCACTTTATTTTCCTGTCTGAAATGATGAATCTTTATGAATCCGTAAACATCTTATGTGTCAATTGTTTATACATTGTACCAAGTACCTTCTTCTTGTTACATTAAAGCCAGCTATTACTATCAAAAAGGATGTAACTGACTATTTTACTACATAACCTGCTCACAAACAAACATGCTGCATCACAGAGAACATTTTAAAATCCAAAGCAATTTGATTCAGTGTCTTTACGATGAGCTGGCATTTACAGTAACAGTCAAAGTTATCTAAATATATATTGAATAAAATTCATGGAAATCCATTCACACATATGATATGGTGTCAGCACAGCTAAGTGCTTTAAACTGGGCAGCACATGTAGCCACAAAGAGCATCAGGTTGATAATTATGGCCGTCAGTTTAAGACTAGAATTAAATGCTTTTAGACTCAGGTTGGATTGCTGGAAGGTGTATGTCAGCTTCTTTTAATCAATGTCTGTCCTTCAGCATGATTTGCAAACTGTCTCATCTTTAATGAAATAATTATTACAGGACGAGACAATGACCCGAAGCTGATACTTCCTCTTAAACGAGCCAAGGCCTGTCAACTCTATCTTCAGACTTACTCTATACAAAATACATATACTTGATTCTGACATCTGTAAGAAGTGCTAAGCGGCTGCTATATTATTCTGGAAGGATGCTAGTGTATTGCAAGCTAATTGTTAGGGTGTTCTGGGTGGTTGCTTACTGGTCCAGGTCAGAAGACCCCACTCTCTCAAGTCTGTAGACATGGCTCTCGAACCTCAATGGAAGTCTGTGGAATTTGTCTGTCTGTTTTATCATTCGCTTGGTGAAAGTTACAATTCCAAGTGCTTAGAAATGTCATAGTACATATCTCTTTAAAAATGCCAGACATTTGAGGTAGTTTGTGCAAAGAGGATAGACCCACCTTTGATCTCCTTGGTGAATCGGACTCTTTGGGAGTCAGTGAGCGTCTTCGGCTGCTCGTCAATGTTGCGGATGTCCAGAACTTCACACATAAACTCAATGACGGGCTGGGCTTTGTAAAAGGCCGTTGCAGATACTGGAAACAGTAAGGATGGAGAGTTGTAAAGATCAATGTTTACAGGGACCATTTCAAAGAATATTCATTGGTTTTGGGATGTCTTTGTTCATAGAACTTTTCCGGTAAGTTGTTAAACACATTCAAAACCACAGCGGGAGGCACTTCAATCATAGTGAGTCGCAGTGGTAATGCTAACGTGATTGTCATGAAATGTCAACATTAAAATGTTTACCATGTTGTTAGGATGCTCCCTGGATGAAAAATTATAGTGTTTAGATTTCCGGAAAAAAACACAACACAAATGGACACTTGGATTGCAGCAATGAAGTGAGTCTACTGGTAGAATCTAGTTGGCTAGTACGGCTGTCGTAATTCTGAAATTTGGCCGATGATTAATTGTCAAACAAATCCTTGCGGTTATGATGATTAACTGTCATGCAAATTGTCATACTTCATAAGGTGTATGTGTGTTTCATACACCTTAAAGGAATAGTTCACCCAAAAATGTAAATTCTCTCATCATTCACTCAACCTCATGTCATTCCAGATGTGTTTGACTTTCTTTCCTCTGCTGAACACAAATGAAGATTTTTTAGAAGAATATTTCAGCTCTGTTGGTCTATACAATGCTAGTGAATGGTGGCCAGAACTTTGAAGCTCCAAAACTATTTTTCCAAAGCTGAGTTCACTTTCAGAAAACAAGCTTTTGAACATTTTAAAACGTTTAAATATTTTAAATCTAACCCTCTTTACCTCGGATCACATTTGCTGAGCTTCTTCAGTAAATGTAAATTGCATTATGATGCTGTAACACATCAATTGAAAGGAGGAGGCGAGAACCGGCTTGACAATATAAATAATATTTTAATAATGAACTTATCCAAAAAGACAGACTGCTGTCCGTAACTCTCTCTCTCTGTCGCACTGCCGTCTCCAGTCGGCCTTTATCCCTCTTGGGCTAATCAGCCTGATTAGGAGCTGGGTGTGTAGAATCACGACCCGGCCCCACCCTCTGCCCTGCCACAGATGCTAAAATTAATTTTAGATGACAATCAAGTTCAGTTGGTCGTTAAAAGTTGCTGGACAAATATGCGAGACATAATGTAGTTGTGATGGTGGTGCTTTAGATTAGATGATTGTTCAAAATAGCCTACTGAATATCAGGAATGTATCAAACACTGATGTTACACTGCATCACTTTTTCTTTAATTGCTGTACACACAGCATATGCACATCGATGGATGCTCCTTATACTAAGACTGAAAGTTTCCCCCACTACTTGGTGCAGGTTGCCAGCTTGAACAGGGCCATGACGATTTGCTTTCGGGTCGGAACCGGTGTCAACCTGCGATAGGTGCAACATCAGGACCAATATTACAGTCCTATCAGAAGGGCAACTGCTCCCTTTTGATTGCAGTGCCTCCTCTTCTGATTGCATTTATTTGTGAAATTAAAATGACAGTAAGCTGGTTAATTTCAATGAATTGTCTCAATACTCTCCCCATTTTACCCAAAAAATTAGGGACATCTGGAAGGCGAGAGGTACACGATATACACACATTTCTGTATGGAAAAGGCTTAAAGGCAGATTTCTTATGCGACAAAGTGTTTTTTTTAAGCATGATGTCATCACGCACACCATTTTTATCGATAAAAGGTCATTTGAATGGAAACAGGCAGATGACAGCAAATTTCGCAAACATTTTTTTACGCATTTTCACTTTGTCGATTACAAAACAGTGCGAAAGTGGATGGAAACTAGGCTATTGATTAAAATGGCAGCACTCAAAATTTCCTGATCTCTCCGCTAAGGAAATAATTGTAAGCACTGAAACTATGATACTGTACGCTTTCATCGCTTCTCTCATGACGATGCACTAGTGTCAACAATTTAATGGTATATATCTGGATAAGTCACTTCAGATGTCCTTTGAGAAAAATTGTTGCCCCAAAGCCTTATTTACAGGATCCGGTAATGATACCTCATTTTTTAGTTTCAGTTTTTGTATAAAAACGTTTTCTTGTGTTTTAGCTAGACTGAAAAAGTATGCTAGTCATATTGTTTAGACAGTTCTGGGTTCTAAATATGACGCTAATGGAACTGCTTCAGGACCAAAACCCTTAGGCTATGTTCATACAGACAATTTAGTTTAATTTAATTCCAGATTAGATTAGTCACATTTCTGCCAGGACATCCAGAATTTTGGCCACTGAAATTGCATCCTGGATTTGTAATTTGTAATCTGTACTCAGATTGTAAGTCATTTTTTATTGAAAAAAATCTTACAGCATGGCCATCATTATTGTTTTCCATTATCAAAATTATCGATTAGTTGTGGCAGCCCTAATTGAAATTAAAAGTTTTAAACCATAAAAGGCATATTACGTGGTAAATCAAGCACGCAAGTGACAAATGTTGAGTTAGATTGATGTAAAAAAAAAAAAAAAAAAAAATCACATTAAAGCTTACCTGGATGTTCAGACTAAAGCCACATTGGAAAAAATCAGATACGAATGATATATTTCCACATATGAATGTGGCCCAGATCGGATTTGAGACCTACGAATGTAGTTTGGTTTAGGCTTGTAATAATCTGATTTTATATGGTTTTGTCCAATTCAAACTACAAAAACCTAAATGTATCCGAGTCAGTCCAAAAAGTCTGATTTATTCTGCCTGTGTGAACATAGACTAAGGGTTTTATTTGAACTAAAGGTGTTTCTTGCAACCAGCAGTAGACATGCACATTAACATTCTAAATCCTTTATTATTGTTTACATCATTGAAAAGGTCTATTCAAATGATTGGCATATTAAGACATTAAATAACATTTGGGTGAACTTTTCCATTAAAGAGAGAGTTCACCCAAAAATGAAAATTCTCTCATCATTTACTCACCCTCATGCCATCCCACACGTGTTTTGACTTACTTTCTTCTGCTGAACACAAATGAATATTTCAGCTCTGTAGGTCCATACAATGCAAGTGAATGGGTGCCAACATTTTGAAGCTCTAAAATCCACATAAGGGCAACATAAAAGTACTCCAAAAGACTCTGGTGGTTAAATCCATATCTTCTGAAGACATATGATAAGTGTGGGTGAGAAACAGATCAATATTTAAGTCCTTTTTCCTTCACTTTCTCCTTCTTCTGTTTTTGGTGATTCACGTTCTTCGTGCATATCGCCCCCTACTGGGCAGGGAGGAGAATTCATGACAAAAAAATGACTTAAATATTGATCTGTTTCTCACTTACACCTATCATTTCTTGTCTGAACACATGGATTCAAACACTGGAGTCATATGGATTATGTTTATGCTCCCTTTATGTGCTTTTTGGAGCTTCAAAGTTCTGATCACCATTCACTTGCATTGTATGGATCTACAGAGCTGAAATATTCTTCTAAAAATCTTCATTTGTGTTCTGCTGAAGAAAGAAAGTCATACACATCTGGGATGGCATGAGGGTGAGTAAATGATGGGAGAATTTTCATTTTTGGGTGAACTATCCCTTTAAGGGCAATGGATGATGTCATACCATCAATGTTGAGCATCATCTTCCACATGGCTGGCCGAACAGACTGGTGAAAGCCGAACCACACCTCTCTGCCTCCACCCAGAGGATGATAGTAGCCTTCAGGAGGAGAAAAGAAGGAGCGTCCGACTGGAGTGTACCTGCAGATGGAAAAACCGGATTGTTACAATGAGAAAGCCAAGTTAAAAAAAACCCCCATAAAAACAAAATCTTTCCAATAAATATAACATTAGGGGAAAAAAAGTTGTGTTTCAAGGTAACAGGCTGTTACAATGAGAACTTTTGATGATGAAATAATCTGAACGGCTCATAAAAACTAAATTAACTTTGGTCCGGCACTTTATATTTATGGTCAGATGGGCTCTTTTTGTCTAAGCGGCCAGTTTTTGGCCAGAATAAGCTGCATTGCACACTCAAAGTTCTGCGTCTGCAAGACCATCACCCCAGATTCCTCAAGGAGCCTGTAACCTGCAAGTCCATGTTCAGCGTACCTCATGGAGGCCAGGTGTCTCATGGCCACATCGAGGGCTTGGACAGAGTCCAGAGGGACCTGCAGACGTCCACTGACCAGGGTCTCCTGCAGCAGCCTCCACGACACCTTGGCCAGCCAACGAATGGACACTTTAAAGATACGGTCTTTCCCTTCACCAGGGATGGTCACTTCAAAGTCAACCTATGACATGAAATGAAAAATCTGAAATGAGATGAGAACTGGAGAGCAGACAATTAATTATTAAAGGGATAGTTCACCCAAAAATTACATTCTTTCATTATTTACACACCCTCATGTTGTTCCAAACACATATGACTTACTTCCTTCCTTTAAAGGGAGAAGGAAAGAGAGTGAGTAAAATGTGAGTAAATCATGACAGATTTTTTATTTTTGGGTGAACTGTCCCTTAAAGAAGCTTGAGTGTTTTTACAGGTCATACGGCAACCCAACATTTTAACAAGCAACTACTTGACATACCTTTTCGCTACCTATTGGTAAAGCTAAAACAGTGTAGATATTCTTCTTCCCATCATAAACAGGCTTTCGGTCACCAAAGAGCTGTGGTTTGAAATGTTGAACCATGTACTCCACAACCTCTCTGTGAAGAAACAAACAATTAATTAAATCAATAACTAACAAAATAATTAATCATCACAAAATAAATAAATGAATAACCAATAAGTGAGGGGATGAAAATAATGAAATTATTAAAGTAATAACTAAATCAAATAAAATAAGGGGTGACTAAATAAATAAAAATAAATAATAACAAATAATGTAATACATAATTTAATAATCTATAAATGAAGGAATGAAAGTAATGAAATGATTAAATTAACAACTTAATAAAATAAATATAAAAATAATAAATAAAAGGACTGAATTATTAAATAGTTCAATCAATAATTAATAAAATCTTGAATAAATAGTAAATAAATAAATGAAGTAAATTATTAAATTAATAAATAAACAAATTAAGT
The DNA here is from genome assembly GCF_019703515.2 of Myxocyprinus asiaticus. Classification (NCBI taxonomy): domain Eukaryota; kingdom Metazoa; phylum Chordata; class Actinopteri; order Cypriniformes; family Catostomidae; genus Myxocyprinus; species Myxocyprinus asiaticus. The sequence continues at coordinate 3,191,378 of NC_059358.1, read as the reverse complement.
ACATTATAAATAAACTAATGATGGACTGAATTAAAATAAAATGATACTCATGAGATTTAATACTGAAACATTGATGTTTTCTCAAAATCTGGGCAGAAATATTTTTTCATGTATTTTCTAGTGGACAAAATAAAGGAATTACAATAATGACATTATTAAACGAATAACTTACAATAAATAATACATATAATAAATAAAAAGGACTGAATGAATAAATACTTGAATAAATAGTAAATAAATAAATGAAAAATAATTAAATCAATAAAATCAATAATAAAAAAAAAAACAAATGATGGACTGAATAAATAAATACAAATAAAAGGAGACATGTTATTTAATACTGAAACATTTGTTTTTATCAAAATTTATGCAAAATAGTTTTTAATTTATTTTCTAGAGGAAAATAAGAAGGAATTAATATAATAAAATTATTACATTGATAACTAAATAAATATAAGGACTGAATGAATAAAATAATTAACTAAATACCTAAGTAAATAGTAAATAAATAAATGAAAAAATATTAATTTAATAACTAAATAAATAAATACATAAAATCAATAATAAACTAATGATGGACTAAATGAATAAATAAAAATAAAAGGAGACTTATGTGATTTGATTGTGAAACCTTTGTTTTATCAAAATCAAGGCAGAAATAGTTGTTCATTTATTTTCTGAAGGGAAATGTATAACAGAATATCATACTAGATAATACCAAAGTCTTTTTAGCAAGTCAGTCCACTCGGCGCCCATCTTTGGAACGCTCCCGGACAGCTATTTTTCTTGTTTTTTCTGTGTAAACAAGGGCATACAAGTACAGCTCCTATCTATTTGAATGGGGAAAGACCAAAATCTCCAAAACAGCTGGTCAACATTACAATCAAATAACATTTTAAATCAGCAGTAAAATCTGACAACACTGGTACCATAAATTGTGCTTCTTTACCTCAGATTACACTAAAACAGAACACAATTTTCCCAGCTTGTATAGCTAATGTGCATGCGCGTTCTAGAGTTGATTGACAGGAGATTTGCATTTAGGGATATTCACACAGGGTGCGTTCTTGCCTTTGGCCATTACATTGCGACTCACTACTCCATCTACAGTCAGTAACTGAAATGCAGTTAGGAGATTTACAGAATTCACACCTTCTGTCCTGCATACTTCTACTGGAACTTCAATTTAATACCTTATTAGGGGAGAGCAGTTTAAGAAGCTTTGTGTCTAGGTCATACTTTATGTAATTGGGGAGACTGAAATATTTTAGCACTGCCATATTGTGCCTTGTAAATCTATCATTCAGACAGCTATCTAACATGTTTCTAAGATCTAACTTGCTCAGCAAGATTCTCTTCAAACTGTTGCTTTGCCATCACAGTAGTTCACTATAGTGCCCCTTTCTGCAATACTGGGAATGCTATGCACACTTGCGTTGTGTTATGAATTGCACTCCAACACATTTCGAAACACAATGACGCAAGAAATCAAGCTTATGTAGCTAGAAGCATTTGCGTTCATGTACTTGGGTAGAGTATGTTGTGGGCCTACTAGTCGACCTAAAGCAACTTTTATCTCAATTCATATTAAGGACACACTGAACGAATGTGGAACATTGAGATGACGGGACCATTACCTGTTGACCCGACGAGGACACTTGTCAGGTTTGATGTCCACTTCATAGTGGAAAACGTCCATTTTTGGGATCTCCACCTCAAAGTAGTTGGCAAGCAGCTTGATGGGTTTGCCCACGGTGCCCATGCCCGGCCTGCGGGGCGCCTGGAACACCTGCTGCAGGGGTGGGGGGTATGGCCCCATGGGCACTGAGAAGACAGGAAGAGATTTTTTTTCAGTTTAGCTGAAAAATATGTAATGTACTTTTTACTGGGGGAGGACAGTTAAGCATCAGTTGCAGCAAAACTCATCGTGGAGCTGCAAAACCTCAAAAACAATCACTGCTTGTTCTAATGTTCATTAATGTCTTATAAGAGGTCTTATTTTAGGGATGCACAGCGGCATCAGCCACCAATATTTAACACCCAATTAGTGTTTTATTTATAATTAAGTACATTTATTGCATGTTATAAAGTTTATAATTATTTTTTGCCTACCAAAATAAATGAAATCCAAAAAAGTAAAGCATGTCAATATGAAATTCATTCTATTTAATGATCAAAATAATCTGGGGAAGGTTATAAGAGTGGGAAATGTTGAAAGAAGAAGACAGAATTGGGGGTTTGAGGGATTATGTGTGAGGAGATATGGTGACAGGAGTGTTTATGGACAAGGGACAAAATGGAAAAGGACCAAAAAGGATGATGACCAAAACGAGAAGGGGGTGAAAGGCCATGGGAGGAAAATAGAAAGTAGGGAGGTGTGACAGAGGTATAGTTAAGAGTGATTTGCAACTCAAAACTATTGCTGCTACTAACAATAATCAAAACAATTATAATAAATGAATAGTCTCAATCTGATTAATTGATTAAATTATGTGAACGGAGCATAAACCAATTTTTATTGTCAGCACTTTGTGGAAAAGCATGTTGTTCCACATTAGGGATGTACATGAATAATCGATTAATCGAGTACTCATTCAGCTTTAAATTTTTGACTAGCAAAAACCTTTGCCATGAAACTGCTTCTCTGACATAAATCTTGCCGTTACAATCTTGCATGATGTTGTTGGTTTGGGATTAGTTGACCCAAAAGTGAAAATTATTTCATTATTTAATGTGATTGTATCGCAAAGGTTGAACTTAAATTGTACATTTCAAGTTATTGATTACTCTTTTTCTTTTATGTGTTAGAGTACTAGGCTACAAAATTACTTGAAATGCTCATCCTTCAAACAATGTGCAAATGAAAGCCTATAAAATGAATATACAGCTCTGGAAAAAATGAAGAGACCACTGCAAAATTAACTTTCTCTCTGGATTTACTATTTATAGGTATGTGTTTGAGTAAAATGAACATTTTTGTTTTATTCTATAAAGTACCGACAACATTTCTCCCAAATTCCAAATAAAAATATTGACATTTAGATCATTTATACTAATTACACAATACTATTGTTTTAACTTAGGAAGAGTTCAGAAATCAGTATTTGCTGGAATAACTCTGATTTTCAATCACAGCTTTCATGCATCTTGGCATGCTCTCTACCAGTCTTTCACATTGCTGTTGGGTGACTTTATGCCACTCCTGGTGCAAAAATTCAAGCATCTCAGCTTTGTTTGGTGGCTTGTGGCCATCCATCTTCCTCTTGATCACATTCCAGAGGTTTTCAATGGGGTTCAGTTCTGGAGATTGGGCTGGTCATGACAGGGTCTTGATCCGGTGGTCCTCCATTCACATCTTGATTGACCTGTCTGTGTGGCATGGAGAATTGTCCTGCTGGAAAAACTAATCCTCAGAGTTGGGGAACATTGTCAGAGCAGAATGAAGCAAGTTTTCTTCCAGGATAACCTTGAATGTGGCTTGATTCATGCGTCCTTCACAAAGACGAATCTGCCCGATTCCAGCCTTGATGAAGCACCCCCAGATCATCACTGATCCTCCACCTGGTCGTCTAATGGTTAGAGGAGACCTGGAGAGGCCTTGAAGCCATAGTGTCTCGAACCCACTGTGAAATTTTGTGAATGATTGGTGATGATCTGGGGGTGCTTCAGCAAGGCTGGAATCGGGCAGATTTATGCCAGGAGTGGCATAAAGTCACCCAACAGCAATGTGAAAGACTGGTAGAGAGCATGCCAAGACGCATGAAAGCTGTGATTGAAAATCAGGATTATTCCAGCAAATACTGATTTCTGAACTCTTCCTAAGTTAAAACATTAGTATTGTGTTGTTTAAAAATGAATATGAACTTGTTTTCTTTGCATTATTCGAGGTCTGAAAACACTGCATCTTTTTTGTTATTTTGACCAGTTGTCATTTTCTGCAAATAAATGCTCTAAATGACAATATTTTTATTTGGAATTTGGGAGAAATGTTGAGAGTACTTTTATAGAATAAAACAAAAATGTTAATTTTACTCAAATACATACCTATAAATAGTAAATCCAGAGAAACTGATCATATTGTAATGGTCCCTTAATTTTTTTCAGAGCTGTATGTATGTACAGTATATACACTATATTGCCAAAAGTATTCGCTCACCCATCCAAATAATTGAATTCAGGTGTTCCAATCACTTCCATGGCCACAGGTGTATAAAATGAAGCACCTAGGCATGCAGACTGCTCTACAAACATTTGTGAAAGAATGGGCCGCTCTCAGGAGCTCAGTGAATTTCAGCGTGGTAATGTGATAGGATGCCACCTGTGCAACAAGTCCAGTCGTGAAATTTCCTCGCTACTAAATATTCCACAGTCAGCTGTCAGTGGTATTATAACAAAGTGGAAGCGATTGGGAATGACAGCAACTCAGCCACGAAGTGGTAGGCCACGTAAAACGACAGAGTGGGGTCAGCGGATGCTGAGGTGCATAGTGCGCAGAGGTCGCCAACTTTCTGCAGAGTCAGTTGCTACAGACCTCCAAAGTTCATGTGGCCTTCAAGAACAGTGCGTAGAGAGCTTCATGGAATGGGTTTCCATGGCCGAGCAGCTGCATCCAAGCCATACATCACCAAGTGCAATGCAAAGCGTCGGATGCAGTGGTGTAAAGCAGGCCGCCACTGGACTCTAGAGCAGTGGAGACGCGTTCTCTGGAGTGACGAATCACGCTTCTCCATCTGGCAATCTGATGGACGAGTCTGGGTTTGGCGGTTGCCAGGAGAACGGTACTTGTCTGACTGCATTGTGCCAACTGTGAAGTTTGGTGGAGGGGGGATTATGGTGTGGGGTTGTTTTTCAGGAGCTGGGCTTGGCCCCTTAGTTCCAGTGAAAGGAACTCTGAATGCTTCAGCATACCAAGAGATTTTGGACAATTCCATGCTCCCAACTTTGTGGGAACAGTTTGGGGATGGCCCCTTCCTGTTCCAACATAACTGCGCACCAGTGCACAAAGCAAGGTCCATAAAGACATGGATGAGCGAGTTTGGTGTGGAAGAACTTGACTGGCCTGCACAGAGTCCTGACCTCAACCCGATAGAGCACCTTTAGGATAAATTAGAGCGAAGACTGCGAGCCAGGCCTTCTCGTCCAACATCAGTGTCTGACCTCACAAATGCGCTTCTGGAAGGATGGTCAAAAATTCCCATAAACACACTCCTAAACCTTGTGGAAAGCCTTCCCAGAAGAGTTGAAGCTGTTATAGCTGCAAAGGGTGGGCCAACGTCATATTAAACCCTATGGATTAAGATGTCACTTAAGTTCATATGCGTCTAAAGGCAGATGAGCGAATACTTTTGGCAATATAGTGTGTGTGTATATATATATATATATATATATATATATATATATATATATATATATATATATATATATACACACACACACATACAGTACTGTGCAAAAGTTTTAGGCACATAAGATGTTTCACAAAAGCATTTGTCTTAAGATGGTTATTTATATCTTCAGCTTTAGTGTGTCAGTAGAAAATATAAATGTTAGACTCCCAAACATTACTCTTGCAAACTGAAAAGATTAGAACAGAAGAACAGGGAGTCCTGCAACAGATATCATGGCCCCCACTGAACATCGAGTCAGTCTGAGATTACATAAAGAGACAGAAGCAACTGAGACAGCCTAAATAGATAGAAGAACTGTGGTGAATTCTCCAAGAAGCTTGGAACATCCTATCTGCCATCAACCAAGAAAAGGTGTACCTAGGAGAATTGGTGCTGTTTTAAAGGCAAAGGTGGACGCACCGAATATTGATTTAGCTTTTTTTATGTTTACTGGACTTTGTGTGACATTAAGTGATAAATGAAAACTATTTACGTCATTATTTTTGAAGACATCCTCACTATGCAACATTTTTCACTGTATATATATATATATATATATATATATATATATATATATATATATATATATATACATACATACACACACACACACACACACACACTGTATATACTGTATATCCACATCATTAATGCAAAGGAGAACATTATAAAAATGTAAATATATAACTCTTCGCTCATTTTTTTTGAAAATTTGTTATTGAAACTTGTAATAAATTAGAGAAGTAAAAAAAATGCAAAATATGGGCCTAAGCATTTTCACTAGCAAACTTTTCTTTTACACGGGGCCTGGGTAGCTCAGTGGTAAAAGACGCTGGCTAACACCCCTGGAGTTCGCTAGCTCGAATCCCAGGGTGTGCCGAGTGACTCCAACCAGGTCTCCTAAGCAACCAAATTGGCCCAGTTGCCAGGGAGAGTAGAGTCACATGGGGTAACCTCCTCGTGGTCGCTATAATGTGGTTCGTTCTCGGTGGGGCGCGTGGTGAGTTGAGCGTGGATGGCGTGAAGCCTCCACACGCGCTATATCTCCGTGGCAACGTGCTCAACAAGCCACGTGATAAGAAGCGCGGGTTGATGGCAAGTTGCGGAGGCAACTGGGATTCGTTCTCCGCCACCCGGATTGAGGCGAATCACTACGCGACCACGAGGACTTAAAACACTGGGAATTGGGCATTCCAAATTGGGTGAAAAAGGGGATAAAATCCAAAACAAAAAAAAAACTTTTCTTTTGTATTTTTTGAAGTTAAAATACTTCCTACTATCCCAGCTGAATTTATATAGAAACTATAAGTATGCCATTTGTAGATGACCCCCAAAAGTGTACACACTTTTTTTTTTTTTTTTTTTTTTGTTTGAGCATCTGAACCAGCCTGACACAGCAACACTGGCTCAACCAGTGGCATGAGTTTGGGCTGGGACTATCTGTTTTCTGACCAGTGAAAGACAGGGAGTGATAAAAAATAAAAAAAACCAATCACTGTTTTAAAGTCATTATTTTGCAATTCCGTTTGGTGCCAGCAGAGGCACAGAAAAAAAAAATACACTTTGTCTTTTGTTTACTTTTGTACGATAAACAATTTAGCTGATTTGTCGGGATGCAACATGACATCCAATGTAAAACCAGTTGTGAACCGCTGCTCTTCACCTCTCTGCCCATGAGGAACACGCCCCTCTATCATAACAAAGACCTCAGCTGCCCTCCTTCCCAAAAAGGGGGAGAGAGACCCCCAAGCTTCACATCACCACACACAAACACGGGGGCCCCAAAACATTCCCAGCCTCACCTTGGCAACAGGAGAGCAACACACATTGTCATGGAAATCAGGGGACCCAGGAATACGTGTTTTTTTTTTGGGAGAGCTGGACCTTGGACTAATTCATCGTATAGTGTCAGCTTGCACCTCAACATTAGACCGAGACAAGGTCATCAATCTTATTCTATAAGGCTCACTTTATAGCTCAGTTATGATTTAAGGACTACAGGCACTCGGGAGAACATCCATCCACTTTTTACGCTGAAGAAATATACGAGGAGACTCTGATAACTCTTGATCGATTGCAAACTCCATTGCTGTGGATGCATGCTCCTACACCAGCGCAAATGCACACGTCATCAAAAAGCCGCAGCAGATGGCAAGAAATGGAGCCAGATTTTAAACAACCAGAAAACAATAAGTGGCTCTCCGTTAGAGGTGGACGATAAAAAGTGAAAGTGCTTTAGAGTATTCAAATCATTTTGTTGGCTATATAAAATTAAGCAACATTGTGATACGTAAATATCGCAATGATTTGAATGAGCTTTTTATTTGGCGAACGTTTCCTAAATATCATGCAAGTAAGCCAGTTTGAAACCCGATCCTTATGTCAAACATCATCAAGTGTAGGGCTGCGTGATATTTCTGAATACTCACAAACTTGCGATGATTTTGCTGATGATATAAAATTAAGCGACATAGTGATACATGAATATTGCAATGATTTTAATGCACTTGTTATTTGGCCAATAAGTTTCCTACAGACCATGTCAGAGGGCTAGTTTCAAAACAGCTCCTGGTGATGAATTTCGTCAAAAGTAAGGCTGGGCGATATATCGGAATACTCACAATATACTTGCGATGATTTTGCTGGCAACATAAAATTAAGCGACATAGTAATTTGTGAATATTGCAATGATTTTAATGAGCTTTTTATCAAGCCAATAAGTTTCAAGCGTATTACAAAGACTGTACCAGTGAGGCCAGTTTCAAACCTTCTCTTTTTGTGCTGAATATCGTCAAAAGTAGAGCTGGGCAGTATATCGGTATACATAATATAAATGCAATGATTTTGCTAGCGATGTAAAATAAAGCAAAATCGGGATTCCTGAATATCACAATGATTTTAATGCATTTTTTATTTCACCAAGAAGTTTCATAAAGACTGTACCAGTAAGGTCAATTTCTAACCTTCTCTTTGAGGAGAACTTCGTCAAAAGTAGGGCTGGGAGCTATTTCGGAATACTGAAAATATACTTTTTATGACTTTACTTACAATATAAAATTAAGCAGCATTGTGATTCATGTGACTTTAATACATTTTATTTGGCCATTAGATTTCCTAAAGACCATGCAAGTAACAGGGGGCCTGTTACTAGCGAACCCCTGGAGTTCGCTAGTTCACTAGTTCGAATCCCAGGGCGTGCTGAGTGACTCCAGCCAGGTCTCCTAAGCCCGGTTGCTAGGGAGGGCAGAGTCACATGGGGTAACCTCCTCGTGATCGCTACAATGTGGTTCGTTCTCGGTGGGGCGCGTGATGAGTTGAGCGTGGATGCCACGGTGGGTGGCGTGAAGCCTCCACACGCGCTATGTCTCCGTGGCAATGTGCTCAAGCCACGTGATAAAATGCGCGGGTTGACGATCTCAGACGCGGAGGCAAATGGGATTCGTCCTCCGCCACCCGGACTGAGGCGAATCACTACGTGACCACGAGGACTTAAAAGCACATTGGGAATTGGCCATTCCAAATTGGGAGAAAAAGGGGAAAAATCCAAGTAGGCTAGTTTCAAACCCGATCCTTGTGCCAGATATAATCAAGTGTAGGGGCAGGGGCGGACTGGGAAGAAAATTCGGCCCGGGATTTTACATCGAAACTGCTGTCCTTTTCCGCATATCGCTGCCCCCTTCTGCATATCGCGGCGCCATTTTGTGGCACGTTCTGCATAACGCGGCGGCCCATGTGGCCCATTTCATGGCCGGCCCACCGGGAAAAGTTCCGGTTCTCCCAATGGCCAGTCCGCCACTGTGTAGGGGTGGGCGATTCATCAGAATACTTCCAATATGCTTGCTGTGATTTTGCTGACAATATAAAACTAAGCAACATTGAAATTCGTGAATATTGCAGTGATTTTAATGCACTTTATATATGGCTAGTAATAATACTAAAGACCGGGCCAGTAGTCCAGTTTCAAACCCACTCTTTCATTGCCAATATTGTCACAAGTAGTGCTGGGCGATATATTGGAATATTGACAATATATTTATGATTTTTGCTGGTGATTTAAAATTAAGCATCATTCTGAAAATAAGGATGAATTCAATGGACTTTTTGGGCCATTAAGTTTCATAAACTGTGTCATTAGGCTAGTATTGCGATTATTCCTTGATTTGCACCTTGTATGAAAAAGCGTTAAAGGTGCACGAAGTAAGATTTAAGCTGGCTCTTACTTGTCCTGTTGGTCCAAGAAATACTTGTGGTTTTGGACACTATACTGACACCTATCGTCCTGGCTACTGGACGTTTGTTAAACAAATAATGCCAAATACAGAAATTTGTTTTGTTACTTTAAGTCTGTGTTTTTATCCATCTCATAAAACACACATCCCTATAATGGAAATTTTTGATTCCAATATAAAATAATTTGACTGTGATTGTGCAGCGGTGGCTCGCAAGCTCTCTGCCCCGTCAAAACACCACCTTGTGCTCGCACTGCGTTCCATATCGCACTGCTTATCCATGAGAGCTGCAGGTCTTAGCGGTTTGTTTCATGACTCCTGCAGGGACCTCTTTTTTGGACATTTTATCTGTCCACTTGCACTCATTCTGTTCGGACTGTCTGGTGGATTACATTCCTCTTTATCAATACCATACCATCAGTCTGGACTATACTGTTGACTCGGGCTCCGTTGCAAGTATATTGTGTATGTTGTTTTATTTTTTGGTTTACTTGTTTTGTTTACATGTACTTTTATGCTTGAGCCTTGGCTGAATACGCTACATAAAGTAAACATGTTATTATTATTAGTTATTATTAGTTGTAGTAACTCTGTCAATTGCATGACACAGATTGTCATGTGCTGTCAACATGGCAGTGCCCATGAAGGTGCAATGCACTCCATGTCAAATTAAACAGCTTTTATTAGGTTTATGATATGACTGGAGTCTTCATCTATTGTGAGTATACATCATTTTCAACATATTTCTAAAAAATACTATTTATGTCCATGCACCTTTAAAATAGTATCCCTCATCTAATATGTAAGTGGTCTTGGACTTACACTGATACCTAGTGGTGTGGATGCTGCATCATTCAAATGCAACCGTTTTTTTATTACCAATGCCAATGTAGAAATTCACAGTTCACAGACAGCAATGATTAATTTAATTCATGAGTGAAAGTGTTCACTAACAGGGCTGTTACTGAGATTAAGCAAGCAGTATTCAGCTGGTCATGTGACACAAACATGGCTGCCCCCATGAGGGGACCCTCTCCATGTAGAATAAAACATATTTTATAAGGTTACTGATATGGCTGGGGTCTATGTGAGTTTGAGTTTTTAGGTTTTAAAATGGCTATTAATTTCTTTGAGTGAACCTTTTTTAATGAAGAAAAAAAATACCACCCCTGGAGTCACGAGTTTGAATCCAGGGCATGCGGAGTGACTCCAGCCAGGTCTCCTAAGCGACCAAATTGGCCCACTTGCTAGGGAGGGTAGAGTCGCATGAGGTAACCTCCTCGTGGTCGCTATAATGTGGTTCGCTCTCGGTGGGGCGCGTTGTGAGTTATGCGTGAATGCCACGGAGAATAGCGTGAAGCCTCCACATGCACTATGTCTCCGCAGTAACGCTCTCAACAAGCCACGTGATAAGATGTGCGGGTTGGCGGTCTTAGCCGCGGAGGCAACTGAGATTCGTCCTCCGCCACCCAGATTGAGGCGAGTCACTACACCACCACGAGGACTTACAGGGCATTGGGAATTGGGCATTCCAAATTGGGGAGAAAAAAAAATGAAGAAAAATACTGAATGCACCTTTAAACTATGGAAGCAAAAAACAAAATAATAGCAAGTATGTGTGAGACATTATCTCATCTTGCTCTAATCTCTGAAGAAATTAAAAGTGGGCAGAACTAGGAACAGAACCAACATGTTGGCATATTGCTAACTAGACAAGTGCTGGTTTGGATGTCCAGAAGTCCTGCTGTTGAGGACCCAAGAGTATAATGCACAGAAGTGTGCAAGATCCACAGAGACGCCACCTGGGCAGTGCACACAGCATGTGACATGTCCCTGGTCGCTCATTAATAAGGCCAGCCTTGGTTGTGAGGAAAAGAACAACATCAAGAGAGAAGTTTGAATACTTCAATACTAGTGATCGCATTCGCAGGATGTGTTTCATTAACCATAGTGAAAGCTAAAGCGTAGAAGTGAACAATTTCTGCCACACTAGCGTTACCAAACAAAACTGTGAAAATAGTATTTGTTTTCAAACACTTTTCTCAAACTCTACCCTGTCTGCCATTAGTCAGTTAGAACAGATAGTCCCGCCCCAAACTCAGTCAATGTCAGGCTGGTCGGGATGCTTAAAAAAACAGAGCAATGTTTTGAAGATGCTACAGAGTGAGAGTGTTAACACTTTCAGGGAAATTAACCTACAAATGGCTACTTATAGATGTCTCTGCATATTCAGCTGGGATACGAGAAAGTGTTTAAACATTAAAAAACATTTCAGCTTTAGTGACAGCTATTAAGAGCTAACTGAAAAAAAAATAATAATAATTTCAAATGAACCTTTAAAAAGTTAATTCCTTCATGCTTTTGGGTTCTGATGCAAGTCTGACAGCTTGTAAACACTTTAAAATAAACAACAATGAAATGGATCATCAAAACATCACTTGTGTTTACTCCGGGGTTCACACACCTTTTCAGGGTTCCCACTCTTTTCAAGGCACAATTTTCCAGGACATTTTATGTGCCCAACAAGTTAAATATTTAAGCAAAAACACATGCGTCTATTTAATTTGAGCTTTTATTTGAGAGTTTCTGTGTGTTTTTGACGGTAGTCTCTCACCTCAACATAGGCAGTTTGCTACATGGCCCATTGTGATTATTAATCCCAGTACATCTGTGATTTAATTCAGTAAACACATAGTCTGTATGTGCTGTGCACTTCAGAGTGCTCTGCTCACTGTCAACTCACACACACAACAGCACGCGTGATGATCATGATGAGGTGTTTTCAGTGTATGAGCACCCAGCTTCACACATTCATTTTTTCATTTTTATTTATTTAATTAAATCACATACTTCTGGAGTTTAAGATGCATTTGTATGCATATGCATTTCTACTATGCTAATCAAGGTGGGATTAGCAATATTGGACTGAGCCACATTTTACCAGGATCAATAAAGACCCCTGGGGTCACTTTCGTCTGCTGCACCCCGGCCAGCTGTGCCTCCTGAAAGTGGGATTTACCCTCTTGTCTTCCCACAACCCCTGACCTGGGACAATCTCACCGCTTCTGTGCAACACTTCAACCATTTTGCATTAATATATGGTAATAGAAAAGTAAAACAAATGGGGTATTTCTTCAATTAAGGGCAGTTTTGACTACATGATATGTTGAAAAATTAAACTTCTTTAAACTCAGTTTCATCTATGTTCAAACATGTATCACATGTTGTGGAATAAAGATCTGATCATGGCCTTGATCAACCTTCTAAAGTGGACTTTTGATATTGTCTGAGATAGTAATGACATGTTTCATAAAAATAAAAAAATAGGATAAGCCTTGGAAACACAACAACAGGATAGCAAGCGGTTGATAAACGTTTAATTGCTTTTGAATTCTTAAGTACTAAATGTACTTATTCTTTTAAACACTTCATACATTTATTACAAAAGGCAAGTTATAAAGTCTAGATAAGAGACAAGCACAAATTAGTGAAATTCTAGCAAATTTAACAGTTAAAAATGATGGGAAAGTATTTAAAAATGCCATTACAATATATGTTTTGAAAACTGTTTAATATTTGTTTTGTAAATGTTTTTTTTTAAATCTTTAAAATCGTTTTAGAGGACAGAAAAGTTGCCCTGAGTGACAAATCAGCCATATATCAGCATACAATGTTTCAATGTATCATTACAGAATAATAAAATGTTTCATTTCAACATTATGGGGAAACATTGTATCGTTCTAAAATGAAACATATAAACATTTCACATGCTTCCCTTACAAAAACAGCAAGCTTTTGATACGAAATCACAGCAAAACAAATGAAAAGATCAAAACCCACCAGCGCTTGATGGTCCCGGCTCCATCCCATCCACTTAGCCGCAAAGGGTTCACCACAGCCCGAACGCTCAGTCGCCACGGCGCCCTGGTCCTGCGGGCTGGAAGCGTCCCCGATTTCCAGCCTCCTTCCCTGGGCGTGCGGGATCTTGTCCGCCGCCCTTGCTGGAAGCCCCCAGACCCGCAGGAACTGTAGAGGGACAAAAGCTCCTCGGTTCCGATTCGTAAGGCGACCTGCGATGACCCCCTTCCTCCGGGCACCTTCCAAGCTTGGATGGCCTGCGTCAGTGTGATTTTTTTGAGGCGTGGATTGGGCTGCTCCGTGGCGGTGTGTTGTGCTTTCTGCTTACCTATCAAGCAGGATTCTCCAGCGGAAGAAAAACGGTCGACCCGTCCGTCACCCCCTAAAAACCAAGAGCCCTGCTTCTTCTTCTCCGCCTCCCACTGATGAAATTCTTGACCGGTGGTGGTCTGTTTTGGGTTCGCCCTCTAATGGGCACTTGGAAGTCTAAATCCTACTGTAGCGTGCTGCTTATTGAATCAAAGTCTGTCTAGCAAGTCAGTCCACTGTCGGTCATCTTTGGAACGCTCTCGGGACGCTATTTCCAGTCATGCCAGTGCAGCTCCTATCTACTTGAATGGGGAAAGACCAAAATCTCAAAAACGGTCGGTCAAGATTACGATCAAAGAATATATTTCAAATCAGCAATAAGATCTGATAATATTGGAAATAAAAATTGACCTCATATTACGCTAAAACACGAAATTTTCCTGGCTTGTATAGCTAATGCACATGCGCGTTAGCGAGTTGATTGACAGGCGATGTCTGTATCTAAAAGGCGATTGGCTCTTTTACCTGTAAGGCAGGACTTCCTTTCTACATCCGTTGACCGTTGGGCGCTAGAGCTTCTTGGCTGGGCGTTCCAATTTCTCCCATTCATTTTAACAGAAGTGGCTCGTCTCTGTTAAATAATCTCTGACTGAATACAAAACAGTATACTGCATACTACTGGTTTTTTTTTTTTTTTTTTTTTTTAGTCTTGCCAAAGTATCTTTAATGGGGAAAAAACGAAATCTTCAAAACTGTTGGCCAAGATTACATACAATAATACATTTTAAATTAGGAATAAAATCAGTTCAGATTTATATATAGCCTACTGTTATTCTACAAACTTTGTTTAGGGTTTTTTCTTCTTCAAAATATCTAAACGAAGACCTACATTTCTGACTGTAACTCCTCTTACAGTTTTCAAGCTACATCCACCAAACTTGGCACATAGCTTCAGACTCTTCTGAAGTAGTGTGCTGTGTCTTTTCTAACTAATCAGACTTACAGTTTTCACACAGCAGATGATCAAAAATGGGAAAAATCTTATAGAATTACTTAATTACGGAATTTTCAAATGGGCCAACTGAATGTTTGTCAAATTCCAACTTTCAAAAATTCAAATGTAAACAAACACCCCCACCTCTCTCTCTCTCTCTCTCTCTCTCTCTCTCTCTCTCTCTCTCTGTCTTTATGTATGTCTGTCTATCTGTCTATCTATCTGATGGTTTATCTCAGGGTTTTTCCAACTTTTTGATGCCAAAGACCCCTAATAAGATGATCCTCTTGTGAGGGACCCCCTTCCTAAAATATAAAGGCAGCTGTATATTTTTGTTTATAAAGACACTTTGTACTGTGTGAAAAGAAGAGTAAATGTGATCTAATAAAGGCTGAATGTTACAAACTAAATAATCGCCTTTTATATAATCATTTTACTAAAGCAAAAAAATTGTAAAATATTAATAAACACAAATTAGCTTTTTTAAATACCCATTATTAATGTTAGATGAAAAGAAAGAGGGAGACAAAATCTGTGCCCACACCTCTTTAGCATTCCTCAACCTTTCTCTTATGAATAATGTAACCACAAATGGCAAAATTGCCAATATATACACATATATTGGCAATTTTACAGAAATCATATTTTTATGATTATTTCATATCTATATATAAGTTTACTATCACAGGATATCTGTTTCTTTGTTTATGACAACACAAATGAGTTTCATATTCATACAAATGACTACTATATCGCGTTGTGACATGATAAATTAACAGTTTTTCATATGCGTGTACACGTACATATTATATATGTTATTTGCCACCCAAGGTGGCTCTGATGTTTCAATGACTGATTTGATAGACATTTGATTTGATATTGCTATCTGACAAAGAAGCAACATGGAAGTAAACTATAGCAACTACAACACATGAACAGTATGATTTGGCTATTGTTTTGCATAGAACTGTGTTGCAGCTTAAAGGGATAGTTCACCCAAAAATGAAAAGTCTCTCATCACTCACCCTCATGCCATCCCAGATATGTATGATATTCTTTCTTCAGCAGAACACAATTGAAGATTTTTAGAAGAATATCTCAGCTCTGTAGGTCCATACAATGCAAGTGAATGGTAGCCAGAACTTTGAATCTCCAAAAAGCACATAAAGGCAGCATAAAAGTAATCCATACGACTCTAGTGGTTTAATTAATGTGTTCTGAAGCAAAACGCTAGGCGTGTGTAAGAAATAGATCAATGTTTTAAACTTTGTTTTACTAAAAATGTTCGCTTCAAGCCAGCTGTGGTATGCACATGAGGGTGGAGTTCAAACTGCCTCTCACGAGACATAAGCGCTTTGGCATGTCAATATCGTCGGATCCCTCGGCTGGTCTGAAATCTGCAGGTGAAAAATGTTCCCTGCAAACCCTCAATATTTTGAGTGACTCAATGGGTGTTTTGATATCCCAGTGAACAGTGAGTAGCCATAGCTTCAGTCGCTCAGGATCATTGATACAGAATCTGTAAAAATTGTGTCTTTCCTCTTGCGATGATGCCCGCAGATGTAATCTGACATTTTCCGGTAGGTTTAACTATTATGTACTCTGGTTTTGTTAGACAACTACAACTGTAGCTGTTTTTATTTTTTTTATTATTTTTTTATTCAGCATTTGAATATGACATCTTCTCAGCTCCAGTGAGATTATGGAATATTAATTATAAAGTGTCTACAGTGTCTATACTACAATATTTGGTCTTTAGAAATAAACAATGACTTTCTTGGGTGACCTTAAATCAAGAGCTAGATGTCAGTCATAATCTAAATATAATCCACCTTTGCCACTCTTTAAAATTAAAAACAGGAGTGCTTATTTTTTTGTTACATAGAATAAACATTGCCTATTGTAATGTAGAGCTTTCCAAACTGGGTGTTCCCAGACTTTTATATCCTAAAATAAAAAATAAAACATATATTCAAATATAAAAAAATACTAATTACATCTTAATACTATGATAATCTAAACAGAGAAAAAAAAGAAGAAAAAAAAAAACATAAACAGCATTCCACAAAATAAATACAATAGATGTAATTTGTTTAATTTTTATTTTATTTTATTTTTTTTACTTTTTTTATTTTTTATTGTATGTCTGGAAAAAACAAAATATGTACATTGCTTAAGAATATTACAAACATTTAAGTTTTATTACAAACATTAATATCTGTATGCAAGATGTGAACATTGTTTAGTCTCCCCCATGATGTTAACTGTATGTTTGTTTATTTTTGCACACCAAAATAAATAAATAAATAAATAAACGTAAATTATTTAACTTGAAATAAAATAAAAACATTTAGAATTACGGATTCATTAATAATATTTATAACTCAGGCAATACATTACAAGGAACGAAAAATTGCAGTTTAATTTGGTGGTTTTCTTTTTTAATGGAATAGTTTGCTTTCGAGTGTCGCGTTTAAGTGACGTCATGTCCTGTCAGCGGAAGAAGACGTCATCCTACAGGACAGACTGTGAGTTGGAGCTTTGTGGTGTCTTCTAGATCTGCTAATTAACGCTTTAATTCATAATCATTTTGATATGTTTGAATGAAAGCCTCCGTTTTGTTCATGTACTAGTAGTGATATGCTATTGTAAGAAAGTAATAGCGTAATATTTCGA
The DNA here is from genome assembly GCF_019703515.2 of Myxocyprinus asiaticus. Classification (NCBI taxonomy): domain Eukaryota; kingdom Metazoa; phylum Chordata; class Actinopteri; order Cypriniformes; family Catostomidae; genus Myxocyprinus; species Myxocyprinus asiaticus. The sequence continues at coordinate 3,173,925 of NC_059358.1, read as the reverse complement.
GTAGCAAGCTCTCTCTTGTGCTTTTTCAGAACACGTCTGTTCATTTAAATGCGTCTGGCAGTGAAACTGCATTAACTGCTGTAGTTAAAAGTGGTTGCTTTTGTCAGATTGGTACGATTGTGTCATTGGAAATGTTGTGTGTTGTCTACAATGCATTTTTCTATCTAAGTCACAAGGAATTGAGAAGCATTATAAAGATAGATAGATAGATAGACAGTCAGACAGATGATAGACAGTCAGACAGATGATAGACAGTCAGACAGATGATAGACAGTCAGACAGACAGATGATAGCTAGACAGACAGATGATAGATAGACACACATGATAGACAGACAGACAGACAGATGATAGACAGGTGATAGATAGACAGACAGACAGACAGGTGATAGACAGACAGACAAGTGAAAGACAGACAGACAGATAGACAGACAGACAGGTGATAGACAGACAGACAGACAGACAGACAGATGATAGCTAGACAGATAGACAGACAGACAGATGATAGCTAGACAGTCAGACAGATGATAGACAGTCAGACAGTCAGACAGATGATAGACAGTCAGACAGACAGACAGACAGACAGATGATAGCTAGACAGACAGACAGATGATAGCTAGACAGACAGACAGACAGACAGATGATAGATAGACAGACAGACAGACAGATGATAGACAGGTGATAGATAAACAGACAGACAGACAGACAGGTGATAGACAGACAGACAGACAGGTGATAGACAGACAGACAGGTGAAAGACAGACAGACAGACAGACAGGTGATAGACAGACAGATAGACAGACAGACAGGTGATAGACAGACAGACAGATGATAGCTAGACAGACAGGTGATAGACAGACAGACAGACAGGTGATAGACAGACAGACAGACAGATTATAGACAGACAGATGATAGACAGACAGACAGACAAATGATAGACAGACATACAGATAGATAGATAGACTGATAGACAGACAGAAAGAATGATAGAGACAGACAGATGATAGCTAGACAGACAGACAGACAGACAGGTGATAGACAGACAGACAGACAGACAGGTGATAGACAGACAGACAGACAGACAGATGATAGATAGACAGAGACAGATGATAGACAGACAGACAGAGACAGATGATAGACAGACAGGCAGATGATAGATAGACAGAGATGATAGACAGATTATAGACAGACAGATGATAGACAGATAGATAGACTGATAGATAGACAGACAGAAAGAATGATAGAGACGGACAGATGATAGACAGACAGATAGATAGACAGACAGACAGACGATAGATAGACAGATGATAGATGGTAGACAGACAGATAGAAAGATGACAGACAGATAGATAGATGAAAGACAGACAGATAGATAGACAGGCAGGCAGACAGACAGATGATAGACAGATAGATAGTCCCATTATTAAATTGCTGGTGTAGTGAAAATATTTCATTGCCTAAATATTGCTCTTTGTGTCTGCTTGAGTAGAGTAGAATTTGCCTGGTGGAGGGCTGATTGCACTAATAAATATAATTGTTTAAATATATTACTTCCAAGATCTCCAAAAGACCCCAGCAACCTCTACAATTAATTTATCTATATAAAATTGCAGGAAAAATGACGTTACATATAGTGATTGAAACACTTTTCACTTTAACAGGAATAACTGTCATGTCGTGGATTCGAGAGACGGAACTTAGACTTCTTGAAAGGCTTACTGCCAACATCCTAAAGGTGAGATTAATATGATCATGCAGTGGCTCTGATTGATGAACTGAAATCTTCATCTAATGCTCTAATAAGGATTTTTAACTCTATATCGTAGGCAGGGCCCATGCCCAAACATGTGGCCTTCATTATGGATGGTAACCGACGTTACGCTCAAAAGAGGCACGTGGAGAGGCAGGAGGGTCACACTCAGGGCTTTGACAAACTGGCAGAGGTAGATTTACCAATGGTAAACCTGGTTGTGATCTGATCACAGGTGGTCTGCTGAGACAGATTGCCATTTACAGCTGATATTTCCTTGAGTCTTATTTGAGTCCACTTGTGATTTGATTTTGTTGAAGAAAGGGTCTCTGATTTCATGAGTGTGTACATAACTTAATCCACTGGTATTATTGCAGCCTGTGAATTTAATTGGCATCTCTGTATCCCTGAAACAAAGATATATTCTGTTTATTCTCTCACAGACGCTTCGCTGGTGCCTAAACCTGGGCATCCATGAGGTCACTGTTTACGCGTTCAGCATTGAGAACTTCAAGCGTTCCAGAGAGGAGGTGGATGGTCTGATTGAGCTGGCCAGACAAAAGTTCAGCCGGCTGTTGACGGAGCAGTGAGTTACTCTTGCACAAAGCATGTTCATCTGTTGATTTTAGAGTGGAAATCTAATTAGAGTGTGTGTCATTTTGTCCTCATTGCTAGAGAGAATCTTGAGAAGCACGGTGTGTGTATTCGGGTGCTGGGAGATCTGACTCTGCTGCCAGAAGACCTGCAGCAAATTATTGCCAAAGCTGTCGTGTCTACTAGAGCACACAATAAGTAAGCAAAGCATGTCTGGTTTTTTGCAAGTCTTGTTGTGGCAGGAAAGCTTCCCTGACACCTCTGTTTTACAGTATAAATCTTAATTAAAGGAATGTACAGATGTACAGATAACAGTGCTAATTGAATGAAAAAAATAATTTTCTTAAAGGGATAGTTCCCCCAAAAATGAAAAATCTCTCATGATATACTCACCCTCATGCCATCCCAGATGTGTTTGACTTACTTTCTTCAGCAGAACACAAAAGAAGATGTTTAGAAGAATATCTCAGCTCTGTAGGTCCATACAATGCAAGTGAATCATGACTGAAACTTTGAAGCTCAAAAATCACATAAAGGCAGCATAAAAGTAATCCATAAGTCTCCATTGGTTGAATCCATGTCTTCAGAAGAGATACGACAGGTGTGGGTGAGAAAAAGTTCAATAATAAAGTCCTTTTTCACTATAAAACTCCACTTTCACTTTCAGTAACAGTCTTCTTCTTTTGTTTTTTTGGCGATTTACATTCTTTGTGCATATCGCCACCTACTGGTCGGGGCTGGTCAAAGGTAGAGATTTATAGTTAAAAAAGACTTAAATATAGATTTATTTTCTCACCTTCACCTATCATGTCACTTCTAAAGACATGGATTAAACCACTAAAGTCATATGGATAACTTTTATGCTGCCTTTATGTAATTTTTGAAAATTTTAAATTTTGGTCACCATTCACTTGCATTGTATGGACCTACAGAGCTGAGATATTCTTCTAAAAATCTTCATTTGTGTTCAGCAGAAGAAAGAAAGTCATACACATCTGGGATGGCATGAGGGTGAGTAAATGATGAGAGAATATTTGGGTGAACTATCCCTTTAATTGAAAATTATTGGTAACACATATACAACTTTTTATGTTAAAAATGTATTAGTACTGTATTTGAAGAAATGAACATTGACCAAGATTAATGTGCTGTAAAAGTATTGTTCATTGTAGTTCATGGATACTTTATTGTAAAGTGTTACCAAATTAACATTCAAAAAGTTATAAACTTGATTTTTGCTTGAATTGCACTAGAATGTCACTTGTTTTGTAGGTGTTTTCTGAATGTGTGTTTTGCGTACACGTCGAGACATGAAATAGCAAATGCTGTCAAGGAAATGGCATGGGGAGTAGAGCAGGGCTTGATAAAATCCAGGTAAATGTTGAATTTATACATGTTCCATGCATATACTGGAGATTTGCACACATATTTAGACCTCCTTGTCAGTATGTACAGTATATTTTTATATTGATATTTTGCACATTTTACTATTCTGAAGCATGATCACTTGCACCATGCTGCCATTTATACCTCATTTGCCAATTTATATTGAGCCACCTCTATTACTCTTTGCACTTCTGGTTAGATGCTAACAGCGTTTCACTGGCCCATATTTCATTGGTACTTATACTCTGTGTAATGACAATGAAGTTGAAACTAATGCAATCTACTTTTAGCAAAGAAAACTTTTGCCCTAATAATAGCTGTTTCATTACAGTTTCCTGTAAAGTTGCTTTCTTCTCTTTTTGTGTTTCATAAGTGATGTGTCCGAAGCGCTCCTCAGTCAGTGTCTGTACAGCAGTAACTCCCCGAACCCCGATCTGCTCATCCGCACGTCTGGAGAAGTGCGCCTTAGTGACTTCCTGCTGTGGCAGGTAAAGGAGATGACCATTTAAGTCAAGATCTACTGTATTTCTTGCCTTACAAAAACAGAACTTGCACTAACATCCAGGATTTTAGGTGAACAGGCGTTCATAGTTTGATTCACAAAATGTATATTTGACCGCTAGAGCACAATGAATGTGGATCTTTAACTAGTTGTCATACGTAATTACACTGATAAACCTCTGAGTACAGTGATGGCCACTCATGAAAACAAGACAGGTTTCACTCCATCCTGTTGTTGGATAGGTAAAAATGAAGTGTCGTTTTAGTACTAACGGCATTTGTGGCATGATGTTTATAACACAAACTATTGTTTAAACTTGTCCCTCGTTTATTTAAAAAAGGTACTTACAATGGAAGTGAACCCTTTCAAAATACGCTTCATAAAGCTTCAAAACCTTTTACTCGTTTGTTTTGAACCAATGCTTCGTAGCACGAATCAGACTGGTCAAGTCATGTGATTTCAGCAAACAAGGCTTCGTTGGGTCATACAGTTTCTAAATGTTTCGCTATGTTACGCTAGGGGGCGTTGATCCCAACCTGAATCGGTGTTAAATGCAGGCAATAATAGATCTTGAGTCAGTTCAGCAATAACTTGGGTCTATAAAATCAGACTGATTCAAACAAGAGTTGCTGATTTGAATTTAGTCATTTTAATTTCCTTGTCAATCACCTGGAGTTGTGTTCCCAAAGGGGGAAAAAAAAAAAATTTGAGTTTATGAAAAAGAAATTAGAGGCAGACATTCAATTAGTTTCTATTCAACTATTGTTATGCACATTTTGAAATTGCGCATAAGAAATCCTGAACGGAAATGCTTGATATGCGAATAAACTTTCTAAATTCGCTTAAAATTTAATGCGCTAGGAGGAGGTGGATTTTAGAGTTTCGCATTAGTTAAAATGCGCATTAAGGTGATGAAACGGTTTATTCGCAAAACGATGATGTGTTTTGACCATTCGTACATGTGTTATGAGTGTGCGATAGCTTGATGTGACTAGCCCACTGAAAGGTCCGACCTTGGCACACAATTCTTTGAACATAGCACTTGTCATTCGGAAGTGTTTAACCCACAGCTGGACAATAAATTGGGTCCTTACAATCCGCCAGAACAGTTTTGAGAGCGGGCGCTCCCAGGTATGCGGAGACTGGCGGTGTGTGGGCATTGCATCTATTTCAGCCCACATTATATCAGATATTACACTTATTCTGCGGTGTCTCGTGGATAAAATTAATAAAATGAGATACTTGCTCCAATCTTGCAAATAAAATGGTCCCTCAAGCAGGGAGAGGTCATTCAGCTGCTCCCTCATGATAATGCGCATTACGTAGTGGATGGAAATGCGCAACAATTTATATTTTTTTAAGTATAATTTCAAGAAATGCGCTTAAAAAAATGTGAACATTTTTGGTGTTTATTATTGATATTTCATGATATTTAAAGCTGCACTACAGAACTTTGTGCTCTCTAGCGACATCTGTGGTTGAAACTTAAAATTGCAAGCAATTTGCGGAAGAACACTAAACGTGATTCGTGTTTCGGCACTGCTCTTCTGGCGGATTTATCTCATGATTTGAGCTTATCTGGACATCGCCTGTGTGTGATCATGACAGGGAGATATTCAGAGCTGGAGTCATAACGTGCTATTTTCATGTTGATATAATGTTATACAATTAAACATTTAAAACTGAAATATTACTTGCTTTGAAGATAAACAACACTGTTATTCACATATTTTGAATGAATGAATTTTACACTTACAGCACTTTTCTGACACTACACTCCAAGCGCTCTTACATAAAGATAGCCTGGGTAGCTCAGTGGTAAAATACGCTGGCTACCACCCCTGGAGTTCGCTAGCTCGCTAGTTCAAATCCCAGGGCGTGCTGAGTGACTCCAGCCAGGTCTCCTAAGCAACCAAATTGGCCCGGTTATTAGGGAGGGTAGAGTCACATGGGGTAACCTCCTCGTGGTCGCTATAATGTGGTTCGTTCTCGGTGGGGCGTGTGGTGAGTTGGGCGTGGTTGCCGCGGTGGGTGGCGTGAAGCCTCCACACTCGCTATGTCTCCGTAGCAATGCGCTCAACAAGGCATGTGATAAGATGCGTGGGTTGACAGTCTCAGATGCGGAGGCAACTGGGATTCATCCTCCGCCACCCGGACTGAGGCGAATCACTACGTGACCACGAGGAAAAAGCACATTGGGAATTGGGCATTCCAAATTGGGAGAAAAAGGGGAAAAATCCACACAAAAAAAAGAACAGGGGACTCAATCACTTCTATCAGTACCAATATATTTGAATATCATTTTTCAAGTGTTTTATGTACTATTAATGTTTTTATTGTACTACACTTATCAATTTAAGAGGTGATACTCATGATATGGCTGATACGAGTTCAGTGGATGACTTTATTATTTTTATATTATATTGTACAGCCTCAGCTGATAATGCAAGTGAACCGTAATACTAAAATAGTACGTCTATGAATGCACACAATAACACAATAAACTAAAAACATAAAAGGAGGATTCAGTAATGATGGAGATAAAATATACTTATGCTTAAAAATGCAATATAACAGTTAACAGTCAATTTCAGAAGTCATAAATATTAGTAAACATGTCGCAGTAACTCCCACCGACAACGTAAATCGCGATCGGTTAACACACGAGTAATGTTCGATTCATAAAGCATGACGAGCAATATAAGCTTCAACAACACTACCAGACAACATATCTAAGCATTACAGCAGGTAAACAACTTCACCAAACAGATAACAGATAAACATCCATCCAGACTGTTGCGATGCTGTTCTGAACTGTGAGTGTTACTGAACTGAACTGTAGTTTCTTTCTTCTTTTTAACGGCTACTCACAAACTAAAACAGTGCATTACCGCTATCTACTGTATACATGGGAACGAGACAGCCGGCTCTTCTTTCCTGTGTTCACAGACATGACGTAATGATGCAAATGTACGTCATAAGCCAGCGATTTCATGCCAAAATGAACCCGACAGCTCAAAATACAAATAATTTTTATAGGCTTACCTTAGTGAATCGGGGTCATAAATAGACCAACTTATATATGAAGGTCTACATATTCTGCAAAGATTTAGATCTGTTTATTTCAGAGTATTGTTGACCATCATGAAAAATATAAGAAATATACAGGGCAGTACATAATATCTAATGCATTGTGTTATTGTAGCCGCTTTTGACTTGAGTCCTCCCACTGCATTTATATGCCTGATGTCCTCAGCATGCGGTGTTTTGAGCAATTCATAACAGTGAATCATTTTCCGAAGCAATTGGTTTAATTGACTCAAATTTCAGAAAGCTTAGTTTCTGCTATCACTAAAAATCATGTTAACGTGTAATGTTTACATCTCATGACTAAACTTCTGAATAGGTGTGTATTTTAGCATATATGTACTGGCCCCATTCACTTCCATTGTAAGTGCCTGACTGTAACCGCGATTGTTTGTAAATGAGCGACGAGTTGAAATGATTTTTTTGCTGCAGTTGTTGTTGATCGAGCTTAACTTGTATTGAACCCAGAAAATTCCTTTTTACATTGAGATTTCCTATCAAAACAAAACTAACTAGCAGCTGAAACTTTGTAACCAGTCTTAGAGTTCATCACATGCCTTTTGTTTTTCTTTTTCTTTTTCTTTTTTTTTTTATAAATGTTCCTTGAGGTTCTCTTATAATAATATTTAATTTTTTTGCACAAAAAAACAGTCAAATATTTGTAAAACATGAGCATTTTCCAGCTCATTCTGCCCCTGTACCACAATGTCTACTGCAGTCTGACATCACAATGTGGAGGAAGTAGAGAATTAGTTGTTTTGGCAGCTTGGTATCAACAAATGCTCTTTTTGCAGTGAGGATGTTTTGAGCTCTGAAACTTAAAGCATGTTTTTATAGTACAATGACCTCTTTCAGTATATGTCAAAAGATCAAGGAAAATGTGATTCCTCATGTCATGACCCCTTTAAGAGTTGCGCTGGCAATTTCTGAATAATAAACGCATATAGTTTTTAATATATGCCTTACTCCTGCAGCGAAGTAATAATTTTTTATTTATTTTTTTCTGCACAATTTTAAACTCCACAGACCTCATATTCCTGTCTGGCGTTCCAGTCTGTTCTGTGGCCGGAATATTCCTTCTGGAATCTGTGTGAAGCCATTCTACAGTACCAGCTGAGTTATCGATCTCTCCAGGTACACCATAACTTCCTGTTTTTTAATATAGAGAGATTATTTCATTCAGGTAACTGTTGCAGTGGCAGTATTGTTGCTTAGATTTATCAATGGATTGTTTGTCTTTTAACAATTTTTGATAAATTATGTACTGTTAGGCCTCTGAGATTAGAAATAGTGAATGATATGCTATGACTTAGAACATTTTCGCCAACATGAAGACACAGGATATTGTATTACAAGTACGTTTTTGTATGTGTCAGCTACAAATATTGCCTAAATGGTTTTCTGATACCATGGTTTAACATTAGTCTCTTCACGAGATTAATTAAAGGGTTAGTTCACCCAAAAATGAAAATTCTCTCATCATTTACTCACCCTCATGCCATCCCAGATGTGTGTGACTTTCTTTCTTCTGCAGAACACAAATGAAGATTTTTAGAAGAATATTTCAGCTCTGTAGGTCCATGCAATGCAAGTGAATGGTGGCCAGAACTTTTAAACTCTAAAAAGCACATAAAGGCAGCTTAAAAGTGATCCATAAGACTCCAGTTGTTTAATCCATGTCTTTTGAAGCCATCCAATCAGTTTTGGGTGAGAACAGACCAAAATATAACTCCTTTTTCATTATAAAACCAATTAGATTGCTTCTGAGGACATGGATTAAACAACTGGAGTCTTATGGATTACTTTTATGCTGCCTTTATGTGCGTTTTGGAGCTTTAAAATTTTGGCACCCATTCACTTGCATTGTATGGACCTACAGAGCTGAAATATTTTTCTAAAAATCTTTATTTGTGTTCTGTGGAAGAAAGTCAAACACATCTGGGATGGCATATGGGTGAGTAAATGATGAGAGAATTTTCATTTTTGGCTGAACTGTCCCTTTAAAGCTTACAAAAGTTGTTAAAGCATAAATTTGGAAGAAACTGTAATTTGATTGGATTAATAAGTGCCATATACAAATGTTGTGTGTTGTAGAAAGCTCAGGAGCTACACAAAGAAGGCCAAGTGCTACAGCAGATGGAAGCAGATCGCACCTGTGTGGCTGAACTCCTGCAGCATCGTGGAAATGGAAAACCTATGGATGCCCAGAGTCGACAGACAGCACTACTAAACTACACTGCCAGTAGAGAAGAGAGGGTTTGCTGCTTTCTGAACGCCCTTCAACACAAGAGAGACACTTTCCTCAATGATTTAAGCAGCCAGGCTGTCGTCGCTTAGCTTTGTATTGACTAATCTGTAAATAATTTAGATATGGAAAGATGTTTCACCCCGTTTTATGGGGCTCTGGTTACATGTATGTTTGTCTTGGAAATAACCCCTCTATCAATGGATTAGCAATCTTCTAATAAATTAATTTTGATTGATAGCAGGGGCTGCCTTTATGAACTAGAAATGCTAAAAAAAATACAATGAGTGAAATCTGTTCAATTGCACTGTGGCTGTGAGTTTTTGCAATGATCTAAACGGAGTTCTCACACTTTTTGAGCAATGAATTTTCATGACTTATCCAATCGTTTGTCAATATTGAATACCTGTTTTTAAAATCAATTAAAATTCAGACCAATTTGTAAACCTGTTTGACCGATCTAACGAAAAGAACAGACATGAGAACGATTTGCAATATCTAGCTAATTAAATATTTTAGAGCAGAACATAAGTAGAAAATCTATATTTCACAATAGTTATTTCCATGATTAATTTTCAAAACACAGTTCTAGAATTCCCTGACATTTACAAGTTTTTAGTGACTGTGGGAATCTTGTACATAATGATTTCATATTGGTTTTATTTAGATAACAATTACATTCTTTTAAAGGAAAATAAAGCCTAACAATATACTGGAAAACTTAAAAATGAATATAATGATATTTCATTTATACATTTATCTCAATTCTTTTAATTTGAGAGTGAGTTCTGATCTGATTCCTGGAAAATTACGTCTTTTTGAAAATGTCTACATTTACGTATGTACTTATTGTAGGTTTTCAAACTTTTCGATGCCAAGGACCCCCAAATATGATTATCCCCTTGCAAGGACAAATAACAACACAAGTACAATCTATTCTTAAAAGTATCATCTTCCTAGAGCTTTTCCCACCATGGTGCAGGTCCTCTATTTCGCAAGCCGCTCGCCATTTCCTGTGGTTCAGAGCATCTTCCAGGTAGACTCCAATGGCTATTAATAAAAGTATGCACACTTAAAATATTTTAGCCAATTTGTATTATTACTGTTTCATTCTGCTTTCTAAAGACTGGTCAAAAATCATAAGTTTGATAATTTTCTATGGACAGCCATAGATTTTAATGGTAATAAATGAAAACAAATCTAAATATAGTTTTGTGCCAAAAAAAATAAATTTTATTAAGTGTTCATCTCACCTTCCTTGAAATGTACACTCAAAAATAAAATACACTTAAGATTTACGCATTTCCATAATTCAACTAAATTTCTTCAAATTGATTTGTGTAATTTGTAACAAAATTAAATTCAGAAAATTAAATATATATATATACTCAAACCAGTCCATCTGGCACCAGCAATCATCCATGCGATTATCTAATCAGCCAATCGTGTGGCAGCAGTGAAGTGCATAAAATCATGCAGATACGGGTCAGGAGCTTCAGTTAATGTTCACATAAACCATCAGAATGGGGAAAAATGTGATCTCGGTGATTTGGACTGTGGCATGATTGATGGTGCCAGATGGGCTGGTTTGAGTATTTCTGGGATTTTCACACACAACAGTCTCTAGGATTTACTCCGAATGGTGCCAAAAACAAAAAACATCCAGTGAGCGGCAGTTCTGTGGATGCAAATGTCTTGTTGATGAGAGAGGTCAACAGAGAATGGCCAGACTGGTTCGAACTGACAAAGTCTACAGTAACTCAGATAACCACTCTGTACAATTGTGGTGAGAAGAATATCATCTCTGAATGCTATTCTGAGATGCAGGTTGGGGCTGTTTTGGTGGCATAATTGGAACCTACACAATATTAGGCAGGTGGTTTTAATGTTGTGGCTGATCAGTGTGTATATATATATATATATATACACACACACACACACACACACACACACACACACACACACACACACACACACTGGTGGCAAAAAGTTTGGAATAATGTACAGATTTTGCTCTTATGGAAAGAAATTGATACTTTTATTCACCAAAATGGCATTCAACTGATCACAATGTATAGTCAGGACATTAATAACAGGGGCCTGGGTAGCTCAGCGTGAATTGACACTGACTACCACACCTGGAGTCGTGAGTTCGAATCCAGGGTGTGCTGAGTGACTCCAGCCAGGTCTCCAAAGCAACCAAATTGGCCCGGTTGCTAGGGAGGGTAGAGTCACATGTGGTAATCTCCTCGTGGTCACGACTAGTGGTTCTTGCCCTCAGTGGGGTGTGTGGTAAGTTGTGTGTGGATTGTGGAGAGTAGCATGAGCCTCCACATGCTGTGAGTCTCCGCGGTGTCATGCACAACGAGCCATGTGATAAGATGCATGGATTGACGGTCTCAGAAGCGGAGGCAACTGAGACTTGTCCTCCACCACCTGGATTGAGGTGAGTAACCACGCCACCACGAGGACCTACTAAGTAGTGGGAATTGGGCATTCCAAATTGGGAGAAAAGGGGATAAAAAATAATAATAAAAAAAGCTTTAAAAGCATATGCTTAAATGGCTAAAATTAGTTTAGGACACAAGTATAAATTGGAATTACATATTATTGTCTTGGCAAATGCAACATTTCTTTTATTTTGTATTTTATTTTATGGATAAACTGGAGTGAACATTATAGGAAAAGCACCCAGATAGCACACGTATGTCTCCAAGATGTCTGTTTTAGATCTTTTCATCTGGAAAGCATCACAATCGAATTAACAACATAAAAAGATCAGATTTACAAATATTCTAAATCATAAATGTCGCAAAGACATCTGAGACATATTTATTGACATTCATCTTATTGATGTATTGCAGATGGGCAAACAATGTAAAAAAAAAAAAAAAAAAAAAAGTCTTCCAGATGTAAACACACACATCAAATAGACGTCTGAGTGATGTACAGGCACTGTTTAAAAAGCATCCCAGGATGCACCTTGTGTAACTGGTGTAGAAATTCCCAAAGTGTGCAGAGCTGTGATATTAGATTAATATAAGACATGTTTTGGTACCTACATGACTCCTATACTTCCATTTGTGTTAGTTCATGGTTTTGACTAGTTTAATTTAATTATAAACTATGGGAGTCGTGAAGTGTAAAAGTTAAATTCCCGCCTTAATTCCGTTCTGACCAACAGGGGGCGTCCGTCTTACCACCACAAGTCCCAGCATCCGTCTGCTGTCTGAAACCTGACCGGGGGATTTGGCATTGTTGCTTTAAGAGATAAGCCACGCCCAGTCTACGTCATCACTTTAGCAGCCAATCCCTGAGCGGAATACGCAAAATCTGGTTTGAACCGGTTTCTATCTTAAATTCCAATATAAAAACTTAATAAAACATATACAGCCGTTATTGTATTTTTACGCGAACCGCAGACAGGCGTGCACGGCGTCGTCGCTCACCAGCACGTTATTTACACAAATATTCTGATCGTAGCATTTTTTGCTGATTTTTTTGGAGTCAAGATGCCCAAAAGAAAGGTAAGGACACATTGCAGTTATTTTTATATTTCGTAATATTTTACGATTTGGTATTTACGGTATAAACATTTATATGTTTTGCTTACAGTTTTTCCTCGATGTGATCTGTAGTGGTTGTGTGGTTGTTTTGCAATGGCGAACAGTCGCTTTTACATGTTCATTGTGAGGCAGACTTGTCCATTTTCCCGCGTTGGTCTAACGAAGACAAACCCTGAAATATTACGTCTTTTTTACTGTATATAAAATCAGTTGTGCGTTTAAAATTAAGGTAAATAATGCTCTATTTTCTTTCATAATCACACCACATCCTGTAAAATCCGCCTGATTACTAGCCTAGATAATGCAAAAGGAGGGAACATGCTTTTGATTCTGCTTGAACTCCTACAGCCACCTATACTAGTCTACATTTAATATATGCCTTCAAATTGAGCAACATATTGTCGTTTTGATACAGTTTTTGCGTATCCTTGGTCGTGTACGAGTTTGGGAAAAAGAGCGCGATCACAATTTCGTGATTCATTTGACTTGATATCAGATTAACATTGCACACACGTGTTTTTTTCGGTCCTAAAAGCATTTTCTCTCACTATAATATGTGCTTTATTACTATGTTGTGTTTATTCCTGTCAATGTGCGTTACGCCTTCTCGAAACGTCAAGCTGCCATCTTTGCAGCACCTGTGTCTTTAGTGGATGAAGACGGCGTCTTTCTTGTTAACGTTGTTGGATTGTGTTTACATTTCGTTTATATCTTATTTGAATGTTAAAATGTGCTTTTAAATGCCTCGCGATGGTTAAAAGAGCTTTGGCGCCGCCGTCACTCGTTTAAAAGGCGCGTAGTGATGCAGCCAAACAAAAGGAAGCCGTGTTTGCCCGCGCGCACTGACAGACCGGATTTGAATTTTGAATATGCGCGGGAACACAGCGCAACAAAAATAAGTCAGCAGAACGCGCTCATCCGTTATGACAAACAATGGCGGTTTATCCTTCGTGACGTAATGTCCTGTAACTGTTACAGTGTTTCAATTCTTTTGAAAACATTCGATTTCGGTAACAATTTTTTGTGTTTTTTTTTTTCTTTGTTTATTCGCAGGCTGATGGTGACAAAGCCGCCAAAGGCAAGGAGGAGGTCTGTCTAATATATTATTATTATTACTAAAAAAAATTACATTATATTTTTCTTCCGTTCATGAACAAGGTTTGTAAAACCAGTGTAATTCAATTAAATGTAACAAATTGCATAATTTTTTTTTCTAATGATGTATTCTTTAAAACATGTTCTGCTAGTGTTTTTAACGAATGAGGCCCAGTGTCTTAAATTATATAATTATTTTATCGTTATGCTTACATTTGCTATGTATATTATAGATTATTTACTGTTTGTTTGTTTGTTTGTTTTTGCAGCCCACAAGACGCTCAGCAAGATTGTCTGCTGTAAGTGTAATTTCTTGTCTTTGGGATCAATGCAGTAGATGAAAGTACTCTGACGTCACACCGCAAGAAACCCCGTTTCCGGGTTCGAGCAGCAGATTTCAATGGTGGAAATAGGCAGTGCTGCACTTTTAAATGATCTCAAACTTTATAGAATGTAAAAATGTATTTTAATGTTAATAAAAGTTATAAAGGAATATCTATGGTTTACAGTGAAGAAAGTATGTGGGTTCATTTCTGTAATATCAGCAAAAGAAGTTTAAACTTGGTTCAATGAGCCTGTATGATCATGTCGGACATGTGACAGGTTGATGAATATACATCCTCACATGTTTACCACACTTCTAAAGCCTTTAGGTTCTTAGAAATGAAAACCACCATCAGACATACAATATGTGTCTTAACTGCTTAAATTATGAACCCACATACAATAAATAATATTTTACTTCAATATGATCGTATTCCATATAAAACGTAATAACAGCCATTCTGACTGAACAGTAATATTTACTGCATTCAAAATAAATGCAGACATAATTTTCACAGTATGACATTATTTTAAATGTGCTTATCCTTTCACAAACAGTAGTCTTATGTTGTGCAGTGGTGGAGACGGGATCTGTTCCTCCTGTTATATTGTGTATATGGTGGTCTTGATCATATAATATCATTAGATCATATTTAACCTCATCTGTCTCGGTGACAGCACTTTGGAAATTAAAAACAGCCATTTGCGATTAGAGTTTGCGTGATTTCTTCGTTAAAAAAAAAGTTAATGTCCATCAACAGCTGCTGTGGGTCAGTTGTGTCTATAGCGCAGATGTGATACCAGTGACGGTGACCTGTGAAATATCATTTATGTAAAATCCTGAGTTTTTCCTGATGATCTGGTGGAAATTTAAAGAAGCCCTAATCTCCAATAATCTGTGGGAAACAGGGTGTTTCAACAGTTTCAGTGCAATTTGAGGCAAGCGCCGATAGACAGACTTTCTTGTCTGGGCTACCAAGAGAACCCGGAAGGGGCGGAGCGTTTGTTTGTAAACAGTAACTTCATCTATAGAAATGAATGGGAAACGTCTTTGAATCGTTTTGTCTAATTTATCTTTAAATTGGTTTACAGAAGCCAGCTCCCCCTAAACCAGAACCAAAACCCAAAAAAGCTGCCCCTAAGGTAAGGATGTAAACATTTGCATTACTACAGTAGTTGTGTACTTCGATTTGATAATTTAGTCATTGAATTCTGTTCTAATAGAGAACTTTATGCTTTGCCCTTCTGTTAATGCATCCAACAGTCATCAGTTCCATGCATGTTATTACTATTTTCATCATTTTTATTGTCACTGGTCACACAGAAGGTCGCCAAGGGGAAGAAGGGCAGCAACCCTGCTGAAAATGGAGATGCCAAGGCAGACCAGGTTTGTATGAAAAACAACGATAATTTTGCTAGTCTTTTGCGTGAAACTGATGTTTTATACACTATATCTAAATAGAGTGCACAAACTAATTGAGGCGAGGAGGGTCTGGACATTTCTCAGCCTTAAGCATGTACATTTGTAAATACAGAGCTTTAAAATTGGAATGAGATATGACAAAAATGGGTGAATGGTGTCTTGGTAGCAGTAAACTACAGTATATGAACATCTCACTTTCTTCTAGGCACAGAAGGTTGAAGCTGCTGGTGATGCCAAATGAAAAGCTGATTGTCTGATCCTTCTATGTACTTGGTGACTGTACAGTTTGAAATAACTATTTTTTACCAAGTTTTATATTACGAATAACATTTGACTTGCTTTTGATGTACTGATTGATTTGACATGAGTTACTATGTTTCATTCATATCCATTTGTATCCCATTTTTAAAATCAGACCTTCTTTATCTTGCCTAAATGGTTTCCCTGCATTAAATCTGTTTTTTAAAATGGTGGAATGCAACAAAGTTGACCTAAATTTTGTGTATTTCTTCTTCATCTTTCTTTCTTTATCTTTGGATTTTAAAAAACCAAACATCCTCAAAAGGCAGCTTAAGAGTGTTTCTAAAATATTGTCAGAAGGGTTTTCACCATGTTGTTAGCATTTAATCTTAAAAATACTGTGTTTTCATATTTTTTTTTTCTTTAAGGCAGTTGTCACAAGAAAAAAATTAATTAATAGGGAAACGATGATTAAATTACAATGTGAACTTTAAATTTCCTTAGAGGTGTGTGTTTGAATTTGTCTTTTTTATTATTATTAAGTAATGTTCTGAAACAGTGGATGGATATTCAGTGACTCTGCTAAATGCTTTGTTTTAAATGGTTTTGAATAATAAAATAAAAAAACTGTCCAGAACTAATATAGCCGTGTCATCTTCTTGCATGTACATATAGTGTGAGGTGTTGAAGCTAAAAGTATTTACAATTAGCCTACTCTGACCTCATGTTAAGTTTAAATTGATAAATAGTAGTTTAAACGTACTAGTTCATGATTATGTAATTCTCATTTTACTATATCATGATAGCTGAGAATGCACAAGCAAAACCATCATTAAAATGCATTAAAATTTCTATCATCATGTTACTACACTTGTTCTCACAGTTTAAAAGGCTTTATTGCATGAAGACTTGCAGGTAGGTATTAAACCTAAGGCAAAAGATTAATGTGATAAACAAAATGGAACGTTAATTAAGTTCTCAAAAATGAGCAATTAAGATATAGATGGATAGATTAAAAAAAATAACATGTAAACTAAATACTAGAGTATAAAATGTGAAGATAGCCCACCCATAATGGATATTGCTGCAATTACGTTAGTTTTCCGCTAGATGCCACTGTTGTGTAATAATCAGAGACAACTTGTTACAACTGTAATTCATTCACTAACCGGCAGGTGGCTCCATTTGTCAACTTAAATAGTGCTCTCGCAGCTTCCTATTAACAGTAGGTCTATTAGGTCATTAAATACTGTTAGTGTGATCAATCAAAAATCTATTTGACAGTTTCTCTTCATTCGTAAAGATGAGATATTTCACATGAGAGTGGAAACATGTTCTTTGAAAAAGGCCTACTCATCAAGGCATGACCAAAAGTCAGGACATACATTTAAGTTAACTCCCACCAAGTGAAACTTGGACCAAATAATAAAAAAAATAAACATTTTGGAGGCTGAGTTTGTTTTTTTGTTTTTTTTACAATATTGGGAAATGTGAGGAGATGACCCTTCTAAATATCCCTTTAAAAGTTCTGAGACACGCATTTATCTTTAGAGACTACATATAGTTTACTCCTCTAGCAAATATCAGACTGATTCTACATATTTCACCTTCTGTAAGAGGAGAAATGTACTTGAAAGCAACCAGTCTGTGAGGGATAGATATACCATCTTTTCAATGGCACAAACGGTATAAAGCTGTTTAAAGCTCCTAGATCACATCTGATTTTCCACAACTCATGATGTCTGGAGTTTTGTAGAGTGGAGTGGACTTTGTATACGTGATGTTCTTGGACAGATATTTTATCAATGTTTTGTCTGTGGAACGATCCAAAAACACTTTAAACTGCAGTACAGCACACTGAAGAGACTGTAAATCAATCCCTCACAGCCTCGTTGTCATTCCAATTAAAAATAAAAATGTCGCAAGCGTGAATAAGGTCTACTGGGCAAGGTGTTTACAATCTTTTATTGAAGCCCTAAGGAAATAATGATGGTGGCCCCCAATTTTTCACTCAGCTTGTTGGTTGGCCTATACTGGAACTCAGAAATAACAGTCTATCATTTGTTTATGCTGTATATAATCCACATCAGAGCCGAATTAAGACTCAAAGTGAATAGTTTTTCCTACATGAACAGAAACTGAAGTGAAATCATCGTTGCTCGGTCTTTGCCATGCCCATGTATTTTTGCTTCGACACTTTGTTGGCAAATGCACTGATACCAGTTAAAAACAGGAAAGGTAAAGCTAAATTTGCCTATGGAAGAGACTGAGTGACATGACAGGAGCCAGCTGGTAGGCAGCTGTGCAGTATGTAAACCTCACTCCCCTGGCCACAAGAGGCGCACTAGTGACTGATGCTAGAGGCTGTAGCCTTTAGCCGCCTCATTAGTGCGCCCGCCTCCCATGCCAGAGACGCTGGTTCGAATCCCGCTCGGAGCGGATTGAGCAGGACCGGTTACAGTGGTGCCGTGACCCGGATGGGAGTGAGGTTTAGGGGGGTGAGTGTAATAGTAGCCAGCTGTGCAATGTGTAAAACCATACTCCCCTGGCCTCAAGAGGCGCACTAGCGACTGGCGCTAGTGGCTGTATCCTTTCGCCTCCTTGTTAGCACGCCTGCCTCCCACATTGGAGATGCTGGTTCGAAGCGGGTCGAGCAGGACCAGTTACAATAACAATGAGTAAATAATTGTTTATTGACAAACCAAGTCAATCAAATCCAGGTAAACGATGTTCTAAAGGTGTGGGGAATCCTACTACCAAAATGACTGACTGGCGGACTGGCCACGAAATGGGGCCGCCGCGTTATGCACCTCCATTGTGTTTGCTGTGGACGAGGCAAACGTGCACGATGTGTTGTAAACACATGACCGTTATTCAACACTGAGCCTGATAGCACACCTACATCTCACAGACATCTATTAGATGTGTGTGTGTGTGTTTAGATCTGGAAGACGTCTATTAGATGTGTGTGTGTGTGTGTTTAGATCTGGACGATGTCTATTAGATGTGTGTGTGTGTGTGTGTGTTTAGATCTGGAAGACGTCTATTAGATGTGTGTGTGTGTGTGTGTGTGTGTGTGTTTAGATCTGGAAGACGTCTATTAGATGTGTGTGTGTGTGTTTAGATCTGGAAGACGTCTATTAAATGTGTGTGTGTGTGTGTGTGTGTGTTTAGATCTGGAAGACGTCTATTAAATGTGTGTGTGTGTGTGTGTGTTTAGATCTGGAAGACGTCTATTAGATGTGTGTGTGTGTGTTTAGATCTGGAAGACGTCTATTAAATGTGTGTGTGTGTGTGTGTGTGTGTTTAGATCTGGAAGACATCTATTAGATGTGTGTGTGTGTGTGTGTGTGTGTGTGTTTAGATCTGGAAGATGTCTATTAGATGTGTGTGTGTGTGTGTGTGTGTGTGTGTTTAGATCTGGAAGACGTCTATTAGATGTGTGTGTGTGTTTAGATCTGGAAGACGTCTATTAGATGTGTGTGTGTGTATTTAGATCTGGAAGACGTCTATTAAATGTGTGTGTGTGTGTGTGTGTGTGTGTTTAGATCTGGAAGATGTCTATTAGATGTGTGTGTGTGTGTGTGTGTGTGTGTGTGTTTAGATCTGGAAGACGTCTATTAGATGTGTGTGTGTGTTTAGATCTGGAAGACGTCTATTAGATGTGTGTGTGTGTATTTAGATCTGGAAGACGTCTATTAAATGTGTGTGTGTGTGTGTGTGTGTGTGTGTGTTTAGATCTGGAAGACGTCTATTTTACGTTGTTTGCTGATCTGCAATACGTCTATAAGACGTCTGCTCTCAGATGTCTATTAGACATTCAGCAAATGTCTTTGAGACGTTTATGGTTTTGAAATGTTCATAAATCTGATGTTTTTAAGATGTTTAGCAGATGTTTATTAGATTATGATGCTTTCCAGATCAAAAGATCTAAAAGAGACATCTCGGGTGCATATGTGTGCTATCTGAGGAGAGTCTGCACGTCCACATGGTGCTCAATGTGCTCTTTCGGCCCCACCCCTCCAATTCAATCTATAGGCTGACTTGGCCTCCTATATAACATGTAAGAACATCGTGTCCCTGTAGTTCCCTTGGCATTCATTCACTTCAGACGAGCGGTCCATCTTCAGGTAAGCAATACTTAAATAAGATAAACGACTTTTGGTGACAGTGATGTTTGCGCAATAATCTGCGCAAATTGAGATTACATTTAAAACCGCGTTTTTACAATGTGAACAATGACTTTTTTTTGTTTGTTTGTTTTTTGTTCAATGGCCAAAGTAAGTAATTAACAGAACACGGGTGATGTTTTCTGTGAAGGTACTGGTTAGTACATATGTTTTGTTAATTCTGCACCAGATGCAACCAATTCTACAGCAAATCAAGGGAATCAGTGACTGGGGCATGTTTAGTGTTGTACAGTTATGATGTTGATGTTGAAGTTGAACTTTTCATAATTAATCACAATAAATGTGTCTTTTGTCATGGTTATTACACAAAACATTTAAAAAAATCGTGCTGAAAATGTTTCAGCTTTTGAGTTATACGTGTTTTTCTTTTTTCTCAAAGATGATTAAATCTTTGATGCCATTCTTGGATGAATTTTAAGTAATTTACAGATGTGAAACAAGGAATTATACAAGGGTTAAGCATTTTAGGATTGTGTAAACCTCACCCTCTGCTCATTATGGAATCATAATGTGGATCCTCCTTTGAGTTTGCAATAGTAGACTGGCCTTCCTTGCATTACATTTTGTCTTGCAAAAAAACAATAATGCCAACTCAAGATGAAAAAGGACCATTGATTTGCTCGTTAAACTATGCAGTCTTGGAAAAACAATGGAGTGATTACAGTCATTTACTGATTGACAACGATTGTGACATCATCGTTTAAAATTGAGTTTTCATGAGTGTGTTGACCATTTGACATATTTGTTTACAGACAAGATAAGCATTGCATTGAATTGGTAGAGATGATTTAGGCTACATTGCAGAATCTTTCCAGTTGTTGATGTCATTGTGAAATGCATGGGATTTCCCACTGGTGTGGGTAAGCTTATGGGATAAAAAAAAAAAAAATATGTTCCATCTGAATCCAGCAACTAGTAGGCTTCAGCATTGATTGGTCTTACCAGTCTCACGTTCACATGTGATCTAGTGCTGAATTGTACACTTATCTTTTGAAAGACGCTTTAAAAATGGAAAGTGTTAATGGAACTCCTTAGACTTGCTCTTAAATTTAAGTCCAATCTTTTTTTCTTTAATGGTGAGGATGCATGTGGGTCTGAAATGTTTTGTTTTTTTCTAATGGCTTATGTAGAAACTTGTTAATATTGGTCACAGTTTATCAGCAGTCACAGGTATCATTCATTTATATATTACTTTGTCTTAAAAGTTCAGGTTAAACCTGTGGTTCTCGCCTTCTGGGAGGAACACTGTGTTCTCAAATGTGGTCCATTTCATGGTGATAACCACATGTTGGTCATCTTGGCTTTTTTTTTTTTTTTTTTTTTCCCTCAACCTGGCTTTAGCATTAACATATTAACAACTCGGGAGATCCAATCACAGACGGTCTGATAAGGCAGCTTGCTTCTCCTGTGATGTTGGTTGATTTGGATTTTGAGGGAAAACTCTCAAATTTCACGACTGCATACTGTACATCACACAGTTAACGCATATTGATAAACCGCAAAGTTAAATATGGCGTATGTTTCTTCCCAATAAAGACCCTGCTTTAATTTTTGTCTTACAACAAACTTGATGTTTTGATTGCTAATTTAATCAAGGTCTCATATTTACTGAACTTTGGATATGCAAACCAAACCAAAGATGTTCTGAGATGTCCATGCATGTATATGATTTCCAAATGTATCATTACTTTCATTTAAAGCCACGCATAACTGGCAAAGTTTGAAACTCCTGTTTTAGCACAGTGATTGATTGACAGGTGAGCAGGTGGTCATTCAAAGCTGGCCGGGAAGCAACAGGACAGATTTACATTTACACTACAAATGCGACGTGTTCACGTGTTTTTGGCTACATCTGAATGTGGTTTAAGTGATTGAATCATAAAATGTGTTAGAACCTGTTTACAACTGTATTTATTTGTGCTGTCTGTGATCGAATGACCCAAGACTGATGTTGATTCCAGGTGTAAACGGGGCCTTTGTTACATTAGTGTTGATAGCTTGTTCATTGTTGGCAAAACCATGCACATGCCTTGCACATGCCACAGTCATGTGTGGATGGGGAGGAGGGCGGGGCTTAAGATGCTGGAGAAATGGGAACACTGCTTAAAGCTAGATTCAATCAGATGATGTCATCCTGTGCAGTCCTATCACAGAAACTCAAGCGATTTGTAAAGTGAGGGCTACTGTGAACATCTACTTCAGTGCCATTGTATGAGGGAAGACCACCAGACCGATTTCAGACTGGCAGAGGGTGGAGTTAAAAAATGGGCAGTGGTGGTGGGGAGGGGGATTTTTCCAGGGGCTTTGTTAAAGGGTGAAAGAGGTGGATTTGCTAGGATTGGCTGCCAAAATCAACATTAATCCATAGACCGAATGCGTTTCACTGGCGAATGACCTAGTTCTGGATTTGTATTAGCTATGTATTCCTGCTATAGTCATTTTGTTTTTGTTTTTTTGCTGGATTTTGAAGTGTCTGCAAGACCATCCTCAGGGATTCTGATTGTTACAGTCACGCTTTTATGGATTGGATCTGAAACAAATTACAATACAACCTGGGGTTAGAGATGGAGAAATGTTGGAGGGTGACTCTGTTGGTTTGCTATACTAAGTAAAATTAAGGTCTTTAATCACTTTAAAACAATCTGTATGGCCTACAGTTTTACATTGGGTTTCAAAGAACCCCCACCCATTCTTATTTTTGTCAGGCCCTTCAATGAGTGAGCCTTTGGTGTCTCAATGTTTTTATCATTTTTAATTGAGCTTAATTAAACCCATCTTGAAGCAAATTTATATCAGATGACATGAAGATTTTATTCTCACCCAACCATTCTCTACCATTCCTTATCCTTTGTAACTCCAAAGTCCCCCATTGTCAAAGCCAATATTCAAAGACCCCCCCCCCCCCCCAACACTGATAGTAAAGTCATAATTTCAGCAGAAGTACAAATATGAAAAGTGTTTGTTTTATTAAAAGAAACTAGGGCTATCAATACAATAAACTATATATAATTGCTAATAAATTGCTAAATTTATTTAAAAGGTATACATTTTAAAGAAGGTAAAACAAAATGAATATGTAACGTAGCTTATTTTTTTATGGTGCAGAAGTTGCTGGATACAGAATGTGTTACTGTAGAAATTCTTCATTTCATAACTTACTCACAACCCTCTCTGCTCAACTCTAACTTTTTTTTTTTTAAAAGCAAACATAACATGAAAAGTTAATGCGATGTTGAAGCATAATGTTCGGTGACTGTAGTCACTTCGATGTCCTCCCTTGGGGGCTGAAGCCCCATCGCAGTGCATAACATCTTGATTTCTGCTGACTGAAAGATGTGCAAACCATACGCTTTTATAAAATGCACAATGTGCGTTCTGTTTTGTTACCTGCATTTAACTGTCTTTTGACATCTCGGTTCTCCAGATTTTTGTGGTTAAGTAGGGGAGAAGTTCTTATTTAACAAGTTCACATGGCCTCCGTTTCATTGTCTTGCGGTGGTTGGCAAGATGGGCATGTACGTGCACTCTCTGGCTCGCACATGATGCATTCTGACAGCTGTGTGTGGTAAAGAGAGGGAGAGAGTGAGAGACAATCTGGTCGCAAGGTTTTATAAAAAGGCGGCGCTCCAGTGAGAACTTCCTCTGAACAAGTCTCTTCATTTGCAGAGCACCCATGCTGTTCACAGTCTGGCTGGTGGAGTTCTCCCATCATTTGAAGTCCAACTTCACCTGCAAGAAATGCAATATTTTCTTTTTGTACTTAACATTTGTCGGGCGAAATATCTCTGATTGCTTGGACTTCTTGTTTTGGCTTGGAGCAACATCAACGGAATCTTTCCTTTTCCTGGGCGAGAGCACAATTGCAGCCAGGTTGGTAGATGCATCCTGAACATGTGTCTACCATTACCTAAAACACTCCTTACCCCTTTGCAAATGACTGGTGTACTTTCTGTAAGGTGTGTGTGTGTGTGGTTTTTTTTTTTTCCTCTAGTTGTAGATGTTGCACTTTCTAGTGGCTTTTGCACAATTTATTGTAGTTGGAGTACCAAAGTCGTAATGACTTATAATTAATTATCATCAGAGTTGTGAGTCCAATTGGTTATGACCATTGTTTTGTGGAACTGATGAGTAACGCTGGCTTGCAGGTTTTGGGGGAGTTTTCAAACTGAAGATCTGGTTCAAACCAGTACAGTATGTATTATCAGACAACAGATTACGGTCACCCTGACTTGATTCACTGAAACCGGAGTCAACTGGACATAAATTTGTTTGGGGTTTTTGCCTATGGCTAGAAGTGTTCCTTTCCTCTTGCATCAGCTGTGTTCGGTTTACGGCAAAACAAATCTTAGTCTTTGTTTCCATTTTTAACTCTCATAAGGTCCATTTTCACCACCTGGTGAGATTTAATAGTTCTTCTAAAGCATAGGAATTTCCAGTCGGAATGACTAAAAGTTCTAGAAATGTGCTCTTGATTATTGGAGACTGACTGTTTGGATTGAAAATGTTTTTTGGATTTTGAATATTCACAACATTGGCATTCTGGTTGATTGCTTAATTGACTTTTTTCCTCTTCATTCTGCAGGTACACACACTGCTTCGGCATTACAGAAATCCTCAGGAGGTTAATTTAGCCGCTTGGTGTGTAAAAATCACCACAATGATCATCAGGCTTGGCAGACTGACTCCTGGATACTTCCGTCTCCTGCAGGTATGTTTCGACCTAATCTTTGATTTAACTTGGGGTGCAATATGTGAATTTGATTGCTTATCTAAAATATGAAACTTGTGTAATGTCTTTTGCTAGGAGTAAGTAATAGCAGTTAGTTTGGGATTCATAATTCTCCATTGGAAAGATCAGACTGGTGCCACCCAGCTTTAACCCAAAGCCAAATCACAGATGCATTCCTGGCTAAAAGTGACTATGAACAATGACCATGATAGGCTGAATGAAGGCTTGTGTACACTTGTGAAATACCAGCTCCGATTCATCTCTTATGAGCTGGATAGGATTCTCACGACTTGAATTATGAGAATAGCATGAAAGCCAAAGGCGGCATTCACACATTTTATTTAAGAATTTGTTTTGATACAATTATTTGTAAGGTTTAATATTAAAAACATTATTGATTTAGCTCTCCTTGAAGTTCAAATTTCGATCTTGTTGGTTAACGGTAACCAGTGTTGGCGTTACGACCTAAAAGTAGCATTTTCAGTAGTGCAATAGCAGTTTAACTGTTTTAACAATAGTGTCACTTTATTCGATTAATGAGCTGCTACTTCCTATAAGTACCGGTGTAGCGCCACAATTGCTGTTTTTAATGTAGCATTGTATTGCACATGCAGATTTGCAGCTGACCGATGCCATAATCGAACGCTGATTGTAGTTTAACTCCTTTAGAACTTTAGCTTGTCAATAACAAGAGAACTAAAAGTACGGTCCACTATAGTGACGTTATCATAACATTTTGGCTGTTACGGTTGTTGCAGTGTCCTTACTACACACTTCTACTGCCCTTAAATCTTTTTAATCTTAAATCGGTTTATCATCTTACTATTCTTAGACCCATATAAACATATTAGGTTTAATGATGCTTACAGAAAGCTTGCTAAAATGCACATTAACACCACCTTCTTGACACCTTCTTTAGATTGGTTTCTGGTAGAATTAAAACTGGGTGTGGCATAATTTGTTCAACTCCATCAGAGCATAATGGTATCGTGCTGTTTATTAATATCTGTCTTGGGTGATCTGATCACAAGTGGTCAACGCTAAATACAGGTATAAAGGAGATCCAAAAGGTTCTGTGATCGGATCACTTAAATCACTTTCAGAGATGTAGTATAAATGCTAATGCGCCATGTTGCATCCCAGACAACGGCAAAGGGCTGCCTCATCGCCTATGATTAACAATTGTGCTAAAACAAGAGTTGTAAGCATTGACGATTACGTGCGGCTTTTAAAAGAAAATTACTGTCCAGTCAAAATGGACCATAATGTACTGTTTTGATTGACCTCCATCTGTGACCCAATAATTTCTCAAGCGCCTCTTAAATATAATTATATCTGAATGTCGTAATCCTGCACGTCCTGCTTTAATTTCTATTTAGCTATTTCAGCAATCCTTGTTTGCTTTCAAATGCTGTGGTCTGCTTATGATTACACACAAGGGGAACATTGTTCCTGCTGTTTGAAAATTGCTTTTATTGGCAATAAATATTTAATGATTATGCTTAACCCACACGCCTGGGTATATGGTGGAACATTTTGGCCTTTTAAAGAAAGTCCGATGACTGCATAACATTTCAAAGCATTTAGAAGAGATTGAATTGGGTATTTTTGCATGTTCCACAGAGCACTTTTTGACCCTGCATTTTGATGCTCTCTCTGCAGAGGCAGGTAGCGGGTGAGGTGGCAGCCCCAACACACGACCGCTCGGTCAACCAAATCGCCATGATGCTGGCCATCATGGGCCTTGGCATGTCCTACTACAGTGCCAAGCAGATGACGGAGAAGGTGCACCAAGAGCCTGCCCCATGAAGATGCTCCTGAGCTCTGGTTTGTTGGTATCCAGAGAAGACAAAGCCAAATTGGAGTTGAAGATGGAATTGGAGTTCCGAAGATTATCATGTGCAATCTCTGTCACACTTCACCCTTTCTATAACTGTAACACTGGGATTCCAGGGATCACCTACCATGGGAAGCGAGTTTGGTGCTTCTGTTTAGGGTTATCTTGCTTTAGTGTGGCACTCAGTGGGGTCTGGAGATGGTTGAATGATTCTTTGTTAGGGTTTATTGGCTTCTACAGGTGTGGCCTGAGTCTCGGTAGTTGCCATGGTACATGCACCAGAGTCGGTCAATTCTGCTGTAGATTCACAGGGAAAAACACGGTCTCCACCAGTGCATAAGAAGATGCACAACTTGTTGGAGTATTACAATGAGCCATAATTTTAAAGGGAAGGACCTCTGCGTTTGAGATGTACCATGCAACTATTGAAAGCAGGCCCACTGCACAGTGTAGGATGGCGAGACACTGGTTATATTTGAGATTTACCCCGTGAAGATGTCATGCTATTGAAGAAACTTCACAGAACCCTGGTGACTCTTAGTCCTACAATACTACACTTGTTGATTTATCTTTGTGTTAGACACTTTGGAAATGCTGTCAAGACATTGCAATACTATGCAGAGGAACTAATGTTAAAGGGTCAGGTTGTTGTCATTATAACTTGAGAATTTCTTTGTATCATCATGTTTGATTGTCCTGACAAATGCCGATAACCCAGCAATACCCATTAGACGTTCATGCCTACTTTCTATGTGTGCAATTGCATGAGTTTGAAGTTAAACCAATCCATAACATTGTGTTTAATACTTTTTATGATAATGTGAAATTGATGAATGTATGTTGTATTTATAAGAAACTATGATCAAATAAAGCTGTGAATATTTTGAACAAGATCAGCGTTATGGACCGTAAGTCTACAGAACTACAAAAGGTTAAAGATCATTTAGAAGAATGTTATGTTATGTCATGAAATCTGTTAGATTTGAAAACCTCTCTCTCGGAAATTGCTGATAAAATGTCACTCCTGGGTTATTGACTGACATCTGAGGTCTGCACTGAAACCGTATGAAAGGCTTTCCTGTCCACAGAAGGGTGCTGTCGAGCAGGAAGTGGGCATAGCCTCAGGCAACAATTTCCTCTGTCAGCACGATATTTGTCTACCAGCTGCTTGTTGCGCCTGTCTTAATGCCTGAACTATTGAACAATCTGAATATACCCGCAAAAATGAAAACTTTGCATACTGTTTAATTTCTGGTGTGTTTTCCCCTCTGAAAAGCTCGAAACATACTTAAGCATACACATGTGACCGCTGATTTTTCTAGCTACACGAGCTTGACACATTGTTGCTTTGTAAAATTTGTCTGAGTGCAATTCATATTGCAAAGCCAGGTCGTGTTGCATTGCCACAAGGTGTCAAGTTTGCACTGGCTTAAATGCAGTTGCTTCTAGCTACACAAGCTCGATTGAGCACATCGGTGCATGCCGAAATGTGTCAAATTAACATTCGTAATGCAATGGAAATACTTTTACCATCTCAGTGTTGTTGTAAGGATTACTACTGCTTCTAAAGCCAGTTTTCTCTTTCTAGTCAACTACTATCACGGCAGAGCAATAGTTTATAAAGGAATCTTCCTGAGCGAGTCGGATCTTATAAGCGTGTTTATAGCTAGCTAAATGAATAATAAAATCTATCGCTCCCTTGACAAATTATGTTGCTATTCTCAACTCTAAATGCAAGTAAACTGCAAGGATATTCAAGCGTTTGTGTATTTGTGTAGATTTTCTGGCCCTACGTTACGGTTTTATCTACTTGTTTCCGGCTCTATATATGTTTCGCATGTTATCAATGTAACGTTGCATTTTATCAGAGAGTAGACGTGCTAGTAGCATGTTGAACAGTTGATCAACGGATGAGTCTGCACTATCTATATTGTTTCTTTCCAACTGTAACACCCTTTTTTCCCATTACCGTGCAAGTTAAGAGGCAGATGCAGTTGATGTGCTAATGCTGTTAGGGTGGGGAAGCGGATGTGCTCTTAATCTTTGCATGAATGCTCGGGGCAGATGTGATGCCCTGTGACAGGCCAAGACCACATTGCGTGACACGTGCTATTCCGCATATCACCTACAGCTCCCCCCTCTCCGCTTTGCGCTATGATCACTGGGCAGATTTGCCAAAAAAAAAAAAAATACTGCTGGGGCAGTTTTGACATGCAAGCTTAGGACATGAACCCAAACACTGTCACTCCATTGGCTGTCTGGTGATGCATCATGATGTTGTTCCAGATTCGAGCCACAGAAACAAAGAGATTGGGATCACGTTGGCGTGGCGTAATGCACATGGTTGCTTTATAAAAGATCCTTTTTATAAAGAAGGGATGGAACTAATTGGACTTAATATAAGTCAACAGTGGCCTTTTCTGTTTGACAGCATTTTGATGATGGTCTATGGATGTAAAATTAGAGGCATCCTCAATTTTATTAAAGTTTTTTTTTATATAATGAACACAACACATTGAGATATGTAAACATTATAAAACTGAAGTTGTCTATATTAGTGTATCCTATTATGTAAGAAAGCTTCATATACTGTATGAAGGACTTCTGATATTTGACTGAAATGTGATTTGTACCTACAGAAGTTTCCCTGATGCACTCTGTGGGTCTGTAACATTCATGTAGCAACTTCATTGTTTTGTCATTCATGTAATACTGCTACTTATGCATTATTAAACTCATTTCAATCATATGTCTCAGTTGTCTTGTTTTCTTTACCTCACTGTGTGCCATATACTAAATCTGAACTGGTAGGTTGCAACCCAAAAATGGGTCCCAGGTCTGTTCTGATAGGATCACGGATTTGAGTCAATTTCCATAATTTTATTTAAAGGGATGATCATAGTATGCCATCCCAGATGTGTATGACCTTCTTTCTTCAGCAGAACACAAACAAAGATTTTTAGAAGAATATTTCAGCTCTGTAGGTCCATACAATGCAAGTGAATGGTGACCAGACATTTGTAGCTCCAAAAATCACATAAAGGAAACATAGAAGTAATCCACAAGACTCCAGTGTTTTAATCCATGTCTTCTGAAGTGATATAATAGGTCTGGGTGAAAAACTGATTTAAGTCCTCTTTTTACTCTAAATCTCTGTTTTCACTTTTACTCTGAAAGTCACATGTGGTGCCTGTTTAGTTTCACTTTCACATCTGAAAATGAAAGTTAATGTGAAAATTTAGTGTTAAAAAGTGCTCAAATATTGTTCTGTCTCTCACCCACACCTATTGTATTGCTTCTGAAGATATGGATTTAACCATTAGTCTTATGGATTACGTTTATGTTTCCTTTATGTTCTTTTGGTGCTACAAAGGTCTGATCACCATTCACTTGCATTGTATGGACCTACAGAGCTGAAATATTCTGCTAAAAATCATCGTTTGTGTTGTGTTGAAGAAAGTAAGTCATACACATCTGGGATGGCATGAGGGTGAGTAAATGGTAAGCAAATTTTCATTTTTGGGTGAACTAAACCTTTAAGAATGACAATTGGGTACTTTATACAAAACTGCATGCCCTCATACAAGGTAAAAACACAAAATTACATCCCAACTGCATTAAATATGACTTCACTTTAATGAGGACACCAATATGGTTTGTGTTGACCACACTGTGTTTTGTGCTGTGAATTATTGGCTGGGGAGAGCTATTGAAGTTCAAAAGAAACCCAAATTGGTCATTGTACTACCTATTCTATGGTGTGTTAATACTTTTGCATATTGTTGCATCTTGTACAATGAATATCGAGGTCATTTATTTTCATGCATATCTTTGTGTGATTTAAGGACATTATTTTTTTTTTTTTACTTTTGTTAGATAAACAACATTGGTACTGTGTTGAGTCACCACTTCCAGAGTAAAAGTCTGGTTATTGAAGCAAAACTAATTGAGAGCCACCAATCTAAATCACAGCAAAGTCTTTCTAGCAAGTCAGTCCACTGTCGGGCATCTCTGGAATGCTCTCGGGATGCTATTTCCAGTCATGCCAGTGCAGCTCCTATCTACTTGAATGGGGAAAGACCGAAATCTCAAAAACAGTTGCTCAAAATTACGATCGAAGGACATATTTCAAATCAGCAATAAAATTTGATAATATTGGAATCATAAATTGTGCTTCTTTCCTCCTATTACGCTAAAACACGCAATTGTCCTGGCTGTATAGCTTATGCGCATGCACGTTAGGGAGTTGATTGACAGGCGATGTCTGTATCTAAAAGGTGATTGGCTCTTTTACCTGTAAGGTGGGACTTCCTTTCTATATTCGTTGACCATTGAGTGCTAGAGCATCTTGGTTGGGTGTTCCTATTTCTCCTATTCATTTAAATAGAAGTGGCCCATCTCTGCTAAATAACCTCTGTCTAAATCATACCTTGAAAGGTTGAACATATAACCATAAAATCTTTAGGTACATTTGGTCTTGTATATCCAAACCCCACCCAGTCATACATGAATGCTTTTCTCATACACATACACACTCACAAGGAATTTCACATGAGCGCATATAGCTAAGTCAAAGCTGAGCTCATTCACTGGCCGGCAATGCCCATGAGCGGCAGTGTTGTGACTGGAGTCTGATGCCCTTTCTGGATCCTGACAAAACCCACACTGTGTGTCCCTCCACTGTTAGGATTTGCACCGTCAGCCCTGGAAGTAGGCCACCGTGTTCCTCGATAATCTATCATCCGTGTGTTTTCTCCTACTCTCTGTCTGTAATTAGGTTTGTATAAACCATCTTATCACTGACGAAAGCACTTGTGGTTTTTATGGTTGTTTCCCATCGTTTTGATTTGAAACACTTAAAAAGCAGAGCAGTTATAGGAATATTCCGGGTTCAGTACGAGTGAACCTCAGTCGACAGCATTTGTGGCATAATGTTGACCTCAAAAGTAAATTTCAACTTGCCTCCCCTTTTCTTTAAAAAAAAGTAAAAATCTGGGTTATGTAGCAGTCACACTACACTACATTCACTCCCATTCAAACGTATGCGAATGTGGGAGACCAGAAACTCAAGCTCATGGGAAGACTATGCTGTGTATGGGAAGTTCAAGTTTGATGAACTCTGAACCCCAAATTTGTACGATGAGAGGACGAGTGACCAATAGAAGATGGAACCGTCACACACTGACCATTGGCTTAATACAAAGAATATATATTTTAAAGCTGCATGTTTTATTGTTGCAGGTAAGTGAGTAATATATATATATATATTTTATATAATATTATTTGTTATTTGTGATGATGTATTATTTACTTATACCAGGAGCCCTTCTCCATAAAATAAAATCCTGGTCCACTGCGTTACATAAACATTAAAATACTCACTGTTTCAAAATTATAGCCACAAGATGTAAACAACATGCATGTTAACATGATTTTAGTGTGATGATATCGCTTCCTAAGATAAAGTTATATCCAGTTTTACAATTTTGTTGCCACGACAAAGTAACACTTTAAACCCTGTAATCCCGATAAACAACGTTTTAAACAAATTTACAGCTCAAATACTACACAAGATTTGACAGAAGAATTAATGTTACTGCTTTTATAAAATTATAAGCTTCACATTTCTGCCTTTAAACCCTCCAAAAATTGACCCCATTCACTTCCGTTGTAAGTGCCTCACTGTAACCTCAATTTTAGCTTTTTTATAGAAAAGGAGGGATAAGTCAAAATGATTTTTGCAGTAATCAACATAATACCACAACTGCTGTCGACTGAGCTTAACTTGTATTGAACCTGGACTATTCCTTTGAAGTCAACATGAAATCAATATTGACTCTATTTACTTTCTTAGTACACGTTCCAGGTCATATTGTGCACAATTCATCAGTTTAAGTTAAATGTTAAATTAAAAAAGGTATTTATTTGCAATATTTCAAAATCAAAATCTAATAACTTGCTCTGAACTTTACTTTTTGGCTGACGTCACAAATCCCTCTTACTTTTAAAGTTGGCATGAAACGGAAGTTGCGACCGACTTCCGTATTGTGGCGTATTTCCAAGTGAAACAGCTTATCGAACAAGAAAAAAATGTAGGGCTTTTTTTTTGTAGGGGGATTTGAGTTTATCCATTGGTCGTTGATTGGATTATGAAAATATGGGCGTTGCATAGCGCAACGGACGCAGTTGTGAATGTGAGTTTGCAATGGACACACACACACCTACCACGTGCTGCTCGAGTCAGAGCCGGTTATCGTTGAAATTGAGCAGCGATCTCAACACATTTATGATCAAACTGACAACGTAAACGCACAAGCACGTCATGGTCTTTGCTTACGAAGAGGCTGTAGCCACTGAAAAACGAGTGAGTAAAAGATAACCATATTTTAACATTTTGAATCACAATACTCTAAAATGAAATGAAACATATCGAACACAACAGTGAATTCGCCGTTATTCCTCCTCATTCGAAATGTATATTCAAGCCAGCTGAACCCTAACCAAGGAAGTTTGGGTTAAGGAACGATAGTTTTGAAGGAAAACAGATGAAAATACACCTTGCCATCTTTCTTATTTATTTATTTATTTATTTATTTTTTGTGGGATTTTTCCCCTTTTTCTCCCAATTTGGAATGCTCAATTCCCAATGTGCTCTAAGTCCTCGTGGTTGCATAGTGATTCGCCTCAGTCTGGGTGGCAGAAGACGAATCCCAGTTGCCTCTGCATCTGAGACAGTCAACCCACGCATCTTATCACGTGGCTTGTTGAGCACGTTGCCACGGAGACATAGCGCGTGTGGAGGCTTCACGCCATCCACCGCGGCAACCACACTCAATTCACCACGTGCCCCACCGAGAACAAACCACATTATAGCGACCACGAGGAGGTTACCCCATGTGACTCTACCCTCCCTAGCAACCAGGCCAATTTGGTTGCTTACGAGACCTGGCTGGAGTCACTCAGCACGCCCTGGGATTTGAACTAGCGAACTAGCGAACTCCAGGGGTGGTAGCCATCGTATTTTACAACTGAGCTACCCAGGCCCCCACACACCTTGCCATCTTCACCAACATGCGATTGACGACTAAATGATCGGAGAAGTCCTGCATCACCAAAGAGAAGTCTGTAGTTTCACCGGATGATCGAGTTATTACATTTTGATTGAAGATTACGA
This sequence comes from Myxocyprinus asiaticus, assembly GCF_019703515.2. Lineage (NCBI taxonomy): Eukaryota > Metazoa > Chordata > Actinopteri > Cypriniformes > Catostomidae > Myxocyprinus > Myxocyprinus asiaticus. The sequence goes on along the minus strand of NC_059358.1, from coordinate 3,139,785 downwards.
GGTAAAAATAAAATAAATAAATAAAACATATACATGGATGAATCATTCACAATAAGATCAGTAACGTGCATTTAGCATTTCATGCTGAATTTAAAAGAGATCTCAACAATGTCTCAATCTGTGCTCAGAATTACCAAGACACCAAAGTTTGCAATCAAGTCAAACATTTCAATATGAACTAAAACATTTCTCATCAAATTCTTCCAAGACCAAGTTATCTGAGCTATATGCTATCCACATTAATTTTATAGCTCTATACTCTGGAGTTTGAATGTGTACAGTAACATCATTCCTCTCTCTGTGTGTGTATGAAGAAGTTGGTCCAGTCTATCTATTCTTGCATATAGTAAGAGCATGACATTTAGGCAAATACAATTTCAAGGCAAAATCTTTCTTGTCTGATGCGCAGCAAGACAGCGGCTACCGCAGAGAAATATTCTTGGCACTATGAGTGTAGCCATTTTGGGGAATTCTGTTTTGGAAAGTTTATATACAGCTTTTGGGCCCAGTTGCACAATAGAGAAGTTGAAATAATGACTCAAGAAAATGAGAATGAAGCCCACAAAATAATCTTATCATTATGGCTTCATCTTATTATTCCAAATCTTGAGCTTAATTGAACCTTTGCAAAAGATGATTGCAAGTTACCCACTCCCATATGTTAGCATGATCTGATTTCATTCTAATGTATTAAAAACAAAACGTTGGGGGCCTGGGTAGCTCAGCGAGTAAAGACACTGACTACCACCCCTGGAGTTGCGAGTTCGAATCCAGGGCGTACTGAGTGACTCCAGCCAGGTCTCCAAAGCAACCAAATTGGCCCGGTTGCTAGGGAGGGTAGAGTCACATGGGGTAACCTCCTCGTGGTCGCTATAATGTGGTTCGCTCTCGGTGGGGTGCGTGGTGAGTTGAGCGTGGATGACGCAGAGAATAGTGTGAAGCCTCCACACATGCTACATCTCCGCGGTAACTCGCTCAATAAGCCATGTGATACAATGCGCGGATTGGCGGTCCCAGACGTGGAGGCAACTGAGATTCGTACTCCGCCACCCGGATTGAGGCAAGTGACTACGCCACCACATGGACATAATTAATGTTTTATGGAAATTTTTAACAAGAGCAGTGTCAAAGCTGCAAGTATTCTGTCATTTGTAAAGACTGAACAGCTTTGCCCTGTAGCAGCTAGCGCAACTCACAGAACATGAGATCAGCATGTGTTTAATCACACAAAGCATGTTTTAGCAATAGATTGAAAGCTTCATTCTCTTTGGTTACAGTGCATCACTGGTTTACAGTGCCAGTTCATAGTTTAATCACACTTCAACATGATCATACAGGAAGTCGGCATGCTGTTTCTTAAAGTTTCAGTATCACAGGATCAGCGACAGAACAGTATGCCGACTCACTGACCTGCAACATTTCCCACCAAATTTTTGCATCAGTTTCAGTGTGTTTACCATCCCACGTAGCTCGACCGGCAGTGTGGGAGACACGGGTTCATATCCATGTTGAAACCAGGAAGTAAACATGTTTGCTTAATCAGTGACGAGTGTGATTCAGAGGTTGCACTTTCCCCCCAAACATTTCATTTTTACTCCACTAATGGTTAGGTTTAAATTTGGGTGAGGAGGTAGAGTCCAATAAATATGCATTCCTCTTCACTTTATTACATTCTGTACAGATGAAAGGAACTACCACTAGGAAAAGGAAACTCACAACTAGCCCTTGGCGACCTCTCCTGGACATAAATGTAGCCCACACGTGCCTATACACCCTACAACACTACCTGCTTTGGCCACTGGGGGCGGTGTTTTAAATTTTGGTAGGCAAATACCGATTTTTGCTAAAGAAAAGTCGACCTACTCTTTCCGATTTCACTTTGAGGGGGAACTCACAAAAAAGGAAATGTGACTGCTGATGGCATGGTTTATTTGCATTCTTTCAGAACCTGATTCACTAGGAATTGCCAAATGCAATTTGAACGGCGCAGTTCTGAGTGCTTGGTTGTCGAGGGTACAGCAAAATCCAGGCAGATCTTTAAAATGCCAGAAATGTGCTTGACTACATAACAGCGTTTGCATGTGTCTGTGTATGCATGGTTATAACACTCGTCTCAATCATTTGATCAACATCACTAGAAAATGTACACAAACAGGGCTCAACATTAAGGATTTTTTTCTGCTGGCCTGGTCGGGTTGGTATTTGTATTAGTATTTTTACTGACCCCCACAAAAAATGCTACATTTTATTTTTAGCAAGATATCTTTGTACATATACAGTATGTGCAAGGTATTAAATACATACTGTATTTTTTTATGTATTACATTGGAAAATTATGGCATATGATGCAAAACTTTACTGATTGACTATTCTTTTATCATCAGTTCTTACTGATGCCTCCAAGATTATCACAAATCATTCTCACAATTTTGACAAAACCATATCTGTGTTAGTCAGCTAGATAATGAGTGCCTTTACATGCACGTTCTTACATCAATTATGCTTATCAAGCCGACAACGTGTGTGGTCATGTGAACACATTAAACAGCTCTGATTAATCAGTGAAAGGCCAAAAATGGTTAAGAATAAAGCGATTGGCATGGGTAGATTTTTGACAATTTCGAGTTGCATGTAAACACCTTCACCGGCATTCTTACCGGCTTATCCAATGTGCACAAGTGTTGTGTACATGCCGCTTCATGTTTTGACATTGTTAAATGTCATGCAAAAGCAGATTTCTCGCTTTGTCAGATTTTTTAAATAAGCTGATTTTGGGGAGTAATCAGCATATTGATGTGCATGTAAACAGGCGTAATGTTACCTTGGTGATGAGTTTAAAACAGCTGAATTCGCAACAGCAATGTTCACTAAATCACAGAAATCCAAATGTTCAAGTTTGCAAGGCATAAAACATGAAACACTCTCACACTGTCCCCGGGTCAGTGGGCCATCCTAATTGTTGAGCCCTGCACAAACATATCTTTTAAGCTAAATTTAGCTTCTGTGGCAGTAATTAGGGTTGGGAACCGATTCCATTTTTTTTTAAAAAATACCACAACTATGATTATTCATTACTTTTGGTCCTGTTAATGGTTCTTGAACATGCATTTTTCAGTGGATTCAGACAGAACATCGTAATGTTCTAAAATACTGACAGTGTTTCCTGCTGTGCTACTGCTTACTTTACTGCCTCTGCTAAATCTATAGCGTGAAACACTATAACATAGTGCGACCAGTGTAGTCCGATTCCATAACGAATGACTCTCATGAGCCAGTTCTTTTGAAACTACAGCGTGAAACGCAGAGTGACCAGTGTTATGCGGTTCCCAAACACTTTTTGAAATCTGAATTGATCTCGTCATTTGGCAAAAGACAGCTGAGGGAAGTAAATGCAATAAAAATGTAATTTATTTCTAAATATTTCTTTGTTAATGGAACCCTTAAAAGGATAGTTCACCCAAAAATGAAAATTCTCTCATCATTTGACTTTCATGACTTTCTTTCTTCTGCAGAACACAAATTAAGATTTTTAGAAGAATGTCTCAGCTCTGTCCTCACTTTGCAAGTGAATGGTGACTAGAACTCAGAAGAAAAAGGATATAAAGGCAGCATAAAAGTAATCCAAAAGACTCCAGTGGTTAAATCAATATCTTCTGAAGTGATATGATAGGTGTAGGTGAGAAACAGATCAATATGTAAATCCTTTTTTAACATAAATCCAGTAGGTGGCTGAATGTGGAGCATCAATGTTCTGGTCACCATTCATTTGCATTGTATGACCCTACAGAGGTGAAATATTCATCTAAAAATCTTAATTTGTGTTCTGCAGAAGAAAGAAAGTCATACATATCTGGGATGGCATGAGGGTGAGTAAATGATGACAGAATTTTCATTTTTGGGTGAACTATTCCTTTAAGTAATTGGAACTGGAACCGGAATAATTAAATTCCTTTAATTTAATTACAATTAAAACAATTCTCATGCCTTGCGTCAATAGCGCAACGTATAATGCGTCAGGCAAATTGCGATGACATTTGTGAATAAAGCACAATCTATAGTAAGCCTAATTTGCATAGAAAAGAAGCATGTATGTTCTGAAATGGATGCAGTCAGACTTGATTAATTTAATCCATGAGTGAAAGTGTCCAAAAACAGGGCAGTTAATGAGGTCATGTGATCCAAACATGGCCACCCCGATGAGGGGACCCTCGATATGTAGAATAGAACAGCTTGTATAAGGTTACTGATATGAGTGTAGTCTTAATCTCATGTGAATGGACATACATACATATTTATAAATATGTTTCATTAATACAATTAATTTCTTTAGGAACACATTTTCAATAGGGGAATAAAACTACTGACTGTACCTTTAAATATGCATAGCACCTGGTTAAACTGGATTGCAGGTGTTAAGTCAATGAGACATAGGCACTGAAATAACGCACACAAAAATTGGCACAACTGTTTAGTGAATTCGCCCCTGAAAGTAATTCACTGGCAATGTCATGACTGCAACGATCAAACTGTGCTACTGAAAACATGTGCAGACAACACCCAAGATAAACTAATCAAAACCATAGTGAATGACATGTGACCGCTGGATTATTTTGGATGCGCATGAGAACAGTTGCTGGAAGACATTGGAGCGGTTCAGGTGAAAACATTTACTGCAAAGTGGAGAGACAGCCAACATGTGTTTGACAGGGGAAGATGGCCAAATGTGACAGCCAAATGTAGCAAACAAGAGCCTACAGTTGATTTACCAAAAAATTACTTTGAAAAGTGTATGGCATCAATTTAGTTTCATAGAAATAAAAATCATTGCTTCACATTTTAAATGCAATTTTGTGTCTTCTTACATTTGGTTATACTTCCGGTTTATTCATCACACTGGAAATGGACAGTCAAGTCGTATTACGTGCAGTGTGCTCTGTTGTATACTGTACATTTTGGCAAATGAGGTTGCAATAGAGAAAATGTGCATACTGTGCACAGTATACATACTATATACTGCAGAAATAGTAGTATGTTCATATGCTATTCCAAACATAGCCTTTGTGTGTGCTTTCTCATAGTGACAACAGCTGAATGTGGCATGTGGACTGCATTTGATTGGCTAGGTCTGGTCACATGACTAATGAACATGAATCTGTCCTAGATTGTACTGTAAACACACTTGTCAAGCACTGTTTGATTCCATATCTGCTATCCCCTATAGATCATTTGCATACAGTATGTTAAAAACATGTGTGTATTCATTCTATAGTTTGAGTGTAACAGGTTTGGGACTGTCATGATCATTACTGTACACTGCAAAAAAGTTAAAAATAAATAAATAATAATAATAATAACAGTTAATTAGTAGTTTATCATGTTTTCCATTAAAAATAAAAATGCTTAAAACAAGATACATTTACCTAAGAAATAAAATTGCATTAGATTTTGATCATATATTGTGACTATAAGTGTATTTTGTTGGCAATTTCACTTGTTTTAAGCATAAAGCTCACTAAATTTATTCATTTAGGCGTATGTATCATTATCTAAGCACCATTTCTTTCTATATATAGGAAACTTTAATTAAAATGCGAAACCATTATATTTTGGATCATGCAACGATAAACATCACTAGTGAAAATTCTATTTTTTCCATTGTTTCATTTATAAGACCATCTAAACAATCTATTTGATCAGACTTCAATGTAACACATTAGTCATATCTTTTTTAACTGCCTATGAGAGCATATTAGTGTACAACAAGAGGTCTATACTGCTATAACAGCTACAGTATAGTTCCCATTGTGCCACATACAGTATGTAAGAATGAGTATGTGTGCATTTGAATTGGTTGTGTGAGAGTGTTTGAGCTGCAGCTCATCTCACTGGAGGCCTTTGAGTAAGAAGTGAGTGGAAACATGGAGGAAAACCTGCCGAGTTACTGCTCTGCAGCCAGTTTGAACCAGTTATCTTGAGTGGCAGAGACACAGGTGGGGGTAAAGGAAACAGTATCAGCTCTCGGGAAAAGAAACAACACTGGTGTTGTGTAAAGTTACTTTAGAATGCCTTAATTATTTCTAAAGCAGTGCACTGGTAAATTGTAATGTCAAATGTATTTCAATTTAATCATTATGAATCTTTATGAACTCAAAATAAGTAGGACTAATGTAGTACATGCTAGTACATCCAAGATAATAATAAAAATGCATTCAAGTAGTTTTATAATTGCATGCTTAGTTGCACTGAAGTGCATTCTTGTAGTCAAAGCCGTCCCTTTAATTCATGGAGCTCTGGACAAAGGAAAGTCAGCATGATCCTGCATTGAAACCACGTTCGCACAATCAGTAATAAGTGCGATTCGGAGGTTGCATTTTCCCCTCTAACATTATATTTTTACCCCACTGGTTTGGGGTTTGGGTTGGGAGGTACTTCTAATAACTTTACTGTATTACAGCCTGTACAGCTGAAAACAACTCCCTTTTGGCGCCCCTGTGTGGACATTACATACAGACAATGGAGCTCACATGTGCCTTTACGCTCAACAACACTTACCGCTTTGGCCACTGGGGGCAGTGTTTCGAATCTAGGTTAGCACCGACCAATTTTATCTAAAGAAAAGTTGACCTACTGTTTCCGATTTCACTGTGACACTACATAGAGTGTGGTAACAACAAAGGTAATGTCATAGGTTTGATTCCCAGGTAATAAAATGCACTAATAAAATATTGAATGTACTGCAAGTCACTTTAGATGCCAAAACACATATAAATATAGAACTAAACTATAAATGCAAGTGCATTTCAAATACAGTAAAGTATGTTATATAATTATTACATAATAGAGGTTCACCTCGAAATAACTTGAACTGAAGTATATGGGCATTTTTTTTTTTCAACTCCGGGAACTTTCATGTCCCGGGGGTTCAATTTAATTAAAACAATCAGATTTCAACCTTTTTTTTTTTCTTTGTGTTATATGAAGGACTTATTAAAACTAACTTGAAAACTTCTTACCAGGCCTTAATCATTTATTTTTGATACTTTTCAAATGCCATTCATACACATATTTTACAGTTTGTCTCAGACCCAGACTTTCAATATTAAACTATGAAAATCCACCATAGATTTAATAAAACTATAAGAGTGAAATAAACCATTTCAACATTTACTGTGTGAAAATTATTTATATACATTTTTCATAAATTATGTCTGTCCAACAGTTGTGGCATCATTTCCTCCACACCAAAAATGTTGCCCCTATTAAAGATTTTTTCAAAAGTTTGTTTACTTGCAGTGTTGGGTGTAATGCATTACTAAGTACTTAATAATGACTTTTTCATTGAAAAAAGTAAAGTATGGGATTACTCTTAATTTTTCAGTAATTTAATTACAATTACTTCTGATGTATTTGTGTTAAATACTGTATAGACTATAGAACAATTATATATAAAACAATAGTGAATTTAAAATCTAAATTGAATGTCTAATGTTAAAATATATGTTTTCTAATTTAACGCTGCCCCTTTAAATTCTTTGGCCAGTTCATGAATAATTTATTTGATTTTATATTAATTATTTGAAAGAATTAAATGACAGTTTCATGTCTATCCTTATATTTTTCATCTGGTCGAGGTTGATCAGGGTTTTAGAAAGTAATTAGTAATAAGTAATGCAATTACTTTTCAAACAGAGTAATTAGTACAGTAATCTAATTACACTGTAGAACATGTAATTAATAGTTAGTAATGAATTACTTTTTTAGAGTAACTTACCCAACACTGCTTACTTGTTGGCCAAGTGGACAAAAGTGTCAGTGAAGAGCATGCTTGAGAGGAAATATGAAAGAAAACAAAAAACACTCAAGGTAGTATTTTAATTGATTTCCAATGAAGTTGTCAGACTTTGCAAAAAGTGTGAAAACATTATTTAATTGTGTGTATTTGGGATGCATAAAATTTTGCTACAATGTGTTGCTATGAAATTATTCTAAATATGTCATTCCATCAGCGTCATTTCCAGCACAGGATTTGAAATATCCTGGAAATGACACCGTGGTGGATATTTTCATGACTTTCAGAAAAAAGTATGAAAATGCCTTTAGCACTGTCCACAGTGTTAAAAGTGCCTTCAAGTGTGGTAGAATAGATTTCAGAATTGCACTGAAGTGTATATCAGTTTGCAGCTGAAGTGTATATCAGTTGCAATTAAATTGCACAAAAGTATATCAGATGAAATATATGTAAGGTGCATTAGAAGTTATAAAAGCTTCTCTATCACTGGAGAAGCACATTTGCTTGCTGTCATTGCTCTGAAACTACATCCATTTTACTTACAGTATAAAAACAAAGCTTTTCTTAAACTTCTGTGAAATTCCTTGAGGAAATGTGAGACAATTGCTGGGGCCGTTTCGCAGGATCACCTTGTTCCTTCCAGGCAACACAAAGACGGCTTTATTGATGGCAGTGTGGTGATATATCTTACAAATGTTCTTGTGTAGCCTATAGATTCAGGGGAGAGTTATTTAGGTCAGTGGTTTTCAACCAGGGGGTCGGGACCCACTAGGGGGCCTCAGCACACTTCCAGGGGGGCTTCAAGATCTCTTAAAATTATTTAAAATATGATAGATTATTATAATTTTTATACAATGATTATAATTCAACTTACTGAAAATAAGCTCAAGCCCTACATGTGGGCCTTGGAATATTTTCTCTGACAATGGGGGGCCTTGGAGTCAAAAAGGTTGAGAACCACTGATTTAGGTTATGTCTGTACATGCCTCAGTGTCATGGTGAGCAGTCGAGACCACCAAGCCTCTTACACTGGGTGTCAGATAAACATTTGTTACATTGAGGTGAAAGGTGAAAAGGCACTTATGTAACAGAGGCCTTCTAAGAGGAAATGGAGAGATGGACAGTCTAGTTTTCATCTGGCATTGACATTGACAGTACTCTGGCTTAGCTTAAGAAAGCACGATATCATTTCCTTAACAGAGTATTGTGATGCAAGAGTCTCCTAGCCGAGGTCCGTCTTGGCTGTTAATAGGAATACCTGTTTGTTTTGTGTGTTACATGACCTGTCCTGCAGTGATACTACATTTAGAGGTCTGATTTATTGAATCAGTAGGTTTGGGGACATGTCTGCAGTGATGAGAAGGTCAATGTTTTCCTGGACTAAATTCAAAGAGTGGCGTTGGTTAGCGTCTTTTTTTAAAAAAACATACTTCAGATTTGTCTCAGTGAATTTCTTTTAATAAAATGTGTCTGTATGCATTTTCTAGATGTCACCTAATAAATGTGAATCATTCCTACTATGCAGTACATTTTCATATCCCCTTTATATTTGTGTTAAAGGAATATTCCGGGTTCGATACAACTTAAGCTCAATCGACAGCATTTGTGGCATGATATTGATTACCACAAAAATTTATTTAGACTTGTCACTCCTTTTCTTTAAAAAAAGCAAAAATCGAGGTGACAGTGAGGCTCTTACAATGGAAGTCAATGGGGTCAATTTTTGGAGGCAGAAATGTAAAGCTTATAATTTTACAAAAGCATGCACATTAATTCTTCTATTGTAACTTTTTTTTTTCTTCCAATTTGGAATGCCCAATTCCCAATGTGCTTTTAAGTCCTTGCGGTCGCGTAGTGATTCGCCTCAGTCCAGGTGGCAGAGGCCTCCGCATCTGAGACCGTCAACCCGCGCATCTTATCACATGGCTTGTTGAATGCGTTGCCATGGAGACATAGCACGTGTGGAGGCTTCACGCCATCCACCATGGCAACCACGCTCAACTCACCATGCGCCCCACCGACAACGAACCGCATTATGGCGACCATGAGGAGGTTACCCCATGTGACTCTACCCTCCCTAGCAACTGGGCCAATTTGGTTGCTTAGGAGACCTGGATGGAGTCGCTCAGCACGCCCTGGGATTTGAACTAGCGAGCTAGCGAACTCCAGGGGTGGTAGCCAGCGTCTTTTACCACTGAGCTACCCAGGCCCCCTCTATTGCAACATGTTGCATTGTCCTGGCAACGAAGTTTTAAAATTGGTCACTTTATTCTACAGTGTTCATGTTACTGTGTATTTACATATGCGCAATACTAATGAACTACATGTAATTGTTGTGTAATTGTTTTATAGAACTGCTTGTACTTACATATTGCTATTGTTATTACTATGGTAATTAATAATAGTAACGTAATATGTGTAACATGGACACTGTAAAATAAAGTGTTACTGTAAAATTGGCTATAACTATACACAGAAAATGTCTGTAAGCGATTTTATCACTAAAATCATGTTAACATGCATATTGTTTACATCTTGTGGCTATACTTTGAAATTTTAATGTTTATGGACTTCTGAAGGTCATGGACAATTCACTAATATAAAAAAGTCACGTACTTGTACATATATGTAACACACATTTAAAAATACTTAAAAAATGATATATACTATATACAGGGTTGGGAGGGTTACTTTTGAAATGTATTCCACTACAGATTACAGAATACCTGCTGTAAAATGTAATTTGTAATGTATTCCGTTAGATTACTCAAGGTCAGTAATGTAATCTAAATACTTTGGATTACTTCTTCAGCACTGGTAAATTTTTTCACTTGTTTTGACTATAAAAACTCTGCCAGTACAGTAAGACAAAATACACATGTTAAAAATACATTCTCTGAAAAACCGAAATATCTTATGCAGTGTTGTTTCTAAAACAAGATCAATCAAATTGATCTTGTTTTAAGAATTTTTAGATATTTTTACAGGAAAACAATACAAAAATTATTATCAAGAATACGATTATTCTGTACTACAATTACAGAAGCTTTAAGCATTTCTCTATAAAAAGTCAAAATCATATGCCAACTTCAAAGGAAGTTAGCATTTTCAAATCATTACTCAGATTTGTTGGACTGAAATAAAAATGAGATGGCAGAACATTTGCCATTTTGTTTTTTGTTGTGTGCTTTTAATTAGATTTGATGCCTTAATGTGTAGTGACAACGAGCTTTTCTGTTTATCCAAATTCAATATGCTTGTTAGTCGAATTTATTATTTGATCCAACATATTAAAGGAATATTCCGGGTTTAATACAAGTTAAGCTCAATCTACTGCATTTACATATTTTATAATGTTGATTACCACAAAAAAAAAAAAAAATAAAATAAATAAATAAAATAAAAAAAAACTCTCCAAAAATTGGCCCTATTGACTTCCATTATAAGTGCCTCACTGTAACCTCCATGTTTGCTTTTTTTTTTTTTTAAAGAAATTAGGGAAGAGTCTAAATTAATTTCTGTGGTAATCAACATTATGCCACAAATGCTGTCTTAACTTAACTTTTACTTAACATGTATTAAACCCAAAATGTTCCTTTAATTGTAGGAAGTGTCAGAGGGTTGGAATTCTCTTAGGGTCATACAGTTTTTGCAAAGTGCTATTTTAAGAGGGAACATACTGTACCATCAACAGCCTGGTGCACATGTGTATATACATACATACATATATCTATATATATATATATATATATATATATATACATACATACAGTATATCAAATGTAAAAACATGGCACCACATGTGCTGGTCACATCACTTGGTTCTGGGCATCACAGCGGGATGCAGATGGTGTTAATATCACTCAAATGTGATGAGTGATGAAGGGAGTAGCCTAGCTCCAGTAAATAGGTCAGTATAGGGCCAATATTTATTACAAGACATTCTTTCCTTGTTTTAAAATATGTAATTGAAGGTATAACTTGGGTATGATTCTGTAACTTGATTTGTCAGGCATTATCATTTATTCTAATTAAGTGAACTAAATTGATCAGGTGCATCATTTTAATATTTAATTTGGTATTTTCCCATTAATAACGCTTTCCCCTCAAATAAATATAGCCTACTATTTAATCTAAACTATCAAATGTATAAATCAGATGACAGTCGGGATGGCATCTTTACATTTTATGCTGTAGCAACACTAAAATCAAACTACTTCCAATTATTTGCCGTAGGCTGGATGTTGCATCACCTTTCCCAGAAATTTCAAATGATCACCATTTTTAATTCATCCACTGAATCTATACATGGGAACCTCATATTTAAATGTTACAATTTAGCAGTAAATGAACACTGTGTTTAATGGGGCATCTTACTCCACCTTACTTCCTGCATAAAGCCTTACTGTAATTGTGTTGTCATTTCATAGATGACCAAGAAGACTATCTTTAGTGTTTACACATTAAACACAAGAGTACTTGGTGTACTCACCATATAGGGTGTATACATTAACACAAGTGTCTTAGCCCTGCTTTAATCATTAATAGCCCTTCATCAATGATCTCTTGACCTACAGCATGAAAAGAGCAATTGCAAAATAAACTGGAATATATGCACCATATGATTATGTTGGTGTCTGGAGGTTGTAACTGAAGCAAAGGCAGAACTGCACCCTCAACAGTATCAATGACAGACATATACATGAAGACAAAGACTCATTATTTGACACGTATGTCTTCAGCAGAAAGAGAACACTGTGTTCTGTACATTTTGTTCTACATGCCACGTAGAGAAAAACGCCTTGAGGTTAGAGCTCTGTTGCCATCTGGTGGTTAACGTGGGAACAAACATTGCTTTTTATTTAGTGGTCCCAACAAAGTACAGGGACTTACAATTAAAAATATAGTGTCATTGATGAGAAAATATTAAACCAGGCTTTTTAAATAAAAAGAGCAAAAACAAACCTTTCATGCAAGTTTAAAACGATGAAAGATATAGGCTACTATTCTAAATGAAGGCAAAAAAGTTGTGCACTTTCTAGTGTCTTTATAAAAAAATATTTTCTATAAAGACACTTTGGAACAACATGTATACAAGTGCTATACATAAATAAATAAATAAATTAGATTGAACTACACCTGTGTGAACTTTAGGTGTACTTCATACACACACTAAAACCACTGCGATGTCAGTCAGTTCAAAGTCATCGAGCAAAAATGGCTCTAAATATTAAAGGAATATTCCGGGTTCAATACAAGTTAAGCTCAATCGACAGCATTTGTGGCATAATATGAAGTACCGCAAAAATTTTGACTCATCCCTCCTTTTCTTTAAAAAAAAAAATATTAATTAAAAAAATAAATCTGGGTTCCAGTGAGGCATTTCCAATGGAAGTAAATGGAACCAATCTGTAAACATTAAAATACTCACTTTTTCAACAGTGTAGCCACAAGACATAAACAATATGCATGTTTACATGACTTTAGTGTGATAAAGTTACTAACCTATTCTGTGTAAAGTTATAGCCAATTTTACCACTTCATTGCCATGACGATGTAATGTCAACCAGCCCTAAAGCCCTTAAATAACTTTAAAATGATGGTTTAAACAACTTTTCAGCTCAAATATTACACAAGTGTTAACAAAAGAATTGCTGCTTTTATAAAATTATAAGCTTCACATTTCTGTGTTTAAACCCTTCAAAAACTGACCCCATTGACTTCCATTATAAGTGCCTCACTGTCACCTCAATTTGTTTTGTTTTTTTTAAGAAAAAGGAGGAACTAGTCGAAATAAATATTTGTGGTAATCAACATTATGCCACAAATGCTGTCGACTGAACTTAACTTGTACTGAACTCAAAATATTCCTTTAAAAGTAAAGTTAATTTTGTCAAAAGACATAATTTGTTTGCAAATGTAACTTGGTTTCATATGATAATAATTATCTAATGCAAAGACATTCAGACATTTTAAGTGTTAAGCGTCGAAATACTTTTTGGGGCTTCTGTCTCAGGGAGATCGGGGCTAGTTGTCACACTTTTGCTAGTTACATTTCACAGGGTTCATTTTCTGTATGAAAACATACCTTAAAGTCTTGACTACAAAAAAGCTCCAGTGATTGCCTAGAAAAGATATAGTTCATTGAACACACGGTCACAATGGGAAATAATGGAAATTAATAACCATTTATTAAACAGTAAAATAATTATGATGATATTGGAATTATTGTTTGGAGGTTAGAATTCAATGATTCTAATTTAAAGGTGCTGTAAGTGATTGTTTTCATGGAAAAGTATGCAAAACATTTTCCTACTCCCTTAAAGACATTAATGAAATAAGTGTCCTGAGATATCTCACCGGTCTCTGTGACAGCTGTAGACTTTGTAAATAGCAAACAAAAATTTCACCTGTCAATCATTTGGCTCGTTCTCATAGTGTTGTATTTGAAGCGGATCATTGAGGATATGATTCATAATGTTTGACAGTTGAGGGTGCTATTATGTCACTGTTGAATTTGACAGCCACAAAAACAATCAATGCTGCTCTTTTGCTCAGTTTTGTCTTTTGGAGGGCGGAGTTTTGGAATGAGGGGGCGTGGCTAATTAAACGGCTCAGTCACATGAATGCTCCAGAACGCTAAAATCGCTTACAGCACCTTTAACAAAGTTTTTAAATAATTGTTTGAAACCGACATGCAAAAGATTATAGTAAATCATTACCATTAAGTAAAAAAAAAACAACAACCCGGTTTTGATTTACTTTAGTAACTATGTCTGAAATTATACCTAAAAAAGTATTTTTGACTGTCTTACTGTAAGGTCTGTCAAACCTCAAGCTTTTAAAGATTTATTAAACTTTCAGGCCATCATCAAAGTTTGTCTTGACAGAAAATTTTGCTTTAATAGAAATTTATTTAGTAAAGAAATCAACAGAGATGCAGTGCAGAGTTCCTAATTGTAACCTCTAATTGAAAATGATCATTCTATCATAACTCAATCCAACTCACAACCATTAGCAATTAAACATGCTGGAAGGATACCGTGGGTTGGAGGAACTCAAGGAGAGCAGAAGCGTCCATAGAAGAGAATGCTCTTGGTGGGATTGTGTCGGATGAAGAACAGAAAGGGGTGATCTGCAATAAAGGTTGGAGGTGGAGGCCCTAATGAACAGCCGACCATGAATAGGACTGCAGTGGCTGCAGCTGCTTCTGTTCCTTCCTCATTCACTTCAACAAAGGATTTATGAATCACTTTAGACAGCACCAGATCATTGTTGAGAGACATGCCTGAAAAATTCGCCTTCTGGATGTCAAAAGCATCCACCATGCCCATGCCGACCAGAAGGCTGTTCATGTCATAGGTCTCCGCCATCTTGAATTTGGGCAGAGCGATTTGAACTTTCTGTGCGCTCATCTGTTCAGGTCTGGTCCACTCCATTAGCTTCTCGTAAGTCATTGCTCTCTCCAGCTGAAAAAGAGAGACATGTTCTGCACTGTGCAAATATTTTGAAGCATGTATATAAACTAGCAAATTCCCTTCTGTCCCACCTTTTGAAGGCCAGTGGTGTCATCTTCTATCTTATTTGGAAGGATGATCAGCATACTGAGACTCTCCCCAACGTACGGCAGCTCCAGGACCTGACAGTTGACCTCTGGGATGAGGGCCAGAGGAAATCGGTCTGTCTGATGCATCATCTGCACTGGCTTAGTCTGAGCCTGCCGACCATCAATGCAAACATACAGTATAACAACCCCTATGTTGCCTGCATGAACAATCACTTCTAAAAGAAAACCACATGAACATGGAATCTCACCTTGTTCAGTTTAAACTGCAGCTGCCTAGTGGCTTCCTTTTGGAATTTTAGCATCCAGCTACCTTTGAAGTAGATGGCGTTTACCAAGACTAATTTTGTCATTCCATCGACGGACTTCTCTGGCAGCAAGTCCTTGATCTTCCCTATTAAACAAATTGAAATGTATATTTACTACATAATAGTGGAGGAACCAGTAAAATAAAACTCATGTGAATCATAGTGAACTACATTTTTAATATCTCAATCTTAATATCATAAAACTGAAGGTTCTAAAAAAGGACTTTACAGCCTGATGCCCCAGGAGAACTGTTCAAAGTTCCATATGATGCCATACAGGAACATTTTTAAGTCCCATATGGCTCCAAAATAGAATATTTTTAAGTTCCATAAGATGCCATATCACCCTGTTGCTCAAGACCTGTTGCCCACTGAAGCTAAGTGTCATGATTCACTGTTGTTTGCCTTGTGTTTCTCCCCTGTGATCTGTTCCTCCCGGACTACATTTCCCAAAATTCCCTGCCCTCATCACTGCCAGCTGTCCTTGAATATTTTCACCTGTCTTCCATTAAGTCATTATCCATTGTGTATATAATGCCCTGTTGTTTGCTTGTTCTTTGTCAGTTGTTATATGTTTTGACCTCCTGTTCATTGGCCCATTCCTGTTGTAGATGTTTTCTCTGTTCCTATATTTTTCCCCATTGTGGATGTTTCTTATGTTCCTGTGTTTACCCTGTTAATCTGTACTTTGTTTACTTTATTAAATACTATTTTTCTGTACCTAGATCCAGCTCTCGTGACTTCCTTTCCAATACGTTACACTACGCAGGATTGAGCCTGGTCAGTACCTGGATAGGAGACCTACTGGGGAAAATGAAGGTTGCTGCTGGAGGAGGTATTAGGGAGGCCAGCAGGGGGTGGTCACCCTCCAGTCTGTGTGGGTCCTAATGCCCCAGGATAGTGACAGGGACACTACACTGTAAAAAGGCACAGTCCTTTGGATGAGATGTTAAACCGAGGTTCTGACTATCTGTGGTCATTAAATATCCCAGGGCACTTCTCGTAAAGAGTAGGGGTGTAACCCCAGTGTCTTGACCAAATTTCCCCCATTGGCCCTTCTCAGTCACGCCCTCCTAATTATCCTCATCCATTAATCGGCTCTGTCACTCTACTCTCCACAAATAGCTGGTGTGTGGTGAGTGTACTGGCGCACTATGGCTGCCGTTGCATCATCCAGGTGGATGCTGCACACTGGTGGTGGTTGTGGTGAGTCCCCTGTTCACTGTGTAAAGTGTTTTGAGTGTAGTGTCAGAAAAGTGCTATATAAATGTAACGTTCATCCATTCATGCCATACGGGAACCTCTATAAGTCCCATATGCTTTCAAAATAGAATGTTTTAAAGTATCACATGGTTCCATAATGGAATATTTTAAAGTTACTGTAAATACAGTATGATGCCATATAGGGGAACCTCTTTAACTCCCATCTGGTTCTATAATAGAATCTTTTTAAGTTCTATATGATGCCATAGGGGAACATTTCTAAGTTTGATATGATTCCATAATAGAATGTTTTAAAGTCCTACAGGGTTCCGTAATGGAGTTCCACATGATGCCAAAGGGGAACTACTTTAAGTCCCATATGGTTCCATAATAGAATCTTTTAGAGTTCCATATGATGCCATAGTGGAACCTTTTTTAAGTCCCATATGCTTTCATAATAGAATCTTTTTAAGTTCTATATGATGCCATAGGGGTACCTTTTTGAGTTCCATGTGGTTCCATAATATAACGTTTTTAACTTTCACATGGTGCCACATGAGAACCTTCTTAAGTTCCTATGATGCCTGAAGAACATTTTTAAGTTCTTTGGTTCTTTAGAAAAACCCCTATGTACTGGTGCTAAAAAGAACCCAGGAATGGTTCATTTCCTCTGATAATGGAAGACACAATGAATAACCTGTTCTGAAAAACTTGTAATTTAACATCAATAACTTTTTTAAACCTCTAAAGAACCATAAAGCTCTAGAACCCCACATAGCAAAATGGCCTAAAGCGCTGCAAAGAACCTTTATTTTAAGGTTCAAGCTGGTTTTTAACCTTGAGTATTTTTCTCCACCCAGTTGTTGATGTTGTCACGTGCAGCCCTTGCATTCTTTTTAAAGTCCACCTTCTCCAATCCAGCCTGGTAGTATTTTTTTGTGTCATTAAGAAATTTCTATAAAATAACAAATCATATGAGATAAGTCATATTAGAGCTGTGGAAATTTCCAGACTCTTTGCATAAAAGTATTTGTTTCTCAGTAAATAAATTGGCCTTACTTCAACAAACTGGTAGGACTGCTCTCCATAGAGGCGGTTAACAAGGCTCAACATGTACGGGACTCCCGGCTTGTTCAGCTCACTCATGAGTTTGTTGAAGTTGGAATGAATATTATCCTCAGTTTTATGTACAGGTACCAGATGAAGTTGAGGAGGAGGTTTCTGTTTGAATCAAATATAGTCCGAGTGAAATACTTAAAAGTCTACAATTGCAAGACACTGAAAGGTAAAATATTAATGCTCGATATGTAAGCACAGCAAATACACCAAACACTGTTATTGCTATTATAAAGTCAAAAGGTTTTTGTCTCGTGCAAATGTCCATACTGTACCGTGAGTACAGCAGGTAACTGAGGTTTCTGGGCCTGTTTTTGCATTGATGGTCCAGGAGCTGGAGTTGTGGTGTCAGGTTTGACAGAACTGTTAATGGCCAGGACCTACAGAACATAACTGTGATATAATTATTATTCTCATAACCCAAACGTCTATCATCAATACACTACTAAAATGTTCCTTTGACTTATTTAAAATGCAGTAGTTACAAAGGATGCAACCAAGCAGTCAAGGTTGGGTGGGACCAAAGGTAAAATATGAAGAACCATCCATCAAAAACCCATATTGATCTGAATATTGTACATACTTAACATACAGTGGGACCACACACACTTGCATTGTATGCCAGCGTTCTCATTCTTTGAGTATATTTCTGGCCTTAGTCGTAACTGTGAAACCATAACAACCCAAAAGGTCCAACCCCCCCAAAAAAACCTGTGTCCTACCCTGCAAATGAATCAACTGCAATATGAGGTCATGAAAAAGCCATGTCTGACAGGACTAAAAGGGCTCAAAATTACAGGAAAAACACACCATGGCCACATAGAGAGGGAGTGAATTATCATACTGACACTCTTGCTTTTATGTCTGTAGGATATGACTCTTGAACAAAATGCAGTCTTACCAAAAACCATTCTTAATTGGGTCATATAATAAGGGATCAAATTTTCCTTGAGTTATACATTATGCACTATACTGTAAAAACATAGGTCTATTGTAAGTTTAAGAACTCAAAACTTCTTTGCCAGTCCAAAAAGACATAATAAAAAAAGAAATAATACAAAAAATATTTTGGCATACTTTGACGGTCCACGCTGAAAAACAAAAATCATTAAACAATAACTACACACTTGACCAACACAAAATGGTTGCCATTTTAAAGCTTATCTGACCAAATATTAAAGGGACAGCTCACCCAAAAGTGAAAATTCTCTCATGATTTACTCACCCTCCTGGCATCCAAGATGTGTATGACTGTCTATCTTCTGCTGAACTCAAATGAAGATTTTTAGAAAAATATTTCAGCTCTGTAGGTCCATACAATGCAAGTGAATGGGTGGCAAAAATTTTAATCTTCAAAATCCACATAAATGGAGCATAAAAGTAATCCATATGACTCCAGTAGTTAAACTCATGTGTTCAGACATGATATGATAGGTGTGGATGAGAAACAGATCAATATTTAAGTCATTTTTTATCATAAATTCTCCTCCCTGCCCAGTAGGGGGCGTATGCATGAATAATGTGAATCACCAAAAACAGAAGGAGGAGAAAGTGAAAGTGAAAGTGAAGGAAAAAGGATGTAAATATTGTTCTGTTTCTCACCCACACCCATCATATCTCTTCAGAAGACATTGGATTTTACTTTTATTTTGCCCTTATATTGATTTTGGAGCTTCAACATTTTGGCACACATTCACTTGCATTGTATGGACCAAAAGAGCTGAGAAATTCTTCTAAAAATCTTCATTTGTGTTCTGCAGAAGAAAGAAAGTCATACACATCTGGGATGGCATGAAGGTGAGTAAATGATGAGAGAATTTTCATTTTTGGGTTAACTATCTCTTTAAGTGATTTTAATCTATTGACAGATTACAAGTGTTCTGTTTTCACAACTTATGAAATATGACTATTTACTGTACACCATACTGTCAACCATACGGTCAAAACATTGTGCAAATGAGAAAGGTCTCAACTAAATATACTGTATATCAAGTAAAAGATGTGAAATCACAAGTATTTATACGTTGTATAGGGGTGGGAATCACACAGAGATGGGTAGAGTAGCCAAATCTGTACTCAAAAAGTACTATGTCTTTTAAAAATTAATTACTCAAGTAGAAGTGAAAGTACTAATGTTAACAGTAACTTGAGTAAGAGTAAAAAAGTATCAAATTAAAAGAATACTCAAGTAGCGAGTAACTATTTACTTCCGATCGGATATGATTATTACAGTATTAACACCTTGCGTGCATGAATCATGTGCCAATGTGATCTTTTATACTCTCTGTTTCAGTGATATTTTAAAAATAAAAATGATGATATAATTTATTCACCCTCATGTTCTAAACCAGTATGACTTAGACACAATGAACACAATTAAGGAGATGTTAGACAGAGTTTTAACCACAGTCACCTTTCACTTCCATTTGTTTGTCATTTTTAAAGTGAATGGTGAATGAGGATGTCAGTCCCTAACATTCTGCCAAACACCTTGTTTTTGGTTCCAGAGAAGATGAAGACACAAAGGTTTGGAACAATGAGAGTGAGTCTAAATTATGACATAATATGTGGCACATTTATCATGCCTAAAATCATTTCTGCAGAGCAACGTTCCCACCAGAAGCCTGCGGTCGGCTAATGACACAAAGAGACACCAAAACACTTTCCCCCACGTTCGGTTTCACTGTACCTCATTGGTGGAATGACCTTCCCAAATCCATCTGTGAAGCAGACTCACACTCTGTCTTCAAAAAACGGCTATAAACATCTTTTCCATGAGCACTTAACCATACACTCCTTATATATATATATATATATATACAGTGGTGTGAAAAAGTGTTTGCCCCCTTCCTGATTTCTTATTTTTTTGCATGTTTGTCACACTTAAATGTTTCAGATCATCAAACAAGTTTAAATATTAGTCAAAGATAACACAAGTAAACACAAAATGCAGTTTTTAAATGAAGGTTGTTATTATTAAGGGAAAACAAAATCCAAACCTACATGACCCTGTGTGAAAAAGTGTTTGCCCCACCTGTTAAAACATAACTGTGGTTTATCACACCTGAGTTCAATTTCTCTAGCCACACCCAGGCCTGATTACTGCCACACCTGTTCTTAATCAAGAAACCACTTAAATAGGACCTGCCTGACAAAGTAAAGTAGACCAAAAGATCTTCAAAAGCTAGACATCATGCCGAGATCCAAAGAAATTCAGGAACAAATGAGAAAGAAAGTAATTGAGATCTATCAGTCTGGAAAAGGTTATAAAGCCATTTCTAAAGTTTTGGGACTCCAGAGAACCACAGTGAGAGCCATTATCCACAAATGGCGAAAACATGGAACAGTGGTGAACCTTCCCAGGTGTGGCCGGCCGACCAAAATTACCCCAAGAGTGCAGCGACGACTCATCCAAGAGGTCACAAAAGACCCCACAACAACATCCAAAGAACTGCAGGCCTCACTTGCCTCAGTTAAGGTCAGTGTTCATGACTCCACCATAAGAAAGAGACTGGGCAAAAATGGCCTGCATGGCAGAGTTCCAAGACGAAAACCACTGCTGAGCAAAAAGAACATTAAGGCTCGTCTCATTTTTGCCAGAAAACATCTTGATGATCCCCAAGACTTTTGGGAAAATACTCTGTGGACTGACGAAACAAAAGTTGAACTTTTTGGAAGGTGTGTGTCCCATTACATCTGGCGTAAAAGTAACACCGCATTTCAGAAAAAGAACATCATACCAACAGTAAAATATGGTGGTGGTAGTGTGATGGTCTAGGGCTGTTTTGCTGCTTCAGGACCTGGAAGACTTGCTGTGATAAATGGAACCATGAATTCTGCTGTCTACCAAAAAATCCTGAAGGAGAATGTCCGGCCATCTGTTCGTGACCTCAAGCTGAAGCGAACTTGGGTTCTGCAGCAGGACAATGATCCAAAACACACCAGCAAGTCCACCTCTGAATGGCCGAAGAAAAACAAAATGAAGACTTTGGAGTGGCCTAGTCAAAGTCCTGACCTGAATCCTATTGAGATGCTGTGCCATGACTTTAAAAAGGCAGTTCATGCGTGAAAACCCTCCAATGTGGCTGAATTACAACAATTCTGCAAAGATGAGTGGGCCAAAATTCCTCCACAGCGCTGTAAAAGACTCATTGCAAGTTATCGCAAATGCTTGATTGCAGTTGTTGCTGCTAAGGGTGGCCCAACCAGTTATTAGGTTTAGGGGACAATCACTTTTTCACACAG
Source organism: Myxocyprinus asiaticus (assembly GCF_019703515.2). Taxonomy (NCBI): domain Eukaryota; kingdom Metazoa; phylum Chordata; class Actinopteri; order Cypriniformes; family Catostomidae; genus Myxocyprinus; species Myxocyprinus asiaticus. The sequence goes on along the minus strand of NC_059358.1, from coordinate 3,117,560 downwards.
GGCCATGTAGGTTTGGATTTTGTTTTTCGCTTAATAATAACAACCTTCATTTAAAAACTGCATTTTGTGTTTACTTGTGTTATCTTTGACTAATATTTAAACTTGTTTGATGATCTGAAACATTTAAGTGTGACAAACTAAGAAATCAGGAAGGGGGCAAACACTTTTTCACACCACTGTGTGTATATATATATATATATACATATTCTTGTTGCACTCTAATCTGTCTGGGATACTACTATTCTTATGCTAGTGAAACTTTGTAATGCAGCACTTTTCATACTTCTGCTGCCTTAAGATGAATCGCTTATGATGTATTATTCCTCTTTTGTAAGTCGCTTTGGATAAAAGCATCTGCCAAATTAATAAATGTAATTTATGGGTGAACTCTCACTAAGGATGCTTGACAGATCGGGTCTGAAAATTAGAAGAAAATTTGGAAACGTTCAAAGCAATTATTACAGGCTCAATTATATTATTATGTATTATATTGTATATATTTAGTTAGGAATCAAAGCTAGATGATTCTACGTCTAATGTTGCTATTTCACAACTTTTTAAAGTCCTCCATGCATTCATATAGTTCAGTATATTCTGTGGCTTACAGTATACTGTATACACAGACAAAGGAATTTAGATCATTAGTGTACAATAAAAAGTTAAGTTGCACCTTATCTCTGTGTTTAGAGGCGCGTTATGCTTATTTGAGTTCAGAGCTCGTTTCTGTTGTCCCTACACACTCTCATGGTGAAATCGTCAAGATTCGTACAACCTTTCTAAATTTGTCTAATTCGTATGAATTCGTACGACTTTCACAACAGCCAGTGACGACACTGGACATCGTTTCCTTCTAATACGCGACAATTACTTGCTTCTGTCACACACAACAGCTTCCTATCATGTTTACACACTCTACTGATTGGTTAAATTTACATAAGGCCTGGGTAGCTCAGTGGTAAAATACGCTGGCTACCACCCCTGGAGTTTGCTAGTTTGTTAGTTCGAATCCCAGAGCGTGCTGAGTGACTCCAGCCAGGTCTCCTAAGCAACCAAATTGGCCCGGTTGCTAGGGAGGGTAGAGTCACATGGGGTAACCTCCTCGTAGTCGCTATAATGTGGTTTGTTCTTGGTGGGGCGCGTGAGCACGGATGCCGCGGTGGATGGCGTGAAGCCTCCACACGCGCTATGTCTCCGTGGCAACGCGCTCAACAAGCCACGTCATAAGATGCGCGGATTGACGGTCTCAGACGATGAGGCAACTGGGATTCATCCTCCACCACCCGGATTGAGGCGAATCACTACGCGACCACGAGGACTTAAAAAGCGCACTGGGTGAATCTTTTCCCCTTTTTGGGTGAAAAAACCCCCCCCCAAAAAAAGAGTTTTCATAAGGGGTTTGGGTATGGGCATAATATTAATAAGTTTGTCCTTAGTGCCTCACAAAATTCACACTTACATCCGCATTAGACATCCGGGCACTTGCATGTGATGAAATCATACAAATTCAAACAAACGAACTCATACGAAAACATACGAAATAGCCAACTCGTAAAATATGTACGGATTTTCATGAGACTGGGTTGGTTGTCCTTAAGAAAAACGCAACGCCCACACGCGCACGTGATCAACTGAGCGGCACGACACGATGAGACAAAAACAAATCGCTCCCATTATAATCAATGGCATGTTGACAATGGATGTGTCCGCGTGGCTTTGCCATGCAACATCGGTTGCGTCCAATGTAGACAGTTTGTAACATGGATGTATAAGCACTGATGTATTGCAGCACAGATATAAGAAAATGTACAATTAAAAACTAAAGTAAATACAGCCCGTAGTTACAGAATCACACTGACACCGATCATTACCACAGCAAACAACCCAGCGTTATCATCATCAACACAACTTACCGCAACATGTTTTCTTGAGTTGAATCCGTAATTATGTATGCTGACATTTCCACTTGTTTTGGTGTTGAATGAAGGGATCGCATAAACGTAACTCTTCGTTTTCACTGTGTGGAGTGAAAAAAAGTTTTGAGCCCTGGCTACTGGAGCGCTGCTATAAAGTTCCGGTGCCATAAAAGTCCCATTCATAAATATCTCAATAAATTACGTATTTATTAACACTTATTAAATTAAAACCAGTAATATAACGACAGGAACGCCACCCAATGAAACAAAGTAAAAAAATTCATTCGAAATTTACTTAAGTGAGAGTAAAAATTACCCACTTTTAAACCTACTCAAACCCCCAAAAAGTTACTTAAGTAAATGTAAAGGAGTAAATGTAGCACGTTACTACCCACCTCTGGAATCACAAGGTAACTGGCGATACGATATTATATCGATATCTAGGCCACGATATGATATTATTGCGATTCTTTATTTTTGGTGTATTGCGATTCAAAACTGTGATATATTGTGATATTTTACTCATTATTCTTCAAATTGCTTCAGAGAAGTGTTACCAAAACACCAAATGCATTGTTAAATTAACATAAAAGTGCCTGAAATAATTTGAATATAACCATTTATTTGTGAACAAACAATTCTGATTCTCAAAAAAGTCTTTTTATATTTGACTTTGACCTTTAAACAAAAAACAGCCTTCTGAGAAGGAAAATATTAAGTCCTGCAGTCCTTGCAACTAAAAGAGATTTTTTTAAACAAAGAAGCAGATGTGAACAATGTTTTTTTAAAGAACACTAAACGTACAGTATAAAGTATACATTTACAGTACAATGGATAGGCCTATAAGATAAGTAGCTTTATGGAACCTTTTGAATTCAACACATTTTTTTACTTTAAGGTGCTATGTAAAATCTTACTAAACTTAATTAACACCATAATTAATTTAATTTAATTAACACCTTAAAATAGTTTGTTTCCAACTCCATAACAGATGTTGTTTTCCTTTCATCAGGCTCTTAATGATTTAAGGAATCTGTATAAATATCTGAAGCAAACAAGGCCTGTTTATTTCATAATATCTAACACCATGCTAACATTACTGACACATTATTTTGGCGCTAGTGGGTCTGTGATGGCTCGTGGCACATATTTAGTGTGTGTAAAGCACCGACCGTGAGATGAATATAAGAATTTTTTTAATGATGGTAAAAACCTGGACAAGCCAAAATGCTGCCAAACTCTGGATTTGAAAGTGGAAGGCATCAATAGTCTGAGACAAAACGGAAATCTTCAGACGTCACCAACAACGTGGAAAAGTTGTTGACAGCATGCTTCCGTTTTGTCTCAGTGGTAAAGCATAATAACTGCGCCATCCATTGGACTGTTGTTTAAGTACTAGATCGATTTGGTTCAGAGTGTTTTTCACATGACCATAAAATGAATGTGGAAAAATGTAAATAACAATATTGTATTTTTTGGTGCATGAACGTCGATACAATATCGTCAGGAAAAATATCGCAATACTTTAACGTATCGATTCTTTCCCCCACCTCTAACGTTATAAACAAATGTGGCCTTTTGCCCTGTTTTTGCTTGTTACTTCATGAAACATAAACAGAATATAAAAAAAGTAAATGCCCCTGATTAAAATGAGCCCAAATACAATGTGATATGATACAGGGATCTTACAATAATCTTGAAAATATGTGATGCTTCCTCAGATATCTTTTTTTGTCATCCTGGGGGAGGGTCTCTGGTTACAAATCAGACCAATCACAGTTGTTTTGGTCTGCGTAGATGCGACACAAGGTGCACATAAGGTTACGTGCATAGTCGCCGTAGCTATGTGAAGTGCATAAATCGGCCAGACAATATAATTGGAGCAAAATGTCTTTCAAATCTTGTGCTGTTTCTGTCGGTTTATATTTTAAACAAGATCCTTGATTATTTCAGTCTGATATTTTGAGTGGCACATTTCAGCACAGATTGTTTTATGAATCTGTTGCATTGTAATGCAGCTTTGCAAAGAGACTGTTATTAAAGTATTACAGTATATAAGATTTATATTCAAGTAATAGAAACTTATTGAACCTGATAGCAAACCTACAGCTTGTGTGTAAGTGCAGCAAAGTGCTGCTGATCATTTCACTTGAGAATTGGACGTTTACATAGAAGATTTAAAGGCAAAACAACAAAGAAAGCGAGTGGGTAGAAAACTACATTTGGACGGTTTTTGGAGCAAAACACTTTACTAAGATTATAAGTGGACCTGAGAGAAAATCTTAAGTAATAAAAAATGCTACGATATGATCCCTTTAAAATTCTGTTGGGTTGGAGCGTATGTGCTGAGGACACGCAAACCTGTCAATTAACCCTGTGCGGCCTCGCTTCCACATGTGTGGACGTTGTATTTTGGCTTCGCTATAAGCAAAGCATAATTTAAGTGAATTAAAACCAACTGAATAATGTTCACAAGAATCTACACTGTCATTTAAGGGTTAAACTTCTGGAGCACCGCATCACTTGACACAACAGCATGACGTTGATTTCCAGGAAGCACTACTACGGGCGCAGCGCCAACAAAACTCCCTCTGGCAAGAAACCTCTTTAAGTGTTTTGACTGAAACCTGTTTGAGGGTAAAGATTAGCATCTCTATTTATGTCTGATATGCCGCTTTAACAAATGCATTCATTTTTTGCGCATCAGCGTGCTGATAAAGATGAAGTCCACATATGAGGAGATTAGGACCACATTCCCTCAAAAGTTGAAAAGACATGTTAGTTATTTTGAATATTTTTCAACATTAACACATTTGTGGGTATTTCGCTTCATTTTAATATACATTTTGTTATTGTTTTATTTTATCACTGTACAATATGTTTTTATTCATTAACATTAGTTAATGCATTCCTATTTATTTACTGTGTATTATCACATCGAGAATAAAATGGGTTCATTCAAAAAGCTGAAACTTGTTGCTTTCAGAGGCTTTATATGGAGTTAGGATGAGAATAAGGTGCATTTCGAACTGTTCTGAGACCAGTGCAGACAGACAGCGCACTGGAGGTTAAGTCATTCACTAAATAGGGAGCAAGGGAGCATCCAATAGCTTTCAATGCAGCTAAGTGCATTCACTTCTAAAATCTGACCAAAAGTTCAGTTTCAGGCTGCAGATGATGTTTGGATCACTCAACATGTTTGACAGACATGGGAGAATGATAATCAGTACATAGATTCAGAATTTTATAATGCAAAATGTTATTTTATCATGGTTGGCAGTGATTTGATGTTGCTGACCATTACTTTTAATCAGATTTATTTATTCAGCTTTATAGAAAATCAGCTGTAATGTCTATAACTTCTCAAAAACATGAATAACAAACACTCCTGGACACATAATAAAAATCTGACTTCCTATAGCTATTGGTATCACTTAAAATTTCACGTCTTAGCCCCACTGTCAACATACTGTATGTGTACATCAATTTTTAGGAAAATTGTTTGATCTGGAAATGTATATATATATATATATATATATATATATATATAAATGTTTTTTTTTTAAATTTTTTTTTTTTTTGCTTATTACATGCTATTAGTTAAAAACCAAAAAAGGAAAATGGAAAATGCACACAGCAGTCACATGGGGTCTCGGGAGGTTAAAGGAAAAATTGCCCTTAAAAAATGCAGAAATTAAACATTACCTTTAAGATTTGAGCTTGTGTGTTTCCTGCTGCTCCAACTGCCACCATGGCAAGAGCAGAGGAGATGCTGAGAGGAGAGTAGAAGACATTTCCAGAAGCATTTTCTCCACTGATCTTCTTAAACAGGTTGAGGGAGAACTGTGTTTGTGCAGCAGACAAAGACTCCATTTCCACAAACTGAGCAATAGCAGGAGAGAGATATAGAGATTATCTACTGTATATGCTGTATCCACATTATGGTCCATAATACATAAGTAAATGTAAGTATACAGAAGGATCCAAAAGTCTTGGATCAGTAGTTCTGTTTTTAATCAATATGTGATATTACTGTGCTGGATACAATCTAAATTACCTTGAAATACTCAGCAGAGATGATTTTGTTTCTTTGTGTGTCACAGGTAAATGAGTTGTGTCGTGTCTGTCACAGGTTTTTAATACATGATATCTTGCCGATGCCCAACCCTATCCAAACCCAGCCCTGAAAGAATGAAGCAATCAGGTTTTAATTTTCTAAGGAATATTTTTCCTGCCCATCTCATTTTTAAATAAAATATCTGTGAAAAAAGAGATGAAGAAAAAAAAATAAATCACCATATAGAAACCGTATCCCACTTTTTTCTTAAAAACGAACAATACTCATTTATTTTAGGATGGCCTATATTGAAAAATGTATACAATTGGAATGCCTACAAACTCAAATTGAGTGAGTCATCATCATACTGTTCAATATTGTTTTTGGAAGTCTAGTTCATCCTTACTAATCTTAAAACTAAAGGTTCCGCTTAGAACAAAAAAGGGGTTTACAGTCAGATGCCATAGGAGAACATTTCTAAAGAGTTTTTTTTTATTCTCTACTTCTTTAGATCTTTAGACCATAATAGTGCATTAAAGAGCCTAGACACCAACACAATGATCTGAAGAACGTACAATATTCAAGAACCTTTTAATCTCAAAAGAACAAATTACTAAAGGCAAGTCAACAACCCTTTTGAGCCAATGCTCTGCTTTCTTACTTGCTCTTTAAATAGAACATAACTGTACAATTTCTTAGACATAAATCACAATTGCTACATATGCATACATGCAACTGTTACTATAAATGAATACAACTATAGTATTGTGGTAAGAGGCCACTATATATAAAAAATCCCCAAGAGTAAATAATGAAAATTTTATTGCATTATAGAACTGCCATATGGCAATATTTATATTTTCTCAAAGTATGGTAAAGTTATGTTAGATAACGCTGATCTGTGAACAACAACAACACTGAAGACTTCTCTGCCTTCAATCACGATAAATTCAACATATTCGGTATATAAAAATGAAAGACCTCTAATTGTACAACCGGGCTGTCATTGTAAATAAATATTGTGTTCATAAGTGGCTTGCCTTGTTAAAAGAAACTGACATCAATCAAATAAAATTAAATAGAAGTCATCCTCGTTCATCTTGGCAGTTACTCGGAAGACTGCAAATTTAAGTATGTGCAAGAATGATGGTGTCACCCACCACAACGCTTGATATGACATTGTTATCTGGGTGTTGCACCAACATTTTGATTTGAAGCCAAAGAATGCAACTTTTGACTCAACAAACCACAACGTTCTTTCAAAGGCATTCACTGTTTAATGCAAAAAGCTTTTCATCTTTTTAAAAGACAGCTTGCTATTTACTTTCATACTAAATATGAATCTGATCCTGAACATGATATTTTTTGACCCTTATACACTATGTAATCGTAGGGTGTAAATACAAACGTCCTTTGACAATAAAACATAGCATGTGAAAATTAGTTCACATGATCAAAGACAACTTCACTGAGCAATTCATGGAAAGACCATTTGATGTGAAAATCTAACAAAAAAAACTTGGATGCCCAATTAATGTTTTTTGTGTCATTTTTGTCCCAGTTATATATTTTAGAGTTAACAAATTCCTTGAGACTTGTTGTCAGCCTTCTTAGAAGTTGCATACTCTTTAGTTCTTTATAAGACTTATACTGTAAATGCACATTTTGAAATCTGTGATGAGTGATATATGCATCAGAGTCAGAGTTTGTGATCAGGTTCAAAAGTACTTATGATTTTAGAGCTGTCAAACTAGATTTATTTGATGTGTGTGAAGCTTATGACAACATGTTTCTGCTTGTAAGTATAAGCCACGTTCAATTCAATCAGTAAAAGGATGTGTGTCAAACACTTTCAGTCAAAGGGTTGGAAACACCTACTCATTCTTCATTATTACTGTTTACTGTTTACCACATTTTAGAATAATAGAAAAGTAATTGAAACTATGACACAACACAAATGGAATTATGGGAAGTAGGTATTGACCAAAATTTTAAAATCTTTTATCTAAACTCTAGCTCTGCACACTCTTCATTCTCTCAACTTTCATGAGGTGCTTTTCCTTCACACTCCATTTCAATTAAAATTTTTAGTTTTGTAAAGAAATGATGTTGACACAAAGCTATTTTCCAGCATTTAAACATAAATCCTATAATCAAAAGATCTTTGAGATCATGAACAAGATACATTCATTCATTCAAGTGTCCGAACTTGACTGGTAGTGTTTGTTTTTATTTACTTTACACATTAGGTATAAAAAATTATTCATGCTAAATCTATGGGATCAAAATCCCATCAAAAGTACTGCGGTCACAGATCCAAAAATAATAAGCGTGAATCAAAAAATAATAAGCGCAGACAAAAAAAATTATGTGCAAAAAATGAATAAAAAGCGCAGATAAAAAAATAACAAGCATGAATCAAAAATATATAAACATTTAAAATATGCTGCAAAAAAAAAAAAGAAAAAATAAAAAAAATAGAAAAATTAAAGCAAAGTAGAATTGCAAACAAAATCATGTTTTCCTTGTTTATATTACTGTTTTTTGTGCTCTCTGACTATTCTGCTCATATTTTAATATTAGTATTAGTGTTTTACTTTCTTTTGTTTCCAAGTTCTGCACTTGGCGTTTCACGTCCCCATCAGTCCACTAGTTCTTGATCGACAGCTCCTCCTCTAGCCAATCATTCGAAGAGGGGAGGTGACGTCACTCCAATGCGACTCCTACAGCTGCTGCTCATGGTAGCTTCATCTAGGATGGTAGATGAAGATGGATAACCGTCAGTTGGCAAATCCTGGACAATCACAGGTAATTTAATATAACTATAGGATTTGTGGTTGATAGATACGCTGCTTGTGTCTGTTTTGAGTATTTTCTGCCAGCTCTAGGAAACAATGTGTTGTCCGAGTAGGCCGTTATCATAGTGTGTTAACACATGTATCGAGTCAGATGAATTTAGTCTGCAGAGACTTTAGTTTAGACATTATTTTATACTTCCTTGTTTGTAGGTTATTGGCTGCATATCTAAAAAAAATCAAGGCTGGGTTGGTGTGGATGTTTGATGCATGTTTTTACTAGCTGTACCAATGTAGTCACGAGTACAAAACCCAACTTGATCCGCTTTTCCATGTTGCTGAATATGCTGTTATATACAGATCCTACGTTGGCATGTGTTTACCTGCTAAATGAATTTGAATACAGCTCAACTCAGCAGATGGATACAATTGGTTGGTCCTGGGAATTTGTTAGTAAATCATTAGATTAATACATAGATCAGCAATAATTAGTCGGGTTGATAGGTCTTGTGGTTACGTTTTCATCTAATCCACCCTAATATGGATTAATAACCTTTATATTTTAATAAACCATGATTGAATATTGTATGTCAATAAACATAATTATTATCTTAAGTCAGGAAATGCTTGTTTGTATGTTACTTTGCAGGCTCTTTGTGCCTCACCCAAACAAGAGTAGTCTATTAAATTTACACAAAGATACATCAACTTCATATACTGTAAACACAGTTATGAAGTATTGAAGCTTGGGGAAAAAATTGCACTCAATTACAAAAATGTGTTGTATCCAAAAGGGTCTTATCTGGTGGCCAGCTGACAGAAATAAAATCCAGATCCCAACACCAAGGCCTATTACAATACTGATGAATATAGAAATGCTTACATATAATTGGACATTTATTTTTTTTTAATTTTTTTTATTATATCAATAATCTAAAAGGTGTGCATTATTGCTGACACCTCCATGCACACTTTGGAATTGGTTGTATGGCTGTAAGTCATTTGCTTCAAATGTTATTGAAGTTGTATACTCTATGTTATGGAAATGTTTGTAAATGTTCTGGATATGTGTGTGTAGAGCCGAGGAGGGCGGGGCCGGGCTGGAATGAGACACACCCAGTCCCCAATCAGCCTGATGGGGCGCGCGAGGGATAAAGGCGGCCGGGGACGACAGTTCGAGAGAGAGAATTACAGGCAGCTGTACTGTGTGTTTTTGGTTGTGTGTTTTGTTTAAATTGTTTATTAAATTATTATTTAAGTTGTCAAGCCGGTTCTCGCCTCCTCCTTTCCACTAAACCCCCTTACACTAGTGCCGAAACCCAGGAAGGAGGAGGGATTCCCGTCGCAGAGTCCTCGACACTGCCGTCCACCCAGGGGAGCGCCGCTGCCGTCCGACGGGGGACGGAGAAGCCCAACCACCCGGACGCGGGGAACGGCCGCCATCTGCGAGGCGAGTGGGGACGGGACTCCCCGATCGCCTGGAGCGAGGGAGCCACTGCCGGGGGCGGAGGAGTGTCCCCACGGGACGCCGGGAACACGGAGGGGCATTCTGTCCACTGGGGGTCGGAGGTCCTACATTGGCATGTGTTTATCCGCCCGGGGAGGAGCGGCTGCAGTCCGCCTGAGAGGGTGGAGTAGTGATCGAGGACCACGCGACGGCGCATCAGAGAACCGGTGAGTTTCTTTTTTTCTCTCTCTCCTCTCTCTCTCTCTGTCGCTCCGTGTTGGCCTTTCCCTCGCCATTTTGTTTTGTTGTTTTTCCCCTCCTGTCTCCTCCCAGGTCTAGGAAGGCGGGGATGACCCGCCGGCAGTCGGGGCGTAAAGCACGCCCCCCCGGAGAGGAAGGGTGGGGGATGTACGTCATGCCGGGGGCTCCCCAGCCTGAGGCTATGCCGGGAGGAGTGTTATTTAAGTTGTCAAGCCGGTTCTCGCCTCCTCCTTTCCACTAAACCCCCTTACAGTGTGCTACAATGTTGCGTGTATCTTTAGAGATGGTCCCTAAATTTGTGACTATTTGTGAATAAAGAACGTCCAAAGTCAAGCCAACTTTATTGCATTATTTACTGACATGTGGACGCTTGGTCACTTGTTTCTGATTTTGCTGCTGTATCGTAGAAAAAGTAACTACATGTAGCCGTGCCAACAATGCCAACGTAGGATCTGTATATAACGGCACATTTAGCAACATGGAAAAGCGGATCAAGTTGGGTTTTGTACTCGTGACTACATTGGTACAGCTAGTAAAACATGCATCAAACATCCACACCAACCCAGCCTTGATTTTTTTTAGATATGCAGCCAATAACTTACAAACAAGGAAGTATAAAATAATGTCTAAACTAAAGTCTCTGCAGACTAAATTCATCTGACTCGATACATGTGTTAACACACTATGATAAGGGCCTACTCGGACAACACATTTTTACCTAGAGCTGGCAGAAAATACTCAAAACAGACACAAGCAGCGTATCTATCAACCACAAATAATATTGTTATATTTAATTACCTGTGATTGTCCAGGATCCATAACCAGGAGTGGTGGTGGCGTAGTGGGCTAAAGCACATAACTGGTGATCAGAAGGTTGTTGGTTTGATCCCCACAGCCACCACCATTGTGTCCTTGAGCAAGACGCTCCAGGGGGACTGTCCCTGTAATAAGGGCACTGTAAGTCACTTTGGATAAAAGCATCTGCCAAATGCATAAATGTAAAATGTAAATAACCTAACGTATGCTGAAACAGTGAAAGTAGTAAATACTAGGAATAAGCAGAGTGGAAAAGAAAGAATGGAGCATGTTAAAGGGATTGAAGTAACAGGAAGAGTAACTGGTGAGGGAAGATTATCAGAAGACACAATGATAGTAAACAAGAAAAACTTTGTGCTCTTCATGGTAGAAGTGATTAACTGTACTGCACAAATGGAAAGAAGAACAGAAAAGGTCCAAATAATTGTTAAAGCAGCAGAGAGATTTCTAGAGATAAAAGGATTAAAATGGGAAGATATATGGAAAAGTCTTAATACAGAATCTCAGTCAAGTCAGGAGACATGGGTTGGTTAGTATTGTTTATGTTAATTATCTTACAATGGAATGCCAGAAGCCTTTGCGCCAATGGTCAAGAATTTAAAGGGTACATAAACCAAATTAAAGAAAAGCCAGATGTAATATGCATTCAAGAGTCATGGCTGAATCCTAGATTAGATTTTGTTTTAAAAGGATATATTAGTGTGAGAAGAGATAGGGAGGAAGGTAAAGGTGGAGGGTGAGTCACTTTTTTAAAAGAGGGAATGCTTTATAGAATTTTGGAGAAAGGGGTAACAATGGAATATATAGTAGTGGAAATATGGATTGAAAAGTTATAATAAACGTTTATAATCCATGTAATAGGTTAATACAGGAGAGTATGGAAGAAATAAAAGGTCTAAGTGGTGAAAGGGTGATATGGTGTGGGGATTTTTATGCCCATAATACTTTATGGGTAGGAATAACGACAGACACAAATGGTCAGGTTATTGAAGAGCTGATGGAAAGGAAAAACTTTGTTTGCTTAAATGATGGAATCTCCACACGAATGGATGTGAATTCAGGAAGGGAATCAGCAATACATTTAACAATTGTTTCAAATACATTAGGAGGAATAATTTATTGGGAAGTATTAAAGAAATGTACAGTTGGTAGTGATCATTTTCCTATAATAAGTACAATTGTAAATAATGAGATAAGGAGGGAAAAACGAGGAAATACAGGAAAATGGAATTTTGAGAAAGCTAACGGGGAAAAATACAAAATAATGAGTGAGGAAGGAATGAAAATGATCGAGATTAATGAAGGAAAAGATACTGAAAGGATAAATATAGAATTAGTTTCAGTGATACAGAATGCTGCAAAAGAATGTATCCCAAAAAGTAAAGGAAAGAGGGTAGAGAAAATAGTTCCATGGTGGAATGAGAAGTGTACAATAGCAGTCAGAAAGAAAAGGAAAGCATTTAAAATACTGAAGAAAACACATAATTGGGAACATATGATAATATATAAGAAAACTCAAGCAGAAACAAGGAAGTAAAGAGAGAGTATTGGAGATCATTTTGTGAAGAAATTGGTAAAAGTACTCCAGTTGAGGAAGTGTGGAGCATGATTAAAAAGATGAGTGGAATTACGAGAGAATATGAATATCCAGTTTTAAGTATGGAAGATGAAAATGAAATGAGTGACAAAGAAAAAGCAGAAATGTTTTGAAAAGAGTTCAGATTATATGTAAAAGGAGAGTAAGGAAATGAGGGTGAAGCTGCTTAGAAAACATCCATATATATTGGAAAGGAAGAGGGCAATGGATGGTTTATTGGATGTTCCGTTTTCATTCCCTGAATTAAAACGAGCATTAAAAAAATTGAAGGTAACAACTCCAGGACAAGATGAAGGTAACAACTCCAAAACAAGATGAGCTTTAATTATTCCTATAAAGAAACCAGGTAAAGATCCAAATGTACCTCTAAATTACAGACCAACAGCTTTAACTACACATGTATGTAAATTAATGGAAAAAATGATTACTGACCGGCTAATGCATCATTTGGAGAAAATTAAGTTCTTTTCTCTGAATCAAAGTGGATTTAGATGCGGAAGGTGAACAATGGATTCAATAGTGAGTTTGGAATCGGATATAAGGAAAGCCTTGATAAATAAAGAAATAGTAGTAACAATTTTCTTTGATATTGAAAAGGCTTATGATATGTTATGGAAGGAAGGTTTGCTGATAAAATTAGATCAGATTGGAATAGGTATTAGGTTATATAATTGGATCACAATTAGGAAACGTAGAGAGAATTCAGTCACAAGCATTAAGAAGTTGTTGTGGAGCTTATCCTTCTTCTCCAGTACCAGAATTACAAGTGGAGATGGGAGAGATGCCAATCCACTTCAGAAGGAAGCAACTGATATTGACATACTGGGCAAACTTAAAAGGTCAGAAGGATAATCACCCTGCAAAAAGGTACTAGAGGCATGTTGGGAACATGGGAAAGGGAAAATTAATAGTTTTGGCTGGATTATTAAGGATTTAGTGCAGGATATGAAATTAAACGAGTATAATGTTACCCCAGTGGTAATATTACCATCAATACCTCTATGGATCTTACCACAGCCAAATGTTGATTTATTCCTATTGGAAGCAAGACAAGATAAGAATCATATGGACTAAGTATGAAAGTTATATACAGGTTTTTACAGATGCATCTAAAGATCCAGGGAAAGGTCAGGATAGGATATCAGATCAAGTTTCAGTGTTTACAGGAGAATTACTAGCAATTTTGCTAGCAATGAACAAAATAAAAGATATGGGATTAAACGAAACTCTCATATGTTCAGATTCAAGCTCTGCCCTGTGAAGTCTGGAAGCTCAACAGTCTAAAACTAGACAAGATATATTGATGGAGATTCTTCAGATGTTATATATAATGCAGCAGACAAATAAGAGGTTCCTGCACATATTAGAGTATCAGGGAAGAGGAAGCAGATAAATTAGCAAAACAAGTTATGGCAAAGGAAAATATAGACATGCATATAATGTATAGTAAATCAGAAATCAAATCAATAATAAAAAAGGAGTTAAATCGTAAATGGCAATTTTATTGGGATAATGAACAAAAGGGTAGGCATCTACATTAATACAACCATTAGTAGGAAGAGGAAGGAATTCAGGTGGGAGGAGAAAAGAAGATTGTATTTTATCTAGACTCAGACTGGGACTTACAGGACTTAACTCAACAATGTATATAATAGGAAAACAACTTACAGGATTATGTGATTGGTGTGGAGTTAGAGAAACAGTGGAACATGTATTAATACAGTGTAGATACACAACAGATGAATTACAGAAGAAAGGAGAGCAGCAATTAACCTTAAAGAAGCTTTTAAATCCAGTAAGAGGGGATAGTCTATTAATACAATTTCTGAATAGAACTCGGTTAATTGAAAGAATATAGCTAGGCCATACATTTATTTTCCTTCTTCTTCTTCTTCCTCCTCTCTCTGGGCAGTGAGGGACTTGGGGCTGAAAATGGAGGAGCTGAACATGCAGCGCCATCGGAAGCACGAGTCCTGAAAGGTCTGGGGAGAGAAGGAAAAGTGTCTCTGATCCGTAACCCACAGTAGATGGCGGTAATGCTCTATTTTAGAATTCGAGCCGCCAATAAAAAAAAAAGAAGAAGAAGAAGATGCATTCCATGGCTGTGTCTCGTTTGGAAGGCTTCGTCCTCCGGAGGTCGCATTTGTCGGCCGCATACGTCATCGAGGCTGTCTCGTTTCAGAAAAGCGAGTAGGACTCTTCGAATGCAGCCTTCGAATGTGACCTTCTTTCACGGGAATTTGGAGGAAGCATGAGGTGTATCCTTCGTGGGCACTCACAACCCACAATTCTTTGCTTCAACGGAAATGTCTAAAAAAATGACACCAATTTGCCAGTAAATATGATGTTCAAACGCAAGGAATGTTAATTCCCAAGTTGAAGTACCTCAGTAGATGGGTGCAGAGTATATAATATGTATAATTATATTAATATATAATTAAAATAAAGTATATTAGACTAAAAGTACACCTGTAAAATCTATTTTCTTTTCTCTTTACATCATTATAACTCTCCTAAAATGTACCTCATACATTCCCTTCCAAAGGGACTTTGTTCCCTTCTCACTTACAATGCTCGTGCTTGTTAAAGAGTGGCGTGCTGTCATAGCAACCATGTTACGTTACGTTTCCGTTTGTCCTACGAAGGCCGTCTCGTTTAAACAAGACTTGTTTAAAGGAGGACGCTCAGTATACTGCAGCCTTCAAAGGACCTAGTATGCAGCCTTCCAAACAAGACACAGCCCATTGCACTTTTCCTAGTAGGAAGTTGTAAAATCCGACTTTCCGAGTTGAATGGAACACAGCACTACTTTTCAAAACTTGATCCGACACTGAATGCTCAAGCAGCCTAATTTACACTTAGAAAACTCCTGATGTTGTTATAACAATGCAAAAAAAAAAAGCAAAAATCACTCCTCCTTTCCTGTTTAATAAATTAAGCAATCACATGGTCATGCAGAACATCTCCTGTTTTTAAATCCATAAGGATCTCTTTCTTACGCTTTTAAATTAGGTACATCACTTAAAGCGTGATTGCGTCACTCAAGGCCAGCTAGAAGGCCTCCACCGGGACATATCTTAAAGATCACACCCACCAAGAACAAATAAATCAATCTGATTGGCTGATAAATCTGACAATGTTGAGGGATTCTGTAGGAATTCTGAAGGCCTGAGGGGGTGGAGCTCAGACTCACGCACTGCTTCGGGCATGTGATTTGTGAAACAGTTGTCACGCTTCGCTTGTAAGCATCAAGGAATAAATTCTGACTGGATAAACTTTTAGTTTTTCTCTATTTGTTTGAAGATTAATTAAGAGTGGAAAGCGATTAAAAATACATCGGCAAAAAGGTGATTGAGAATGAAAGGATGAAAAATATTTATTTATTTGGCATGTTAGGCCAGCAGAGAAGGCTTTGCTGGCCCTGAGAATTCGCCACTGTCCCGGATTCAGTGTTGTCAACTATTTCTCATGGGAAGTCGCCAAAGGCTCGCTGAAATGTCGCTAAAAGTAGCTCAATCATGTGATGACGTCATCTATTATGTAAGACGTCAAATTTACATATGTAAATGAACTGGCATAAAGAGCTACGGCAATTCTTTAAAGGTGTAGAAGCATGTTTTGTTTTGTTTTTGTATTGAACTAATGATTTAACAATTAGTATTTAACTACTAATCATTTAGCTATCACTAATTGAACTTGTCAAACATTCAGACAGTGGGGGATTTCTATTTATTTATTTTGCTTTGTAATTAAACTGCATTATTGAACAATGACAAAGTCCAAAATTATCCTAGCAATAGCAACCAGGGGTAGGCAGTGGTGTAGTGTTGGGGATGTTTTTTATTATTATTTATTTTTAAACATGGATCTATATGCCTTATAATGCCTCAAGTGGAGCTTTTTTGGAGATAATATGTAATATATATATTGTGTGAAGCTGAACCATCAGTGTGTATTACTTGTGCTAGTGTTACTGTGTCACAATGACTTTTTGACAGTGACACCTCATCTGTTCATATCACTCATCTCTACATTCACCCAGCCCACTTCCTTTCTGAACTGTTGCCTTCTGGCCGGCGCTACAGTCCACTGAGCACCAGAACAGTTTTTTCCCTCAGGCTATCCATCTCATGAACATTTAAAACTGCCCCATTGTAGGTAAGTAAGTAAAATGTAGTTCTAAAGCACACTCATACGGCAAAGCCGACCGAAGTGCTGAACAGAAAAATCTACAATACAGTAAAATAAAACAAATACATTAAAATGCGTACAATAAAATGTAACCAGACAATCTCAGTTGATACTGCATAAGGCTAGAGAACACAAGTGTGTTTTAAGCCTGCATTTAAAAATAGACAGTGATGAAGCTTGTCTAATGTCAAGTGGTAGCTGATTCCACAGCCTAGGGGCAGCAACTGCAAAGACTCTATCACCCTTACATATAAATGACCGGGGAATATGCAATATTATTTTGTCAGTGGATCTTAAAGACCTAGTAGGTAGTTACTGCTGTATTAAATCCCTAATATATGATGGGGCCTGGTCATTAAGAGCTTTAAAAACAAACAACAGTATTTTAAATTGTATCCTGAAATAAACAGGAAGCCAGTGCAGAGAGGCCAGGATTGGGGTAATATGATCATACTTCCTAGATGATGT
The DNA here is from genome assembly GCF_019703515.2 of Myxocyprinus asiaticus. Lineage (NCBI taxonomy): Eukaryota > Metazoa > Chordata > Actinopteri > Cypriniformes > Catostomidae > Myxocyprinus > Myxocyprinus asiaticus. The sequence goes on along the minus strand of NC_059358.1, from coordinate 3,100,015 downwards.
CAAAAATCTGGCTGCAGCATTTTGAACCAATTGAAGACGGAAAAGAGAGGATTGAGGAAGACCAACCTTATATGCGAGTTAACACTGGGAAAGTGTTGGCCAAGCTTATAAGCAAGAGTGCTTCTAGATTCAGCAGAACCAAAAATAATCATTTCAGTCTTACCATTGTTTAGCTGGAGAAAGTTACTCGATAACCACTTTTTTAATGTCTTCAATACAGTCCAAGAGAGGTTGAACAGAATCATCTGATTTCAATGGCACATAAAGCTGTGTGTCATCAGTGTAAAGATGAAACAAGATATTATGTCTCCTAATAATATTTCCAAGAGGGAGCATATACAAATTAAAAAGAATTGGCCCCAGAATGGATCCCTGTGGGACCCCACAGAGAACAGGAGCTACAGATGAAGAGAAACTATATGATACCTCATATGATCTGGATTAAAGTTTGCCAGTCATAAGTCAGCACCACTTCAACACCAATCGAGAGCATCAATATGCATAATACAGACAAGGTAAACATAGACAGCTGATAAAACAGCAGATAAAAACAGCAAAAACTGACAAGGTAGACGGCAAGCTGACAAACACACTGGCGGCATCTTTCATGAGGAGGATGGGAATGTTCACAAACAAACGTGTACAATTGAGCAATAATTATGTGCAATACACAGCTTGGTCTATTTATATTTATCCAACATACCATACCTCTTCTGCCATTACATTCCCTTGCTTCTTTTTTATTATCTCTGTCTTGTTGTATTGTACTGGAAGCTCCTGTCACCAAAAAAACGTCCTTGTATGTGTAAGCATACTTGGCAATAAAGCTCATTTTTATTCTTCTTCTTCTTATTATTATTATTAAAGATCAGGGGTTCATATCCATTCCATTCTCCCTCTCTTTCTCTCTCTCGCCCTGCTAGATAATTTCTCAATGCTCTTCTATCACTTTAGGCTGACTTTTCTTTAATAAACGGAGAGCATGCACATGAATTGAGGTTGAGATTTCAGCAACAAATACCAACAACATGTAAGCTTGTCTGTCATTCGATTTATAGAACATCCGTATGCACATACTGTAAATCCAACTGCGGATAGCATGCAGGTCAGTCATATTACTTGAAACACATGGAGGCGCTAGAACACAAAGAAAAATTAGACACCTTTCACGACAGAGCTGATGTTTTTGTGTCGCCAGATGTAGCAGAATGTCACTAAAGCTGACTACAAAAGTAGCTAAAATTGTCACTAGATGGCTCTTTCACAAAGTTGCTAAACCTAGCGACAAAGTCTCTAAATTGGCAACACTGCCAGGATTCGCCAACTGACTGTTATCCATCTTCATCTACCATCGTGCGATTGAGCAGCAGCCGTTGGAGTCGCATTGGAGTGACGTCACCTCCCCTCTTCGAATGATTGGCTAGAGAAGGAGCTGTCGATCAAGAACTAGTGGACCAATGGGGATGCAAACGCCCCCTGATTTACATGAAACTCTACTCACAAGTTTTGGAAACCCAAGCACAGAATTTGGAAACAAAAGCAAAGAAAAATACAGCGTAAGCGTACAAAAAAATGAAATATGAGCAAAATTGTCAGAGCACACAAAAAACAGTGATATAACAAAGGAAAACATGATTTTGTTTGCAATTCTGATGATTTTGCTTTAATTTTTATTTTATTTTTTGCAGCATATTTTAAATGTGTTAATATATTTTTGATTCATGCTTGTAATTTTTTGACCCGCGCTAATTATTTTGATCTGCATTTTTTATATTTATTTTTGCGCTCATTTTTTTAAAAATCTCCGCTTATTATTTTCTGATTCACGCTTATTATTTTTTGGATCTGTGACCGCAATACTTTTGTACAAAAGTACAAACCAAAAACCAAAAGGGGAAAACACAGAAACAGAAAGATAAACTTGAAAAACTCAAAAACCAACCAAAGTATTCACAAGAACAGGACAAGACCGGCTAGATACAAACAGCACCAATACAATAACAAACGATTTGACAAAGGACTCAACACGAGAAGAGCTGATATGGAGAGGTAATTAATGAGGGACAGGTGCTGTCTGTCCGCTGATGAGCTAGGCAATCAGCGTTCCCATGTTAATGCTCATCGATGAGCTGGGCTCTCAGCGTTCCCACGGAAATGCCAATCACCCATTGGCGGCACCTGAAACACATGAGGGAAAGCACCAACACACACAGACATGGCACACACAGACATGACACTCAGGGTACGTTTACACGACAACGATGTACTAAAAAACGGAATAGTTTTTCTTTTGCGTTTTTGAAAAGTTTTGCTTTCACACGGATCCGTGAAAACGACTAAAACGCTGTATTATGCATGCCAGGCCAGTAGTTAACGATGTCACTTTGTAAAGTAACACTACGCGCCTGCGCACATAAGCATTCTTCCACAGAGCGGTGAATACAAACAATGAAGATGGCGAAAGCATTGAGCCATTTTGTCTGGATGGACGATGAGGATTCTTTATTAAGTCTTGAGCAGCACAAACACAGTCCTGTAGTCCGCCATTGTAGTTTTGAATGTCTCGCGCGTTGTTTTGAAGTACTCGCGCACATGCCTATAGACTGAACACGTAATACGTGTGAGCATGACGTTTTGTATGTTTACACGGAGACGATAACGGCATTGTTTTCAAAAACTTGCACTTTGAAACCCGTTTTCAAAAGTTTGCGTTTTCAGGCCCCAAAACGCCATAGTAGTGTAAAAGAACAGCCAAAACACATAAAAAGATTTCCGTTGTCGTGTAAACGGCCCCTCAGATGAGACAGACAGTCAGGGGAGGCACAGTCAGACCCTACTGTGACACAAGCAGGGGTGGCCTGTGAGTCTGTAGGGCCCCACCAGTGTAAACTTCCATAATACAGCATTGGCATTAGTGTGCAAACACCTCAGTCAAGTGTAGATAACTGAAATTCTTGAATAATTGTACTTTTTCTTGACTGTATTTGACATCTTCGGAGTAATACATTTGGTAATAGACGACCATATAGTCTTGTAACAGTTAGCAGCTTCTGTTGGCCTACATAACTCGAACAAGCCCTGTTGGCTTAAGGTGGTCAAGCTGTTTTTTGGAGCATGCTAGCTGGTTTGTTGCTGGTTAAAGGAGGTCTGCTAGCTATAATCAGCTTGACTAAGATTATCTAGTACAGCTGATCAGCCATCTAAACCAACTTGGACCAGCTAATGATAATACATGACCAGTTTGGACCAGACAGAATCCATCAGAAACAGTTTTAAGACTGGATTTTCCAAACGGGTCAAAGTTTACCTCATTAGCATGGTCTGGTTAGCCCCTGCTGGTAGATACCATAACTACACCATAATGGGGTAAAGAAAACATATTTGTCCATTGACAGCCCTTCAATAGTAGAATAAAAGAAATTAGAATTTTGTAAATCCCATAGCGATGGACGGAGGGACAGACGGACCGACAGACAGACAGACAGACAGACAGATAGATAGATAGATGCTGAAAATGTTCAGCCTTATTTGTCATGTCATAGTAATGTAATTCTCAGGCTGTTGTCGTGATTGGTTGATTCGGTTGCGACAGAATGGGGATTTACTTCCAGGCATGAATAACCATGCCAGAGCCTTCTGAATAATGGAAACCAGTGAAACTCAATGCAGCACCTCAACAGTGCATGTTCTCTGGGATCTGCCAGGTCTACATGTCTTAATAATAATACATAATTCAGTCGTACTTACTCACATAATAAAGAAACGGATCATAAAGGATTATTATACATTTCAAGAAAATGTTGAATTCACATTAAGGCCCAAAAAGTATTTGGACACTTAAGTCAAACTTTAAAATGTCTGAATATGATTGCATTAAATAACTAAATATCAAAACAATTGTCATTTATTGTAAAGAAAGACAGCACACATTTCAAGCATTCTTTTGAGACACTTTGTTTTTATCAGACATTAGTTACATCCACAAAAAATCAGACACCAGATGATCAAAAGTCAATGAGCAAAAGTTCTGAGAAAAGCTCTAGTAGCATTTTAGCGCAGATGACACTTGCTTTGATATTTAGTATCTAGTGCAATAACATTCTGACGTTTTAAGTATCCAAATACATTTTGGGGCCACTGCATGTTACAAACATTATGTGTCAATAAATGTAAAGGCTATTTATCTATAAACAGTGAACCAATCTATAAATCAAGCCCTCCGGTATACAGTTATCTGCAGAACTACCATAGATTTTCCAGAGGTAAGTGACACCTCTAAAACATACATATTTGATCATGTCTGTCTCCATATATTGCACTGTTCACTGCAGATCAGGTTAACAAGAAACAAGCTACAGGAAACCCATGTGTCAGGAGAAATTACACAACATACATTGTATTTTGGTTAGCTAGATTCTATGACTGACAGTGCACAGGCCTCTATGGTAATTATGAAAGCATAGGATACTGACCCCTTCCTCTACAAACACATGGAGGCTGAGAGTCAACTTTAAACACCCCTCATTTTTAACACGGTTGTTTATGCTTCTCAATGTTTCATGTATCTGTTTCTGTGGTTAAGACAATAATTTTTCGAATATACTGTATGTTTAAATGAAAGACAAAGGGGTGAATCTCATGACAACATGGCCAGTTCACATTTGACCCCACAGTCAAAAGATAAATAAGATATCATATTTTGCATAGAGAAACAAAGCCTGTATTTATAGGATTATTAAGATTTTTTGCAATGTAACATTATTTTCATGATAAAAGTCATCCTGAATAAATGTAATGTGCCCACACATTTTACTTTTTTTATATTAATATATTATATATTTTTATTCCTATAAATTATATATATATATATATATATATATATATATATATATATATATATATATATATATATATATATATATATATATATAATTTTTATTTCATATTATGTATTTTTTATTTTCTATCAATGGTGATTAAATTCCCATTATTATGAAACAATTACTGAAATACAATGGTCTTTATTAATTAAATCAGGATAAATTAAATGCTGTACAGATACTTCAATAAATTATAAATAATATACATATTGTAATATATAATGCAATTTTAATAGTAGTTTTCACATTAAAGTCATGAGAATAATTGGTAACATTTTATATTAATGTATCCACAGTTAATTAAGGGATTTAATAACTAATAAGTAATTTACAAATGTATTATAAATCATTAATATGCAGTTATAGCACATGCATAAAAAGGGTAACTTTCACCCAGTACTTGCGAAATAGCGAGCACTTAAACTTACATTTTAAAAATTGCTTTATAAATGTTTATATATTATATATAAATGATTATATATTATATTAGTCCATTGTTATTAACATAAACACAAAGCAGGCTGCAGCAAAATGACATAATCCCTCCTTTTAATGTCATTATAATAATCTATGTTTGCTGCATTGTGACATAACTCATGATAAAACTCAGGAAGAATGAATAAGTGTCATTATGCATGTTGTTATAAATCACTTATAATGCATTTGTAAATCACGAATTCGTCATTAATGAATCCCTTTATTAAATCCTTAACAAAGGGACCATTGATGTAAATTGTTCCAGAATAACAAAAAACAAAAACTATATATATATATATATATATATATATATATATATATATATATATATAATTTTTATTTATTTATTTTTTACCTATTTTTGTTTTTTTGCATGTCATGAAAATAATGTTACAATTAGTGTTGGGTAAGTTAGTCAAAAATAGTAATCAACAACAAATTACTTTTCATTTATCTTACATTTTAATCAGATTACTTTACTAATTACTTAATTTAAAAAGTAATCACATTACTAATTACCTTTAAAGTAACTTTCTATGTGCTTAACCCTATAATGTACTTAAATGTAATTTAATTATTTGAAAGTCAGTAACTGTGAACTAATTACAAAAATATAAAATGGTATGTGTTATACTACTTTTTTTCTTTCTAAAAAGTAATTAGATTACAGTAACTAATTACTTTGTAATTAAATTACACCCAACTCTGGTTACAATGCGAAAAAATCCTAATGTTCTTAAAATAGGCTTAATTTTATTTAGGCAAAATTTAATTTCTCATTTCTTTCTTTTAGATTTCAAGTGAAATGACCCGGACATGTTCTTCACAAGTTTCAAAGATATAACACCAAATTTAAATGACTTTATCTTGCATTGCTATTACACTGTCAGAACTGGTCAGCTGGTGTGGTCTTATTTTTGGAATATTTATCATTTGTCTTCTACAAAAATCTTCAATGACTGACCTTATTGGCCACTGAAACATGCCGTCTGTATGGTCTTTGGGGTTAATATTACATGGCCTGCTCTGCTTAAAGCAACTAACAATGAAGTCTTAACTATTAGCTGAACAGCATGAAATATTCAGTAGGAAACTCATACCTGTTTCCAGGTAACCGATGCTGGGGTTCTGAAGCGTGTCTCTGTGTGTTTGTCTCTTTCATCTGGTTGACTCTGAAATCAAGGACTCGAAAAGCAGCCTTGTAGAGTTTTTCTTTTGACAAAGAGACGGTAGAAAGACAATGAAGAAACTTTAATTTTCATTTTTCAGTGTCCTCTTGGATGGTCTGTGTTTTGTGCATTATACATTTTCGGATGGAACAGAAATACTGTTAAAGATTTTTAGATCCAAACTAACGGCAAGAGTTAGTTTCTGGTGGCTTAAAAGTCTTTTTTTTAATGAAATTTGGACACATCTGAGGATTTTTGAAGGTGTCAGACATGAATCCACTGTGGAAGGTCTATAAGAGTAAAGTGATGAAGACCCTCAATCCAGACATGGAGGAAGAGCCGGTGGAAGAGGTAAATCAACTAACGCGTGTACATCGGTCAACATGGGGTAGCTGGTGCATAACATGTCCATGAGCTTTTTTTTTTTTTCTTTTTTATTAAATCAACATCAACATTTTGGTTCAAACTTTATATAAGAGAGGTGTGTATTGTATAACTAGTCACCAGTTATTTGAAGGTTTTCAGCATTGTAATTGCCTTTATAAGCTCATAAAAGCTGCATGAATAATAATAACTATAATAAAAATGATCAGAATGCTATTTAAAATAGATTCATTTGCAGGACATATCAATTGTATCATCACATCACTAAATAACCTTTAAAACTCAGTGCTGCCATTTGCAGTTATTAAAGAGTGTATGCTCTGCATGAATCTCAGATCATTTAAATAACAACAACAATAATAAAAAACAACTGTATAATCGAAATACCATGAGTATAATATGGTAAGGTTTCCAAAAATGTTAAGAGAAAGAACTAATGCTGTAGCACTCTTGTCAGAAAATCCAAAAGGTCTTCATTTTGGAATTTCATAATTTGGAACCAATTCAAAAAGATACTATTTGAAAATGTCTTATATGATTCCAAAATAATATCAAACAAAATCTAGATCTTTTAGAAGTTATACAGTTCACAATAGGACATGTATGATAACCATTCGGATGAAACTTCAGTATTTTTAAACTCTTGTAGCTCCCCCTGTGGGATTTCCTGTAACTGTACAGTAGCAAGAGCTTACTTTTAAACAATTTAAGTAGGGGTCTGATAAAGATTACACAATATACATGATCCAGTAAGACTTCTCTTAGGTTATTTCACAAACTGTTGGATGCTTTGGGATTGGCCTCAAACTATTAATGAAATTTCTGTACATTCCATTAGAATATTTTGTCTTGGCTTGTTGTGAGCATGTGATTGCATGCATTCACTGCAAAATAAATAAATAAATAAATAAATTAAAAAAATAAAATTAGTACTTTTGTCTAGTTTTCCAGGAAAAATGTCTAAATATTCTCACAACAAGATGTATTTACTTTACAAGCATAATGGCATAAGATATTTTGTAAATTTAGCGAGGTTTATGCTTAAAACTAGAAGAAGAAGAAGAAGAAGAAGAAAAACTATATTTGCCAATGGGGTAAATAAATACACTTATTTCAGATGGAAAACAAGTTATTTTTTCTTACCCCATTGGCAGATTATTTATTTATTTTTTACAAAATTTTGTCAGATTTCTATAAAAACAAGACTTATTATCTTATGCCATACTTTTACTGGAAAACAAGACAAAAATACTAATTAAAGGGAAAGTTCACCCAAAATGAAAATTCTCTCATCATTTACTCACTCTCATGCCAACCCAGATGTATCTGACATTCTTTCTTCAGCAGAACACAAACAAAGATTTTTAGATGAATATCTCAGCTCTGTAGGGCCATACGATGCAAATAAATGGTGACCAGAACTTTGAAGATCCAAGGGGGACATAAAGGCAGCATAAAAGTAATCCATTAAACTCCAGTTGTTTAATCCATGACTTCAGAAAAGATATGATAGGCGTGGGTGAGAAAAAGATCAATATATAAGTTCTTTTTTTACTGAAAATCTATACTTTCACTTTCACTTCCACATTCAGCCCCCTACTGGTCGGGGCTGGTCAAAGGTAGAGATTGATAGTAAAAAAGGACTTAAATATTGATCTGTTTCTTACCCACAACTATCATATCACTTCTGAAGACATTGATTAAACCACCGAAGTCTTGTGGATTACTTTTATGATGCCTTTATGTGCTTTATGGAGATTCAACATTTTGGTCACCATTCACTTGCACTGTATGGACCTACAGAGCTGAGATATTCTTCTAAAAATCTTCATTTGTGTTCTGCAGAAGAAAGAAAGTCATACACATCTGGGATGGCATGAGGGTGAGTAAATGATGAGAGAATTTTCATTTTGGAGTCAACTATCCCTTTAAGAAAATTATTTTTTCATTCTATTATCACTGATATTTGTACTCAGAAGAAATACAACTTTACTCAATAAATACTCAAATGTTTTAAAGTAATGTTCCAGGTTCAATACAAGGTAAGCTCAGTCGACAGCATTTGTGGCATAATGTTGATTACCATAAAAAATAATTTCGACTCGTCCCTCCTTTTCTTTAAAAAAAAGCAAAAATTGAGGTTACAGTGAGGCTCTTAAAATGGAAGTCAATGGGGTCAGTTTTTGGAGGGTTTAAACACAGAAATGTGAAGCTTATAATTTTATAAAAGCATTAATTCTTCTGTTAAAACGTGTGTATTATTTGAGCTGAAAAGTTGCTTAAATCATAATTTTTAGTCATTTTAGGGTTTGTTGACATTACATCATCAGGTTAACAAAGTTGTAAAATTGGCTATAACTTTACACAGAAAAGGTTAATAAGTGATTTTATCACACTTAAATCACATTTACATGCATATCCTTTATGTCTTGTGTCTAAACAATGACCCCATAGACTTCCATTGTAAGTGCCTCACTGTAACCTTGAGAATTTTTGGTGATAATCAATATTATGCCACAAATGCTGCTGATTGAGCTTAACTTGCATTGAACCCGGAATATTCCTTTAAGTGCATGGAGTGAGATATACATCAATTCTAAATAAAGGAAAGCCACTTCTGTTCCTTTAAAAGACAATGTTGAGTGGCTACAGCATGTGTTTGTCAAAGAGTTTCAGGATGCATCAAAATATTCAAATTATTCTTTTATGTGCAACCTTGTCCCACTTCTCAAAGGCCCTGTAACTGGATCTCTATGGCAGGATGGCATTTCAATGATTGATTCAAGGCAGATAATGTACACTAGGGTGTGTTCAGGTTGTTGGCAGATTTCCCACATTTCTCAGCTATCTGTTTACCTCGCATAGTTTCCAAAGCCTGCTACAACATAATATGTTGCCAATAGATTGCAGATAAACCAGGCAAAACTTCTCATTCAAGATAAACATGATGCATGTAGCAAATGCTTGAAATTTTAGCTTGAGTCTGATAATCATATATACCCTGTTGACAAAAGGATCTTGATGTAGTTTCACTTTAACCATGAGAGAGAGAGAGAGAGAGAGAGAGAGAGAGAGAGAGAGAGACAAAATGTTCATGTTAGTCAGCTGGCGTTGTATACAAAAAGTTGTATTTCGTGTAGCTGTCTACTACTACAATACAAAAAGTTGTATGTAATTTGTCTATTAATGCTTGTAAAGGTCTGTGAAACAGCTGAAGATATGATGCCTATCCAGTCTGATGAAGGACCCAGTGCAGTGTCACAGCTGGCCAAGAGAGTAAGCATATATTACTAGAACTGTAAAAGTATAGGAGTAGTTCACAGATAACATGACCATGAACATGCCCATTTATACATATAGACAGACAGATTGTGCATATTACTCCTCAGATGCAGGGAGCCGGGGCGAAGGGCTGGAAGAGTGTTTCGTCCCTTTTCAACAAAGATGACGAGCACCAACTTTTGGAGGCCGAGAATCAACCTGCAGCAGATCAGTGAGTAGCTATTATTCTGCATTCCATGTAACCAGAGATCATTTAGCAGAGATGGGCCACTTCTATTTAATTGAATGGGAGAAATTGGAACGCCTAACCAAGAAGTTCTAGCAACCAATGGTCAATGGATGTAGAAAGAAGTCCTGCCTTACAGGTAAAAGAGCCAATCACCTATTAGATACAGACATCGCCTGTCAGTTATCTCGAGAACGCTCATGTGCATTAGCTATACAAGAAAAATGCAGTGTAAAAAAAACACAATTTATGATACCAGCATTGTCATATTTTACTGCTGATTTGAAATATGTTCTTTGATCGTAATCTTGACCAACCGTTTTTGAGATTTCGGTGTTCCCCCATTCAAGTAGATAGGAGCGGCACTGGCATGACTGGAAATAGCCTCCCGAGAGCGTTCCAAAGATGACCGACAGTGGGCTGACTTGCTAGATAATTTTGATTTAACACAGAGAGTCTTGCAAAAGTGCAACAGAAGGACACTTGAAGTCGGACTAACAGTAAACCTAGAACTGATTTTGCCAAGATGTAGGGTACAATGGGCAATTGCTTCATGGACATTCAGTTCCAGAAACAATTGCTTTTATGCCAGTCGCTTGAGCCATAAATATCAATGTTTATGCAAATGACATTACGTGGTTCATTTCATGCATCGAGGCAGTTCCCAGGTGAAATGTCCACTGTATGGTGCTAAAAGCGAGTAAAATGTTCTCCCAAACAGATAAGGCTGGATGTATCATGTTTGATACATGACTGTCTGAAACCTCAACTACATCATCAACATTATCAATACTTTGCTGAAAATTAGTTGTATGCAAAGTTCTAGATGTCTGCCGCCTCCTGGTGAAAGTTTCCACGAAATCCTTGTAATATCATTTCCAAACTGGCCACCAAAAAAAAAAAAAAAAATTTCCTAGGTATTATTTCATATATTAGGCATTATCTACAATATTCCTGAGTCCCATGATGCTTTGCAGGCGATGTGGGCGGAACTTCCAGTTAAGCGTAAACAATCGTTAAGTTTTGTACTAACGCAGCATTAAAAATAACAGAAACTTGAGAACAAATGATCACAGAATTATAGCGAGGCGATATTGTTCTTCCCCACCTATCTGTTAATGATTATGGGTTTGAGGATGATGGCCAAATCTCGCAAATAGAAGCATTTTAGTTATTTTGTTGAGTCTTTATCCATTGATTGGAGAACCTGAGCAGACTAACCTGAAAAGCTATGTAGCCTATTAGCAACTTCACAGCTGTAAAGTTGGACATGTTTTGAGAACTGTACATAATTATGTTTATTTTAATGCACATATTGAGTCTAGTCAGAACCTGAAGAGTTTGTTGTACCGAGATTAAAGATGGGGTAAAATCTGTCCTGCCACGGAGACCTGCCACCACCACAGGCAGCTCTCACTCGACCTGCCACCGCCAACTTCAGCTCTCACCCGTTCTGCCACTGCTGCAGACAACTCTCACTGTCTCCATCACTGTTTTACTGTCTTCCTCGTGATCCATCACATTACCTGCACCTCCCTCTCGATCTGTCAGCGTCACAGACAGCTCCAACTCACACCGTCACTTGCGCCTCTCTTGCAATCTGCCACCGTATACACACATGCGCATGTACTGTTTCCAAACACTAGGATGCAACATCATTTTGTGGTGCTTCTATGACACTTTCAGCTCACGTGTCGACTTGTGCTCTTCAGGACTTGTACCCCAGTCTTTGGTGTCGCAAGTGCAACACTCTATCAGTTGAGCTACAGCACAATTTGATCATGCTTGAAAAAGCTTAGAAATGTAACTGGTTATTTAATGCAAACATTAAAATGTAACGCATAACAAGTCATGCGCTATAGTAAGACGTGTTTAGATGTCATAAAATTACATTGTGTGAGGAACAGGGCGAAAAGTACTTGTTTATGAACTGATAATCTGGCGCTTTACTCGTGATTTGTGTGAAAGTGAATAAATGTTCATTAGAGAGTCATATCTAAATGATTTACTGCTTGTTTGCAGTCCATTGGCAGTGAAGCCAGAGGAGCCTCCAAGACCCAACAAACGAAACACTGGATTCTGGGATAGTTTTGCGACAAAGTGGCACCAAGCTGCAGCGATGAAGCAAGCGGAAGCAGCGGCCACCTCGACAATGGAGGGAGAAGGCGAAAGCAACCAGGAGATGGGGAACGAGAGAGGAGTGAGGGCAGAAGATGGGGAGAACCAGACCGGAAAAGAGTTTGATGCGAGTGAGGGTGGAGGGAGCAGCATAGGCAACAGCTTCTCCAAGTATGCAACACTGGGAGGTGACAGTGAAGATACACCCGCCTTCAAGTGGAACTTTGTCACCAGCAAACTGGCTGAGCTTAAGACGAAAAGCATGTCCAAGAGCAACTAGCCAAGTAGAAGAGAAGGGGAGGGCAACTGGGTACTAAAAAACTAGAGAAGAGTTATCAAAGTTCAGACCACAGGGGCCACAGTGCTTGATTTGAGCCTTACATTGCAGATTTGTGGTGATCACATTTCACTGGACCAGTTTAAAAACATTGACCATGACCGAGACTGTGGCCTCTCCTGGCCTGGATTGGTTGACACTCATGTAGGATTAATTGCATAAACTTCTGTTCCTTAAACTAGTGGTTCTCAATTGGTTTTGCTTCAGGACCCAAATCAAGTGGCAACCCAATACAGCATAATATTTGTCTATTGTTCAAAAGTAAACAAAAGTGTCATTAGAACGTAATGGATTGGTAAATAATTGGTCTCTAAATGTATCTTACATTTTTGTTGGCTTCATGCTTTTAGCAGCCAATAATTCACCACACAAAATACACTTTGGTCAACACAAACCATGTTTATCCTCGATGAAGATTAACCAGCTGAGAACCTCTGCCTTAAACAACACATCAGGGAATTATGAGAATGAATGAATAAAGCCTATATATATATATTTCTCTTAAAGTGAACTTGTTCCACTAATTCTTCTCTGAGGTCAGACCGCATTTCATGTAATCTCAATGTTTATTGGGCTGTTTATTTATTGAGCATAACTGTTGCTATTGACGTCATTATTCTGAAAATAAAAAGTGTGTGTGTGTGTGTATATATATATATATATATATATATATATATATATATATATATATATATATATATACTTTATACATTCATTCTCATAATTCCCTGATGTGGGTATATATATATATATCCTGACATTTAATTGTAGAAAACATTCCCTGTCTTAGGTCAGTTAGGATCACTACTTTATTTTAAGAATGTGAAATGTCAGAATAATAGTAGAGAGAATGATTTATTTCAGCTTTTATTTCTTTCATCACATTCCCAGTGGGTCAGAAGTTTACATACACTTTGTTAGTATTTGGTAGCATTGCCTTTAAATTGTTTAACTTGGGTCAAATGTTTTGGGTAGCCTTCCACAAGCTTCTCACAATAAGTTGCTGGAATTTTGGTCCATTCCTCCAGACAGAACTGGTGTAACTGAGTCAGGTTTGTAGACCTTCTTGCTCGCACATGCTATTTCAGTTCTGCCCACAAATTTTCTATCAGACTGAGGTCAGGGCTTTGTGATGGCCACTCCAATACCTTGACTTTGTTGTCCTTAAGTCATTTTGCCACAACTTTGGAGGTATGCTTGGGGTCATTGTCCATTTGGAAGACCCATTTGCGACCGAGCTTTAACTTCCTGGCTGATGTCTTGAGATGTTGTTTCAATATATCCACATAATTTTCCTTCCTCATGATGACATCTATTTTGTGAAGTGCACCAGTCCCTCCTGCAGCAAAGCACCCCCACAACATGATGCTGCCACCCTTATGCTTCATGGTTGGGATGGTGTTCTTCGGCTTGCAAGCCTCACCCTTTTTCCTCCAAACATAACGATGGTCATTATGGCCAAACAATTCAATTTGTGTTTCATTAGACCAGAGGACATTTCTCCAAAAAGGAATATCTTTGTCCCCATGTGCACTTGCAAACTGTAGTCTGGCTTTTTTATGGCGGTTTTGGAGCAGTGGATTCTTCCTTCCTGAGCAGCCTTTCAGGTTATGTCGATATAATCTGACGTAACTGACTCATTTTACTGTGGATATAGATACTTGTCTACCTGTTTTAACCAGCATCTTCACACCGTCTTTTGCTGTTGTTCTGGGATTGATTTGCTGTTTTCACACCAAACTACGTTCATCTCTAGGAGACAGAATGCGTCTCCGTCCTGAGTGGTATTATGGCTGTGTGTTCCCATTGTGTTTATATTTGCATACTATTGTTTGTACAGATGAGGCGTTTGGAAATTGCTCCCAAGGATGAACCAACTTGCAACCCACCCCCACCCCCCATGTTCAAGCCAAATCTACACCCTTTTTCCACAATTTTTGTTTCTGAGATCGTGGCTGATTTCTTTTGATTTTCTCATGATGTCAAGCAAAGAGACACTGAGTTTGAAGTTAGGCCTTAAAATACATCCACAGGTACACCTCCAATTCAGTACACCTCCTATCAGAAGTTAATTGGCTAATTGTCTAAAGGCTCATTTTCTGGAATTTTCCAAGCTGCTTAAAGGCACAGTTAACTTAGTGTATGTGAACTTCTGACCCACTGGAAATGTGATATAGTCAGTTAAAATTGAATCAATCTGTCTGTAAACAATTGTTGGAAAAATTACTCATGTCATGCATAAAGTAGATGTCCTAAACGACTTGCCAAAACTATAGTTTGCTAATATTAAATCTGTGGAGTGGTTAAAAAAGAGTTTTAATGACTTCAACCTAAGTGTATGTAAACTTCTGACTTCAACTGTATATATATATATATATATATATATATATATATATATATATATATATATATACCCACTTTTTATTTTCATAATAATGACGTCAATAGCAACAGTTAAGCTCAATAAATAAACAGCCCTATAAACACTGAGATTACATGAAATGCGGTCTGACCTCAGTGAAAAATTAGTGGAACAAGATCACCTTAAAATAAGTATTTAGATGAATAACAGCTACTTTATATAGTGAATATCACATACAATACTTTTTGTGTATTGTAAATATATAAATGCAGTTGATAAGGTTGTGGAATGTTTCGTTTATTTTTTGGGGTGGAAGTTTACAGAATATGTGTCTGGTTTAGTTGATGTGGCGTGGTGTCCGTTTCTGTTCCTATTATGTTCCTTACCAAATTGTTTTGTTAGTTTCTCTCCTCGTATCCAGTTAAACTGGTAAACACCTGATGTGAATACTGTATGTGTATATGCACAGTGACTGAAAGCTGCACTGTGTCTGCTTCTGTTGTTACATTGTATTATTCTCACTCTTTTTGTTGAGAGATTTGCTCTGTTGGTGAACGAGTTGTCCTGTTTTATTAAGACAAAATAAAGTTGTAGCAGAGAACCTTTATCAGGTTGTATTTTTTTTAACTGTGATCTCTCAGATAAGTTTTCAAAAATATTACAAGTGGAAAAATAAAATAAATGAGAACTAAATAAATCAGAATCAGATGTATTTTTTAAAATGAACAGCAGTTCTGTCTGCTAACATCAGGGAGAGTTCATATTTGAGTAAGGCTTTAATAGTAGGTCATGTTGTTGTTGTTGTTGTTGTTTTGTTTTTTGCTATGTTATTGAATGCCAGGGGGCAGTGTAGGCTATGTAATTGCCATAGAAATAAATGGGAAAAACATCGTCAACTATGCCTACAGTATAGCAGACAGTTATGTGGATGGGCCTTCAGATAATATATTTTACTGCCTTTGCAACGTAGTGTGTGTGACTTTAGTTTGAAACCGAAACTATTTCAAAGCAGTTAAACTACAGTCAAGCTACTCTATTGAAAAAAAGTAGCTACACTACAAAAATACTAACAAATAACATTCAACTACTCTGATGCTATTTAACAGGCAGTATACTTTGAAATATAAGAGTCTGAGACGTTACGCGAGCAAGAATGGTAATAAGAGTTGAGAGATATTTAATAATGGTCAAATATTTTTGTGCAATGCACAGGTTTTTAGTGTCCATATAGAAGCCTACTGGTGTCTCAGTGTGCAGTGACCATGTGGCTGCTGTTAATGTATCACAGGCTCCCTCTGATCAAATATCTCCCTCTCCCTCCACATCAGCTCATCAAAATCACGCTGTGGGTGTTCGTGAAATACTGGACCTGAATTATAAAGTAGAGGTCTGCACGGGATGGATCCTGCTCCCGCCTGCAACTTTCACGTGTTGTCCCGCACCCGCCCGCAAAAGCCCGCAGGTATGCCCTAATGGCCTGCGTGAAATTTTCAGTCCCACTCCCGTAAGATTCTGTCCCTTCTATCATAGGCTATTTTTACTACAATTCCCATTCGGTAAAAAAAATAAAAAAATAAAAAAGGTTAGAAAGAGAGAGAAAAAACACGTTTTGTTAACACTAAAATTGCCAAATATCTGACTGACCTTTGGTTGCATTCAGGGGCGGAGCCAGGAGTTTTTCACAAGGGTGGCCTGGCAGGGGCCAGCGATCAGTCTGGGGGGGGATATAGTGACTTTGGTGTGCGCACATGTTAAGACTCCTGTGTGTTGCAGTTGTACAGAGACAGTTCCACCTCTAAAACCTAAATTGTGCCCAAGACAAAAAATGACCAAAGCGGCAGTTGCGAGTGGGGTGACCAATGGGTTGGCCAGGCTTCAGTCCATGGTGGCCACGGCCACCCCTGGCCACCCCATTGGCCACCCCATTGGCCACCCCTGGCCACCCCCTAGCTCTGCCACTGGTTGCATTCAAAGTTTTGTTTATACCTTTCTTTAATAAAGCGTAAACATCCATAGCACTTTCCGCCGCATGGAGCACAAGGAAGAATTCGTATGAATCAAACCTGCGCCTGTAAATCGTAATTTTTTTGTTGCTTTTGCGCAACACGAATAACACGCTGTACCTTAAATACATGAAATAAATCTATTTTATTTTTTAATCTCTTATACATCTTTTTACAGTGCTGTGATAGTTTTTTGTTTGTCATTGCTTTTTATTATTATTATTATTATTTTCTCCCCAGTTTGGAATGTCCAATTCCCAATTTGCTCTAAGTCCTCGTGGTGGCGTAGTGACTCGCCTCAGTCCAGGTGGCGGAGGACGAATCTCAGTTGCCTCCGGTCAATCTGTGCATCTTATCATGTGGCTTGTTGAGCGCGTTACCACGGAGATGTAGCGCGGGTGGAGGCCCACACTATTCACTGCAGCATCCACGCACAACTCACCACACGTCCCACCCAGAGCAAACCACATTATAGTGACCACAAAGAGGTTACCCCATGTGACTCTACCCTCCCTAGCAACCGGGCCAATTGGTTGCTTAGGAGACCTGGCTGGAGCCACTCAGCACGCCCTGGATTCGTGTCATTGCTTTTTAAACTACTATGTTTGCCATGAAAATAACCTTTGGTGCTTACATGGCATTACTTCCCATCCATCCATCCATCCATCCAAATTCCTGTATTCTCTAAATTACTTTACACATATAATTTCACTGGTAAAAATATCAATACTCTTTAGTACCCTACAAAGGCCATACTCATTAACTAACATTGAAACTGAGAAAAATGGCTTGAATTATTCTGATGTGGATTTTGTTGTTACTGCATTTTCACACAATGATTACTCTGAATTTCAGCATATGAGACAAACTCATCTGTCACCGGACAGATCATAAGAGACCTGTTTTAATCAGAACTCAATTTTGCATTTTGCCTTTGTAGTGCAGTATCATTGCTTTATTACATTTCTGTCAAACAGAAAGAATTGTCATCATTTAATACTATATAATGACTTCTTTAAGCAGTTCCCATCTGTGTAAAATTATATGTTATTGATCTCACCATCTAATATATTTCCTTTCACTCCATCCTTATTTTCCTCCTTGATATGATTTCTCTCCACTCCATCCTTGCATTCGTGGGGACTCTAATTGGTCTTTGTAATTTGCTTTAAGGCTGTAATTCTATTTTATCTAAAAGTGCATTGCTTTATTTTGTTTCTTTGTAATGGAGGTAGTATACTGATGCCAATATTAGTTATGTTTAGAACTGTTAGTGGTTAAAATTAGTAAACTAAGTGATTATATGATTATATGCAATGTATATCAGTTTATTTATTTCAATATATTTTATAATATGGGGATTTTAATAAAAGTGTAAAATATAGTTATATTGGGTCTTATGATCTTGACAATTATGCCATGTTATGCCAATTAAAGACATTAAATTAACAGTCTGAGAAAGGGTTGGGGGGGTGGGGGTCCTCCATTCATTCATAAATTGGTCAGTCTGTAGGTGGCACTGTGTGACTGATTTGATCCATTCTGCTATACTGAGTTCCTCAAGATAAAAACACATCAATCAAGACTATTTAAAGATATCAGAAAGAGCTTATCTGTGTACAGGAGCAAAACTATCAGCAAAAAGTATCTAATAAAATCTGCAATCTTTTATTGGTTTGATCAATCAATACTGATTTACATGTCTGCCCCTCCGGAAAATTCCTTCATGTACTGCCACTTGTATATTTCTCTGTATCTGTTTCTAAAAAAAAAATTTAAAGAAGAAGAAGAAGAATATTATTTGATATTATTTTGAACTTCTGGTGTGTTTTGGGTCATGCAGTTAGTTTTGTCCTTCAGACAGTGAAGACAGAACACAACTAGTAACTTTAGTCACATTATAGTACAGTTAGGGTAAAGTGAATGAGTGCCCCCCCCCTTAGAAATTTAAAATGCCCACCTATGTAATTAATCCTAGCGCTGACACTGAAAAGCATCATTAAAATAATCCATAAGACTCCAGTGGTTATATGCATATATTCAGAAACAACATGACAGGTGTGGGTGTGAAACAGATCAATATTTAAGTCCTTTTTTACTATAAATTCTCCCCCCTGCCCAGTAGGTGGCGATATGCATGAACAATGCGAATAGCCAAACAAAAGAAGAAGAATGTGAAAGTGAAAGTGAAGATTTATATTAATAATAAAAAAAAAGGACTTAAATATTGATCTGTTTCTCACCACACCTATCATATCACTTCAGAAGACATGGATTAAACCACTGGAGTCCTATGGATTACTTTTATGCTGCCTTTATGTGCTTTTTGGAGCTTCAAAGTTTTGGACCCAGTTGACTTACATTGTATGGACCTACAGAGCTGCTGAAATATTCTGATTAAAATCTTAATTTGTGTTCTGCAGAAGAAAGAAAGTCACACATCTGGGATGGCTTGAGGGTGAGTAAATGATTTTGGGGTGAACTATCCCTTTAAGTTGTAAAGTATTTCTAATACATCATAATACTGCATGGTTGCTGCCTCTCATTTTTATTTAGAAAATCATTGTACAACAGCATCTTTTTTACTCCAATACATGAAAAAAAAAATGCTAAATGCTGCATTTAGGGACTGAAATCAACTATTTTTTAATAGTTATATTTATGTTTCCGAGGGATTCACCTTTCTGAATGTCACTTTCTACCATATTTATATCGTATTCTCTGTGTCTTTTGCAACACAAGATATCACTATGATTGAAATCTTCAGACAACCATAATAAAAACACAGCACATCAACCCAGACTTTAGTCATCCACAAATAAAACCGCCCTCCTCTGCAGACAGACATGCCTGGCAGCACCTGTGGGTGACTTGGGTTGTCTTAGAGGGGCCCGTGACTCACCGGTGGAGGCACCATGTACATCTGGAAGAAAATATGAACAGCGCCACACAAACACATGCATACACTATGTTCATTATATTTTCTCTTTCTGGCCCAAGGCCAGGTGTAGTTTCCCATGTTGAGACACACACAGACACCAATGCAATTCCTGAAAACTACTATGGTGAACAAATGTTAGCTGTTACTGAGGGAACTGCTGACTTTCTCACCTGTGTGTCTGTTTTCTTTGATGTAGCATTTGTTACTGTTTGACATCTCAGTTAAAGGCCTTTCAGTTTAGCAACTGAACAACACATGCAGGTTACCTTACACTTTAAAAATTGACAATTTTTGTCCTTTCAAGCAACTAAATACTCTGAGATCGTTAGGTGTAGCAATTGAACGTGGGAAGAACATTTGTGCATTATTTATGCCTACCCTGCAGGCCAAAGGGGCTGTTTCCTGAGAAAACTCTGAACTATGTTTCTGCTTGTTCATAGATCTATTAAGCTTATTTGAGCCTCTAATCTTTTTTTTTTTTCTTTCTTTTTTTTTTCAAATTCAGTTCGGCCTCTCAATATGTTGCTCGGAAAATTTGTCCTAGTTTACGATGAAAATGTTTTCACCTCAATATATAATTTTTTTATTTTTTTTTTACATTATTCCTCATTTTTGCTGTTGTAGGCATCATTTAAAGACTCAGGATGACACGGGGGCCTGGGTAGCTCAGCGAGTATTGACGCTGGCTATCACCCCTGGAGTTGCGAGTTCGAATCCAGGGCATGCTCCAGCCAGGTCTCCAAAGCTACCAAATTGAACCGGTTGCTAGGGAGGGTAGAGTCACATGGAGTAACCTCCTTGTGGTCGCTATAATGTGGTTCTTGCTCTCTGTGGGGCACGTGGTGAGTTGTGCGTGGATGCCGTGAATAGCATGGGCCTCCACACGCGCTACGTCTCTGTGGTAACGTGCTTAACAAGCCACGTGATAAGATGCGCGGATTGACGGTCTCAGACCTCTACCACCTGGATTGAGGCGAGTCACTACGCCACCACGAGGACTTAGAGCGCATTGGGAATTGGGCATTCCAAATTGGGGAGAAAAGGGGAATAAAAAAAAAAAGACTCAGGCTGACGCTTGATTGTAAGTGAATGGAATCATGGGAGGTGAGCTGTTTTCCCATGACACTCATTCACAAATCAATATTGATTTTGCCATTTGTGCATTGCCCATGAACATGAATATTGATATTTGAGCTCTGTCTATACGCTTAGGACTGAAAGATTATTTACGCAAGTAGTGAACATGCAGTGCTGGGTTTTAACGGGTTACATGTAATCTAGATTATGTTATCAGATTACAAAAATCAACTACTTTTTATTAGATTAAAATACATGTAAAAATACTTACTTTTTATGTATTCCATGCATATTAATCAGGCAAAGGGAGTAAATTGTTCGTAATTTATTGAACAATTTATTTTCATTCTAAATCAGCTTACAGCTGATATACAGTATGTTCGGTAAATGATTTCGATTTATGCGATGCTGTGGAATAGCTGAACTGATTGCATTTGTGCGGTGAAGTTAGTTTTAGTTCAGTGAATTGCATTTGAACTCTGCTTCAAAAATGTACATGAATGCGCATTTGCGGCAATTATTATTTTATTTTTTTTGTGACGTTGATTCACAAACATAACTGATCTGATCTGTTACCACACACGGATGCCGTTTGTAATGCAGAAATAGCCAGAAAAGGAAAATTTTAAGTGCCTTTTTTATTTCACTCAGAAACAGACAAATAGCGAGTAAACACACAAAAATCATATCAATTCTCATATTTTGATTCAAGTTTTCTTAATGCATTTAAGCAACATTGTCAACATTTTCTACTCAAATGCATGTGATATAAAAAAAAAAAACAAGAATTACACTGCAAATATTTATATATATTTTCAAGACAAGTATTTTTGTCTTATTTTCCAGTAAAATTATCGAAACATTAATTTATTTACTTGACAAGCAATCTTCCTTAAATTGTAAGTCTTGTTTTGAGAGAAATCTTACCTAATCTAGTCAAATAAATGCTTAAGCAAGACAAAAAACTGTTTGCCAATGGGGTAAGAAAAATAAACTTCATTCAAAGGGAAAACAAGTTTTTTTTCTTACCCCACCGGCAGATTTTTTTCTTGTATAAGCCTAAAGTTCTCTTAATTTTGTCATATTTCACTTTAAAACAAGACATAATATCATATGCCGTTTTGCTTGTCAAGTAAATACATTATGTTTTAAGAATGTTTAGATAATTTTACAGGAAAACAAGACAAAAATACTTGTATTGATAATAATTTTTTGCAGTGTAGATCAAAAGAAATTTACATTTGGCAGACGCTTTTATCCAAAGCGTCTTACAGTGACCTTATTACAGGGACAATCCCCCTGGAGCAACCTGGAGTTAAGTGCCTTGCCCAAGGACACAATGGTGGTGGCTGTGGGGATCGAACCAGCAACCTTCTGATTACCAGTTATGTGCTTTAGCCCACTACGCCACCACCACTCAAAAGTAATGCAGAAGCAATCAGATTACATTACTTTAAAATGTAATCCAAGAGATTACATTAAGGACTCCAATTTTAGTCATGTAATTTGTAATCAGAACCAGATTACACTTCAGAAGTAATCTACCCAGCACTGTGAACATGTCATACTCCTTTTTTCACTATAAACCTTGAGATCTGCAGTCTTTTGGCATGATCATGATCTGAAGCTCGATCTGAAACTGTGCTTGACGCATGTGCAGGTCGCATGCAATTGGGTTTCAAATCATAATCGCCAAGGTTACTGCAGATGTCAAGATATATGTAGTGAAAATTTACAATTTGGTCTGTTGCTCACCAAAAACTGATTGTATCGCTTCAGAAGACATGAATTAAACCACTTGAGTTGTATGGATTACGTTATACTGCCTTGATGTGCTTTTTGGCGCTTACATTTGTTAGACCCCATTAATTCACACTGTATAGATCAAAATATCTTTATTGCACGTGAAAAAATTTGCTGTGTGTTTGTTTATTGTATTTTGGGACGAGAGTGTGTGTGACAGCTCTATTTGACCCCTCTAAATCCTCTATTTGACCCGCTCTAAATCCACGATGGTGTCTGTTTACTGTTTCCTCAGCTGTTCGAGATGTTTTCTTTGCTTTGCACCCGTACTGCCAATATAGCTTCAAATCTTCTTCCCCTATTTCCTACAAGCCCCTTTACTCAGTGGTTCTCAATTGGTGGGTCGCAACCCTTAAATGGGTCGCAGATCTGTTCTGACAGGGTTGCGGACAGCAGGGAAAATACAATGCTAAAATCAATCATAAAATGCAACTAAACATATAATCATGCATTATAAGAATGAGCAGGCTTTGCAGCTTTTAAAATGGTAGAGAAAATGCTTTTAATATCTTTTTGTCATTTTAGGGTGACCTATCCCTTTAAGGAGATTTTTGCTTATTTTTGTAAGATAAACGGCTTTTAGTATTCTGTTGGGTCATCACTTGATTTCCATTGTAAAATCAGGGTTCTGAATCAAAACCAGTTGACAACCACTGCTCTGGCCCAGGTTAGACTCAAATGTAGACCCCACATTGGTCTCGCTAGAGGCAGAAGTTAAAGAAGACTTCTTTATGCTGATGTACTCTGTACTTGGTGCTGCCTGGCATTCCATTGCGTTCTGTGTTAAACAGTGGGATGATCTCAGCTATCTGCCTCTATTTTCACCTTCCCTGATCTGCACAGGATCAAGCATTCCCCTCCTGTACAGCCTGTCAGCAACAAGTCATTAAAACAGAGTTGCATCTTGAGTTCCTCATAAAATTCCTCTGTTCTCTATTTCTGTTTTGTATGTATTTGAGATTAAGACTGATTAATTTCACTGATGTTTGGTCATTTTGAGATGATCTGTATTGACCGATAACGGATAACCCTTACAGTTATAAAGTTTACAGACAGTGTTGTCAATGGATAGTGCACATTGTCCATTTTCAAATATTTTTAGTAAACTTTTAGTAGTGATAGGGCAATATATCAGTCAGGCCGATTAATCTGCCAAATTTGGCCATTTTGAGATTAATGGCATCTCAATTGTACGTACGTTTCATTTGTCACTAATAAATGGTGTTAACATATCAACATATCGGCCATTAGGCACCCTGGCCTAATATCACCCATTGAAAACCTAATGTTGGTTGACGATTAAAGGAAAAGTTCATCCAAAATTGAAAATTCTCTCATCATTTACTCACCCTCATGCCATCTCAGATGTGTATGACT